>NC_136057.1:17613958-17953958 GCF_964261635.1 Lissotriton helveticus | reverse complement strand
CCAGAGTCGTCGTTGCCACGTGTTAAAGATTGGAGGGATTTCTTAGCATGAGCTGAAAGCCATTTTGTATTTCGCAGCCATTTTAGGTAGCCATGTGCTCGCCATGTGCTGTTTCCCTCTTCAGAGCCTTGCACATTCTCAGAAGGGCCTACCTAGTAGAATGCAGCTTCTCCTCTTGTATAACTGTCAGGCTATTTTTGCTGATGTATGGAGAAGTAACTCCCCTCCCTTAGTCTTATGCTGACTATATAACTCTAAGCATATATAAGGCCCCAGTTTTCTGTACTCCTTAGACTGCCTCATACAGTTGCTAAGGGTTCTGTGTGACGTAGTCTCCCTCATTTGAGGTTATTAAAGATGTTACTTTTATATTACAGCTTCTGTGCCAATTTCTTCTTTGTTGGTTTAAAAGGACCAAGGATCACTGAGACCCCTGGGAAGGTTTCTATTTTCTTCACCTCGAGGGAGGCGCCTCATCCAGCCGCGGCGTGCGCCAAGCCCCGCTTTTTGCCCCAGCCCGACCGACCCAGCCCTTAGAGCCAATCCTTATCCCAAAGTTATGGATCTGACTTGCCGACTTCCCTTACCTACATTGTTCCAACATGCCAGAGGCTGTTCCCCTTGGAGACCTGCTACGGATATGGGTACTGCCCGGCGCAAAATTTACACCATCTCCCCTGGATTTTTAAGGACCAGAACAAGCTCGCCGGACGCCTCCAAGGCTCAGGCCCCTCTCTCAGGGCGAACCCATTCCAGGGTGCCGTGCCCTGCATCAAGAAAAGAGAACTCTCCCCGGGGCTCCCGCTGGTTTCTCCGGGATCTTTGCATTACCGAACTGGACCCGCAAGGGCGCCCGTTTCCACCACTCTGGGTTCGGAGATCTGAACCTGACTCCCTTTTGATTGGCCGAGGGCATTGGAGGCCATCGCCCGTCCCTTCTGAACGGCGCTCACCCATCTCTTAGGGCCCATGTCACATGAACCCTTCTCCACTTCGGCCTTCAAAGTTCTTGTTTGAATGTTTGCTACCTCCATTAAGATCTGCACCTGCGTTGTCTCCACCCGGGCCCTTGCCCGGGGCTTCTGTTCTCACCGCAGCAGCCCTCCTACTCATCAAGGCTTAGCCCCCGTGGCTCTCAGAGCCGGCGACGGCCGGGTATCAGCCCAAAGCTCCAGCGCTGTCCATTTTCAGGGCTAGTTGATTCGCCAGGTGAGTTGTTTGTTACACACTCCTTAGCGGATTCCTGTTGTCTAGATCAACCAACACCTTTTCTGGGGTCTGATGAGCGTCGTCATCGGGCACCTTAACCCATCATTCTGTTCATCCCGCAGCGCCACTTCTGCTTACCAAAAGTGGCCCACTAGGCATTCGCATTCCATGCCCGGCTCCACGCCAGTGAGCCGGGCTTCTTACCCATTTAAAGTTTGAGAATAGGTTGAGATAGTTTTGGCCCCAAAACCTCTAACCATTCGCTTTACCAGATAAAACTGGAGGCTCCGAGTGCCAGCTATTCTGAGGGAAACTTTGGAAGGAACCAGCTACTAGATGGTTCGATTAGTCTTTCGCATCCTATACCCAGGTCGGATGACCGATTTGCACATCAGGACCGCAACGGACCTCCACCAGAGTTTCCTCTGGCTTGGCCCTGCCCAGGCATAGGTCATCATCTTTCGGGTCCTATCACGCCCGCTCATGCTCCACCTCCCCGGCAGAGCGGGCGAGAGGGGCCGGTGATGTGCCTGCAGCTGGAAGCTCGGTGGGATCCCACCTCAGCCGGTGCATGCCGGCCCTCACCTTCATTGCACCACAGGGTTTCGCTCGGCCCTCCGACTCACGTACGTGTCAGACTCCTTGGTCCCTGTTTCAAGACGGCTCGAGTGGGTAACTGACATCACCGCAGACCACTGACGCCCGGCGTGGGCCTCCCCGCTCGGCGGCACGATGCATCGGGGCGCACTGGGAACTGTCCGCCCCCGTCAGTAGTCACGCAGGGAGCAGGGGACGCAGTCCCCCCTTCAACCGCACTGGCACGCCCAGAGGGGCAGCCGGAGACGGGTGCACGGGGGAGGGTTTGGAGGCAGTCGTATCTCACTCTGCCCTGTGGACATAGCAAAGCTGTTGCCAGGGGGCTGTAACAACCTCCGCCAGAGAGGAGTGCCACCTGCCACCACAAAGCCTTCCCAGCTGACCCGGAGGCAGTCGCGGAGCACCGCTGCAGAGGAAATTCACCCTGCGGAGGCCGGATAGGGCCCAGAAGCCGGTCCCACGGAGGGGATCCAGAACTCCCGGGCCACCGACCTTCACGCTGTGTTGAATCCTCCGGGCGGCTGCACGGACCCCACCCTTTTAGCTCTCTATGGTTTCACGCCCCCTTGAACTCGCTCTTCAAAGTTCTTTTCAACCTTCCCTTACGGTACTTGTTGGCTATTGGTCTTGCGCCCATTTTTAGACTTAGATGGAGTTTACCACCCACTTTGGGCTGCATTCCCAAGCCTCACGACTCCGAGAAGACCCGATCCCGGCGCGCCGGGTGCCGCTACCGGCCTAACACTGGCCACGGGGTTGAGCCTCGATCAGAAGGACTTGAGCCCCCGAAGCGACGCCGGGGAGTCAGTCTTCTGTACACCACATTTCCCGCATTCAGCGCTGGGCTCTTCCCTCTTCACTCACCGTTACTGGGGGAATCCTGGTTAGTTTATTTTCCTCCGCTCAGCAATATGCTTAAATTCAGTAGGTCGCCATGTCTGATCTGAGGTCGTAGTCAGAAGAAAATGCTGGAGCATTAAGGGGGAGCCAGGGAAGGCCAGCCCCCTGCCGGAGCAGGGGCCTTGCATCCCGGATCGCATCTGGAGGGGTTTCGCCCTCGCCGGGAAAGCCAGCCACGGAGGAGGGCTCCCGAGGTGCGTGCGCACAGGCAGCCAGTGGGATACCACAGTCCGCCACGGGCTGCACGCAGCCAGGTGCCCAGGGACGGGCCCGGGGCGGACCGGTCGCCAGACCTCTTCTCGGGGCTAGGTGCGCCAGCGGCGTACCTCCTCAGCAGGACCCTGCGAGGGACCCTGCTACAGGCGATTGGGGGTCTGACCTTGTGGGGGGATGAAGGGGAAGTGGAGCTCACCCTGCACGTCCTGGGGAAGCCCCAGAGTGATTGACGATTGAGCGACCCTCCGATAGGCATAGAGCCGCAAGGTGCGTTCAAAGTGTTGATAGTCAATGTGTCCCACAATTCACACTAATTCTTGCAGCTAGCTGCATTCTTCATTGACGCACGAGCCGAGTGATCCACTGCCAAGAGTCACAGACAACTTTTAGAAAACGTTCACCCACATCAGGGCGAAGGAGAGGTGGGAGGAAGGTGATGTCGTTCGTCCACCACCCGCGCGGCAAGACAACCCAGACGCCCCGTTCAAGACTTCCTCTCTGGGAGTCAGACTGCACTGTTGGGAGAAAAAAAACATTGCAAGGCGCTCGGCTTGTTAACCCAGGAGTCACAACGCGGGACTGGGTCGAACCGGGTACCTGGCAATGAGGGAGGGTCGTCCCACCTCCACATCAGCCATCCGTCACTGGGTGGCCTGAGCCGTGCCAGCGGGCTGGCGATCAACCCACCACCACCCTCCCCTGGGTCGGAGGTGCTGGAAAAGAAGAGTCAGGCAGCAACCCATCCCGCACACCTCACACCGAGAGGAGCCGGGGTCCCCTTGCAGGCCCTCGGACCCTTCTCTTCTAGGCCGCCCTGCCGCACGAGAAGGGCAGCTCCTCGGTCACCCGAAACCCGGTCAGGCTGGGACTCTGGCGCAGGAGGGCCCAACCGGCACCAGTGCCTTTTTGAGGGAGGGGTGGTACCAGCCCGGGGATGCACTGCCATCGGTTTCCCCCCCACCACTGGGGGAGTTCTGCTGGGTGAGCTTGGGTTCCATCTCGGAGAGGGACAGGGGATGGTCGGAACCACGACGGTATCTGATCATCTTCGAACCTCCGACTTTCGCTTTGGTTCGTCTTGAGCTGGTCAAAGAATTTCACCGCTAGGGGCACAATAAGAGTTCCCCAGGCCGTCCCTCTTAATGGTGCCCCAGTTCCGAAAACCAACAAAATTGAACCGGAGTCCTATTCCATTATTCCCAGCTGAAGTATTCAGGTGACCGGCCTGCTTTGAACACTCTAATTGTTTCAAAGTAAACGCTTCGGACCTCCAGGACTCTCAGTCAAGAACATCAAGGGGGCACCGAGAGGCAGGGGCTCGGACAGGCGGTAGCTTGCCTCACGGCAGACCGCCTGCTCGATCCCAAGATCCAACTACAAGCTTTTTCAAAGATGTCAACTACAAGCTTTTTAACTGCATCAACTTTAATATATGCTATTGGAGCTGGAATTAACGCGGCTGATGGCACCAGACTTGCCCTCCAATAGATCCTTGTTAAAGGATTTAAAGTGTACTCATTCCCATTACAGGGCCTCAAAAGAGTCCTGTATTGTTATTTTTGGTCATTACCTCCCCGAGTCGGGATTGTGTAATTTGCGCACCTGCTGCCATCCTTGGAAGTGGTAGCCGTTTCTCAGGCTCCCTCTCTGGAACCGAACCCTGATTCCCCATTACCCGAATGTATTTTCACCGTCACGGGGACGTGCGATCGGCCCGAGACTATCTTGAGTTTGATCTTGGTCTGATAAATGCACGCATCCCGGTATGTATTAGCTCTAGAATTACCACAGTTATCCAAGTAACAGATGGAGTGATCAAAGGAACCATAACTGATTTAATGAGCCATTCACAGTTTCACTGTACAGGCCGTTTTTACTTACACGAGCATGGCTTAATCTTTGAGAAAAGCATATGCTACTGGCAGGATCAACCAGGTAGCCGCACCTGCTGACGGGATGGGGCCGTGTGCCCTTCTCGCCGACTGGCAACCTTCATGCACCCCTCCCTCTCGGGAGCCTGCCAGGGGAAGGAGCCCACCCGCCTGGGCAGGAGGGCTAACTGGAAGGGTGTGGAGAGGTGCGGTCGCATGGGCACTGGCAGGCCCAGCCGTCTCACCCTGGAGGGAGAGCCAGGCCGAGGCGCAGCCTGAGCGAGACAAAGGGGTGCCAGAGCCTGGCAGCGGCGGCACCCCACGGAACAGTCATTCCAAGCTGCTGAGGAAATGTGCTGGGCAGAGAGGGGTGACAGAGTGGTGCGCTGGACCTTCGTACCAGCTGGGCAGCAGCATCTGAGGGCCTGGTGCCACCCGACCCCTTCCGCTCGGGTCAAACCACTGGGGGGCATGAGCTGCCGGGGCTGCTCGGCCTTCGCTCAGTCCATGCAGAGTGGAAGCGCTTTGCTTGAAACAAAAGCCATGGATGGCTGGCCAAGCAGCCCATCCCTAAAAGGACCATCGGGAAGGGGCTGTAATCCATGCACACGAGGTGACAAAGGGGACCCAAGGCGTGAAAGTACCAACCTCAGGAGCACCCGACCCGGAGCCCGGCAGGGCCCCTGGACCCAGCCGGGGTTCCCAGGCCCAGAGGCGCAAAGGAAGCCTCCCCAGGCCTACCGGAAACCATCCCAGGCACCCTGCCACGCAGCGGGACTGAGGGCAGAGCCCGGCGTTAGGAGGCCACCCTCCCAGGGGCTGCAGGGAGCCCCTGAACTCAGCCGAGCAAGGGGAGGCTCCCCGGGCACGATGGAACCCCTGCTGGGCCTTTGGCTGGGCAGCAGGCGGGGGGACGGCATAGCCCTAGTAATCAGAAATAAGTCTTTAAAATGGTAGAAAATAGCTTCTTTCAATGTAGATGGTAAATGCAACACTTTACTCTCAAAGTACCTTTGGTGTGTCACGCAATGTAAACAAAAGGGTCGATGGAAAGTTGATGCACGTTTTTTTACACTCAGATGCGCCGTTTCTTACTACGGCCCAGTGACGATGCGACAAGATGGCACCTCGATGCGACGATCTGGTGCAATGCAACAAAATGGCGTCTTTGATGCGACAACGTTGGATGCGATGCGTGCACGCCCCACGGCCGTACTGCGAATTTGGCAACTTCTGAGCCGCGACAGGCCCTATGACATGCTTCTCCGTTGATGCGGCGGCGACATCTGCGGCGGGGACATGCTTCTCCGGTGATGCGACATGCTTTGTCGGTAATGCAACGGCGAACAGCTGTGGCAGCGGCATGCTTCTTCAGTGATGCTTCTTCGGTGATGCAATGGCAACTGCTGTGGCTGCGACACGCTTCTCCTTGTTGCGTCGCGCTTCCAGCTCCCAGCGACCCGCAGTTTTCTCAGAGGGCCCAAACAACAGTAGGCACCTCTCTGCAGGTAGAATTCCCAGCAAGGAAATTCAGGGGAGGTGGAGGTGAAGTGTTGTATTCCTGAGACTTCTGGCAGGAGGCAAACACACTTCAAGCCCTTGGAGATTCTTCTTCAGGATGATGAAAAGTGCACAAAAGTTCTCTTCCCCTTTACTTGGCAACTGAAGTAACCACTGCAGGCCAACCCAGAAATAGCAAACAGCACAAGGGCAGTCTCCTCCTTCAGCGTTCGTGGTTCTTCTCCTTGGCAAAGGGTCGTCTTGGTTCCCAGCAGTGATCTAATGTTCTGGGGTCGGGCCCCTATATTTATTTCAGTAAATCCTTTGTCCTCTGACGGCAGAGGGTGCCAGTGCCCAACCAAAATCAGTTTAGTGCAGCTTCCTGGCAGGAGGTGGAGACAGCATTGTTGAAAGCAGACCTGGCCCAGGTAGCTCAAAGGAAATCTCCTCCCCTACTCTCTATTCTAAGAGGGCTGAGGTCAGCGAAAGGAAATCCCTGCCCCCCTACTCTCTATTCAATGCAGGTCCTATTAAGCCCGGCCTTGACCCATCAGACTGCTGGTGCCAAAGCCCTCTCCAGCCCCCTGTCACTCACAAACCAGACATGGAATACACAAACCTAGCAGAGGCATGCTAGATGGTTAGGCAAGAAAATCCCTACTTTCTAAATGTGGTATTTTCAAACACAGAATGTAAAAATCACCCTCACTAAAAGATGTAGTCACCAGGGAATATCCTACCTTTCACATACAATGCACTCTGCCCATGGGGGTACCCTGGGACTACCTTAGGGGCGACTAACACATAGAAAAGGGAAGGTTTAGGGACTGGCAAGTGTGTGCAATTGCCAAGTCGACATGGCAGCCCCAGGCTGCACACATGCTCTGCAATGGCAGGCCTGAGACACATTTTACAAGAAGCTTCTGTGGGTGCACAATCAGTGTTGCAAGCCCACCAGCAGCATTTGATTTACAGGCCCTGGGCATTCATGGTGCACTGCACTAGGGTCTGACAAGTATATCAAATAGCAAATTATGGAGTCTTTAATCGGTTACAACAATTTACAATGGGAGCACTTGCACTTTGGCACTGAATAGCAGTGGCAAAGTGCCCAAAGTAACCCTGGGCGAAGCACTACGCTCCGCTCGCGGAGTTTGCGAAGTTTTTGCAACTTCGCACTACGCGAGCGGCACGTAGCACAGTGCGAACATGCGTAGTGCAGCGTAGCGTAGTGCAGCGCTCATTTTTTGCTTGTTCGCGGTCCTGAACGTCATGTTCGCGACCGCAAGCAAGCAAAATGACATCCCGGCGAGATTCTCAAAGCGAGGAGGTCAGGTTTCTCATTGTGAGTGGTTGCGCAAGCTCGCGACCGCTCTCAATGAGAAACTACCTGTTCGCGTTGAGAAAGCTGCCGCTCGAGTAATAATCTCCTCGAGCAGCAGAAAACTACAGCTCGCACTGTGCAAGATGCCGTTTTCAATGCTTGCACAGTGCCGGATGCTTGTTTGCACTGTGCAATCATTGAAAACGCATCTTGCACAGTGCGAACATGCTACTACGCAGCTCGCGTAGTGCTACGTGAAGTTCGCGTAGTGCGAAGTGCACTTCACGTAGCTTCGCGTAGCGCTACTCCGCGAACTACGCCCACCCTTAGCCCAAAGCATCTAGGCCAGCAAAAATATAGCAAAAACATGGGAGGCAACAGCAAACAAATGGAAGGGATACCCACACCGTTGGTGCCAGGTCTAACATGTGTCCCCTCCAGCTGAAATGTGGGGTTTACTACCAACCCCTTGGGAGTTCTCTTTACTTCAAGGTTGGCTTGTTCTGTACCTGGGCTGTGTTTCACCGTGAAGTCCATACCCTGTAGAGAAATGGACCAGCTCAACAGCTTGGGATTCGCATCCATCATATCATTAACCATATGAGGGGCCTGTGGTCTATCTGAACCCGGAAGTGAGTCCCAAACAAGTATGGTCTCAACTTCTTCAATGCCCAGACCACAGAAAACGCCTCATGCTCAATTGCACTCCACATTTGTTCCCATGGAAGTAACCTCCTACTTATGAAGGCTACAGGTTGGTCTAGGCCCTCCTCATGCATCTGTTAAAGAACAGCCCCCACACCATGCTCTGAAGAATCTGTCTGTACCATGAACTCGTTAGAGAAGTTGGGCGCCAGAAGCACGGGCGCCGCGCATATGGCAGTCTTCAGGCCATCAACAGCTTTTTGACAGGTGTCTGTCCAGTTCACTTTCTTGGGCTGCTTTCTGGAAGTCAGCTCTGTCAAGGGTGCAGCAATGCTGCCTTACCCCTTGACAAACCTCCTGTAGTATCCAGTATAAAAAGACTCTCACCTGGGGGCGTGGCCGAGGCGGCTAACATGGCGGACGTGGCTTGAGTGAGCTCCGTCCCGCTGTATTAAAATCCTTCACTTTTCTCCTATATCGCCCTGACCTGCGGACTTCCAGCTCCAACCCTCCTTGGCCACTGTGTGGGAGTGAGCTCCGGTAGCAATTTGGGCGACCACCGAGCTACAATACCGGCGAAACACAACCCGGAGCGGTGGGGCCTTATTCGCGCGCTGGAGCCGGGCCCTCGAGTTCTGCGGGGTCCGGCCAGAAGTGCGACGGCGCTGGGGGCTACGTTGAGACTTGGACCGGCCATCGTGACCGAGCCTGAGGCGGATGCACCCCGGGGCGCGGGGTCTCCCCGGCCCGGCGCTTCATCCTCGGTAGTGGAGGGAATCATCCGGTGGCAGATCTGCGGGTGTGCGCTGCAGCGGAGCGGACCCTGTCACAGTGTGATCTGCGCCATACGCCGGAGCCGAGCCCCCGAGTCCTGTGGGAGCACGACTGGAGGCGCTGCTGATCCTGGCTCAGCCCCCGGTGGCTCGTAGGGACACCGAGGACAGTGGAGGGGCCCTGGGGCTGGCCCGCCTGCTGGATCGCCGGAAAAACGGGGTGAGCGGCTGCTGGGAACTGGGAGGTTGTGCAGAGGGGGGGACCTCCCTTGACGACGAAGGGCTCCCACTCGGCGGTCAGCTCGGACCGCGAGGGGGCCCGGACCCTTGGGGCCTGCAGGGCTCAGATCGGACCTCCCCCCCTCAGTCTGTGGCACCGCTCAGCTTGAGAGACCCCCCCCCCCCTTCCATCGCCGGTCACTACGTGCCTGACTGCAGCAAGCAACACCAGAAGGTGAGCCCGTGGGGCTCATGTACTATACCCCCAGCGCCCGGATCTATCTGATGCTGTAATACACGAGGACTATTGTCCGTCTACGCCGAGGCCCGGAGGGTGTGTGTGTGAGTGGGCCTGGTCGACCCCGTTGAGGGGGGCCCTTTGTTGAGACACATTTCGCCCGGTGCGTCTTGCCACTGCAGCGCACTGTGCCCCGCCGCTGCGCCTGGTGACCTGGAGAGGTGCTACACACCTGGGAGCTACACCGCCTCCCAGAGGCTCTGCATCAAAGGTGGGCAGATACACACAGCTATTGGGACACTGTGCCACGGATTATTCTCCACGATGACGCGGGGCGGCAATAGCGGAGGCGCCACGAAACAGGGCCCCATAGATAAATTCACGGGACCGAGTGGTGGGGCCGGAGCGTCTGGTGGCCCCCCGGGACCGGTGACTGCCCCGGACAACGCGGCTCTCTTGGCGGCCATAACACAGTCAAGAGATGCACTGGACGCAAAAATAGGGGCAGTTGGGGCCGATGTCACGCTGCTCCGTCAAGATTTACGCAACGCAGTGGCCCGAATAACCGAAACTGAAGCTAGAATCACAGATGTGGAGGACGATGTGGTAGTCCTAAAGAGGAAAGTGGCGGCTATGGAAGGGATACAGAAGGGACTGGCGCGCCGGATCGAAGATGCGGAAGGACGGGCGCGAAGAAATAATCTGCGATTCGTGGGCTTTCCGGAGGACTGCGAGAAGGGCAATATGGAGGCCTTCCTCGCCCAGTGGCTAGAGAGATGGCTCCCTCCGGACTCTTTGTCGAGGTGTTTCGTTATTGAGCGGGCTCATCGCGCTCTTCTCCCGAAGCCTCCGACTGGAGCTCGCCCCCGTCCGGTCATTGCCAAACTCCTGAACTATCATGACCGCGACGTCATATTGAGACAGGCGAGGGATAAGGAGCTGGTAATGTACGACAACCACAAAATATTGATTTTCCCCGATTATACTAAATTGGTGCAGCAACAGCGCCAATCCTTTACTGCGGCAAAGGCACGGCTGAGAGAACTGAAAATTCAATATGCTTTGCTCTACCCGGCCCGCCTGCGAGTGGTGTTCCAGTCTAAGACGCAGTTCTTCAACACCCCAGAGGAGGTATTTGAATGGACTGATGAGACAGTGAGGGTCAAGGTTCATACCCCTCCGAGAAGAGACTCTGACTCCTCCTCCGCGACCGGACCCCCGAGGACCCCCAGGAGATCACGCAGTAGGAGCAATTGGAGGGCACGCTCACAGAGAAACCGCCCGCCCAAGGATGAGGCGTCGGGGGGCAACGCTGCAGACGAGGCTCCGGCGCCGGGGCCCTGAACATGCATACTGCCCTAGCTCCACTGAGTGTCTCCCTAGATGGCTGCACCGCTCTCTGGATCCTGCCGACCGTGCAGCTTGACCGAGGGGCCTGGCGACACACTTCGTGACTCATGCCAACAATATGAGAATGCAACGCAGGTTAGGGGATGCTCGTGAGTGGGCGGGCATCACCCTGAACAGTAGAGTAGCTAGTTGGGTTAAGGGTTAGTTGGGATTGGGTGGACAGTTGGTTGGGATCCATTGGCATAGTGGGACATTGGCCTCCCGTTGGGGGCTAGTGACTATCTATACCGCGGCAGGTACTTCAATGTTACTGAGGTATGGGGTGGGGGGGTGGGGGGACAGTTGTGGGCAGCATAGAAGATGGGGGGGGGGTGTTGGTGGGGGTTTGTGGGTTTGCGGGGCAGGTGGGTGGGTGCTCCGAGGGGGGGTGGGGAGGGGGGACGCGTTTAACTGCACAGTGCTTTCCTGGATCCTGTCAATACGAGATGGATGTGTGTGGCCTTTACCGCATGAATTACCTGACTTCATATCCCTAGATGGCGGCTGAAACTCCCGAAATGAGCCTGCAGAGGGCTTCGCTGCGTGTTGTGAGCTGGAATGTGCAGGGGATGTTAGATAGAATCAAAAGAGGGGCAGTCCTACGCCAAGGGAAGAGGGACAAGGCCGATGTCTTGCTTTTACAGGAAACCCACCTCTTGGGCTCCAAGACCCTTAGCCTTCAGAGATATGGCTACCACCAAGTGTTCCATGCGGGATTTGTGAGAGGTTCCCGGGGGGTGGCTATACTAGTGCATCGCAGGCTGTCCTACACCCATGAAACTCAGTGGGCTGACCCGCAGGGCAGGTATGTATTTATCCAAGGCAAGATAGGGACGGAACAAATCGTCTTTGGGAGTGTTTATGCTCCACCCCCGCTGCAATGTGCCCTTATAGAAAAGTTGTTCGGAGTGTGGGCTGAGATCCCGAATGTTATGGCAGTCATTGGCGGGGACTGGAATGATGTGATGAATGTTCGAGTGGACCAACACAGGTTAGGAGGGGAGGTGGTATCGGACACACCTACTAAACTAGATGGTATGGTAAGAGGCATGGGGTGGGTTGATACGTGGCGCCATCAACATGCTCAACACCGCGAATACACCTACGTCTCACCAGTGCACAAGTCCTTTTCTAGGATCGATTACCTGTTCGTTCCCCTGGCCTGGGTCGGGAGGGTCGATAACACACAAATCTTACCACGGGGCCTATCAGATCACTCTCCGGTTATACTGGACCTCTCCCTAGACAGGCGGCGGCAGCCTTTCAGGTGGCGTCTTTCCACGTGGCACCTGCAGCGAGAACCCTATCGGTCTCATATGAGAGAGGCAATTGCTCATTATTGGAGCGATAATGACCCTCCTGATATGGATGCCGTGACCCTCTGGGAGGCCTTGAAGCCCACGCTGCGTGGTGTGGACATTGCTTGGTGTGCGGCTGACCGCAGGCAGCGTAGGGAGGACTTGGTTCTGGCGGCCGAGCATGTTCTGGACCAAGAACATAGATGCAGTGCTGGCGGGAGTGAAGAAGAAGTGAGACGCCTTCTATTGATGCAACAGTCCTATGCCTCCTTGCAGTTAGACGAGGCTCGCCAGTTATGGCTGGCGACTCAGAGTCGGATATACCAGTGGGGAGATAAATCCAGCTCGATGCTCTATAGACTATGTCAAAGCACTTTTCACGCGCAGTCTCTGCCTTGTCTGCGAGACGAGACGGGTGAGCCCATGACAGCCCCGTCGGCCCTGGAGGCCACATTTGCGCGGTATTATGAGACCCAGTACGCCCCTCGGGAACTCCTTTCGCCGAGCGACGTGGACAAGTTCCTGGCCGATCTCCCACCACGATCGCTCTCGGACTAGGAGCGAGATGCCCTGGACCTCCCCTTATCGGCGGAGGAGCTGGGTACGGCCCTCGGAGAATTGAACACGGGCAAGGCCCCCGGGCCCAACGGATTTCCCTGTGAATTTTTTAAGACATTTCACCTCCAACTGGGCTCCTACTATGGTAGAGCGTTGGAAGAAGCCAGAGATTGTGGCCGGCTTCCGAGGGACTGGCGGCATGCTGAAATAGTGGTCTTCTGCAAACCAGGGAGACCTCCGGACCGACCCGAATCCTATCGACCGATATCGCTACTAAATACCGAAGCAAAAATTCTAGCAACGGCGTTAGCTAATCGCCTCCTCCCATACATCACGGCGCTCGTGCACCCAGATCAGGCCGGATTTATGCCTCACAGGGCGACACGCCACAATATTCGGCGTGCGCAGGTAGTACTAGTGGCGGTCCGGACAGCGGGGATACCAGCGGCCCTTTTACTGGCCGACATAGACAGGGCCTTCGACTCAGTGAGCTGGGTTTACCTCCGTGCACTTCTGTCCCGATTGAATCTAGGGCCCCACTTCCTATCCTATATTCATCTGTTGTACACAGATCTCACGGCGTCGGTGAGAGTGGCTGAGGCGGTGTCGGCTCCATTTCCCATCGGTAGAGGCACCAGACAAGGTTGCCCTCTTTCACCGTATCTCTTTGCCCTGGCCATGGAGCCCATGGCGGCGTGGGTCCGAATAGACGCACAGATGCGGGGCATTGAGTGGACTGGGGGACCCTCCGACAGACTTGCACTGTACGCCGATGATGTCCTCTTCTTTCTCACAGACCTGAACAGATCTGGACCACGAGTCCTTGACATCATGCGTGTCTTCGGAGAGGTGTCGGGCCTTCACCTGAATTTGCGCAAATCACAGCTGTGGGTGCTTGGGGAGCGCCGAGACTTAGGGCCCTGGGCCGGGGCACTGCAGGAAGCGAGAGGCGGACTTAAGTACCTGGGGATATTTCTAACGGACATTCCAGGAGTCTCCTGGGCGCGCAATGTCGTGCCGGTATGGGAGCGTATCCGATCTGACATGACTACGTGGTCCCGCATGCCCCTGAACATCTATGGCCGCTCGGTTATTTTTAAAATGGTGGCCCTTCCACGCCTTTTATATCAGCTACAAAACCATCCGTACCCTATACCACCGCGGTGGTTCAGACTGGTGAATTCGACACTTGGTACTTTCCTCTGGGCGGGAGGGGCGGCGAGAGTGGCGCTCCGCACATGCTTTTTGTCCACGTATTGCGGTGGGCTAGCAACTTCGGATGTTCTGTCCTACTACCAGGCTTCCCACCTCTTGGTGCTAAATGAATGGTGGTATGGGGAGCGGAGTGACCCTACCTACGCCCTAGAGCGCTTCCTGATGGATCCCGACACGCTGCATACGATACTGTATTCAGCGGTTAAGAGGAGGGGGCTCCCGGCAGTCACGCAAACTGTATTCCGCATATGGCGCGGCGCGCTCCGTAGAATGGGGTGGTGGAACAGATTGACGAGGGAGACCCCATTGTGGCAGAACGGGCAGTTGCCGGAGTTGCTGTCCCTGCAGGGTTTCCGGGGCTGGGATGCGATCGGTATCTCAGCCGTGGGTCATGTGGTCCGGGGAACGACTCTTAAGTCATTCCAGGATCTACGCAAATAATACGACATGCCTCAGACCCAATTTTTTAAATATCTGCAGTTTCGTCCCACCATTGCCCCTACCCTGCGAGGTCTGGACTCGTTGCCCGAGTTCAGCCCCCTGGAGGCGAAGGTCTTCATGGGAGAATTGGAGTCCCAAAAAATCTCGTCTATATATCAAACGTTAGTTTCACATTGCTCGACCTCCCTAGACGCTCTGCGGACCAAGTGGGAATGGGATCTGGGAGCATTTGAGGAGGAAGACTGGAGGGAGGCACTTGAGGCTCCCAGAGGAGCGGCTATTGCAGTCCGGCTACGATTTATACAGTTTAAATACTTGCACAGAGCATACTACACTAGGGAACGGCTCTGGAAGGCGGGCTTGATTGCGTCTCCCGTCTGTTTGAGGTGTGGTAAAGAGGCAGGTACATTCCTGCATACTGTCTGGGCGTGTGATGGCCTGCGGAAGTTTTGGACGGGTGTGTGGAATTGTTTGTCAGAGGTACTGGGCTGGGACCTTCCTCGCACACCAAAGTTAGGCCTTCTTCATGTCCTGGAACAGGTGGTAGGAAATGTTTATAAACGCCACTTACTGTTGTTGGGTCTTGTGGTGGCCAAGAGGGATGTGGCCCGTGCCTGGAAGGATCCCATAGCTCCCCTGTTGGGTGTGTGGAAGAAGGGGCTGGACTATTCTATGGGCCTGGAACGCCCGATATTTGAGGCCAGGGGTTGCCCCAGGAAGCACTACAAAATTTGGAAAAGGTGGGCTGAGTACAGGGGGCTCTGGCTGGAGCCACCAGCAAGTGATGAACCGGGGGAAAGACATTTGGACATTGCACCCGGGTGAGGAGGGTTCCACACTTCATCTACTATATTATACTCTATATATGGACTGATTTGACGCTGTGCAGGGGGTGGGGTGGGAGGACTTCGGGTGGGAGACTAGGGGGGTGCTGGGGGGTGGGCTTTAGGGTTAGTGCTTGTGTTTAAATGGCTGTTTGAATTGTCTCACAATATGATTTTTGCCTTCATGCTCGCAGCCTCCCCGGACTCGGGACGCTGTATGTTTTATGTAACTCTTCAACAGCACAATAAAATCTTGTTCCGAAAAAAAAAAAGACTCTCACCTCTTTCTGGGTCTTGGGGGGGTTCCCAATCCGGGATGGTCTTAATCTTGGGCTGTAGGGGGACCATCTGGCTGCTCCCAACCTGGCGTCCCAAGTACACCACACAACCCTGCTCGATCTGGCACTTACTCGCCTTGATCGTGAGGCCTGCGCTACACAGCGCCATCAGCACTTCCCAAAGGTGGCGCAGATGTTCTTCTCAACTGGCGCTGAACACCGCAATGTCATCCAGGTAGGCGGCACTGAAATCTTCCAGTCCAGCCAACACCTGGTTGACCAACCTCTGAGAGGTGCCAGGGGCATTCTTCATCCCAAGAGGAATAACCTGGAATTGGTAGTGCCCATTTGGTGTGGAGAATGCTGACCTCCCTTTTGCCCCATCAGTTAAGGCAACCAGATGTTAGATCAAACGTGCTGAGGTACCGGGCAGCACCTAACCGATCAATGAGCTCATCAGCTCTGGGGATGGGGTGCGCGTCAGTCCTGGTGACTGAATTGAGCCCTCGGTAGTCCACACAGAACTGGAGTTCAGGCGTGGTACCGGTGCGGCAGCCTTTAGGACCAAGACCACTGGGCTGGCCCAAGGGCTGTTAGAGGACTCAATCACCCCCAATGCAAACTGGAGACCTCCTCCTTGATGCAAGCTCTGCCCCTTTCAGTCACTCTGTAAGTGTTGTGCTTAACTGGAGGACTGTCCCCAGTGTCTACATCATGGACACACTAATCAGTGACACTGGGAATTAGGGATAACAGATCAGAAAACTATCCCAGCAACAGGCGACAGTCATTCTGCTGCTCAGGGGTCAAGGTGGAAGAGAGGTGCGGTTTTCCCATACAGGGGGACATCTAGTATCATATGAGCAGTGGCCCACTTGACCACACTTAAAACAGCACACAGGCTGATCCAGGCTCAGCAACCTTAGGCTCGATATACAGGAGACCATTTTCTCAATGTGATCCAGACTGATCACCTGCTGTCTAGTTTGTGGCCTGTTGCCGCAAACCCTCAAGAAAAGGGCACTTTTTCTGCTCCTCACATAACTCTTCCCTGGAGGGCCCTGCTTCCTGCTGCCAAAGGGTCATCTCAGGCAAGTCCCCCAGTTCAGCTACCTGCTCCCCTGTAGGTTCCAGGGCATTGCCCTCAAGGTCTGCCTCCTCCTGGACCGTGGGAACGGTGGGGGCGGGTTTACCATGCCCCCGGCCTCTTCTCTTTAAATCAGGCGCCTAGGCCACTCTTTCAGGCACCATGTCTCATAAACCCCCCTCCTGGCTGCCATTGACCGAGTGGTCACACACGCCCACTCAGGCAGACCCAACATCTCCAAATGAGCACTTCACTCTACCTTAGCCCAAGGGAAGCTCTCTAAATCATGACCCAACAGACAGTCAAAAAGCATGACTGGCTTCACAGCTACTTGAAGAGTACCTGAGACCCCCCCCACTCAAAGGGAACCTGAGCCACCTTGCAGTGGCTCTCTGTGTTGCCAGAGGCAACAACGAGGTAAAATGCATTGGGGACTGCCTGCTCTTCAGACACTAGCCGACAACTGACAGCTGTCACACTGGCTCCGGAGTCTCTAAGAGCTTCCACCCTCTTGCCATTGATGGTCACCCACTGCCAGTACTTTTTAGTGTTATCAGGCAGCTAGGTCCTGGGGACCACCTCACAGTCTCCTAAAGAGACAAGGGACATCTCTGCGGGACCCCACCCACCTTGGGCATCCATCTCCTCCCCCAAGGCTAGTCTCACCATCTGCCGGGGCGGTGCACCTATGGGTGCTGTTTTTTCTCTCATGGGTCACTTGGGATCATAGAAACAGTGGCCTACCTCACAACACTTAAAACATTTTAGGGGTCCCTTATAAACAATAAACAGGTTTATCTGTCGGGCACCTGGCTTCTTCTCAGGGGGAGGCTGGGAACCCTTCCCTTGGGGATTACTTTGGGGCTCTTTCTGGAACTCCCTCTGTTTACTCTTGTACCCACCACTCCTCTGCTGGGGGCCCTCGCCCACCTTTGGCGAAGTCTCCCACATGACCCTTTTGGACCCGGATGCTCGCCCAGCGGTCCGCCTCCTCAGCAAGCTTCCTAGGATTAGTCAGCCTGCTATCAATCAGGTGCTGGCGTAGCTCTGGAAAACAATTATTGGACAAGTGCTCCCAAGCAAGCAAATCATGGAGCGCCTCAAAATTATCCACTTTGCTACCCTTCACCCAACCATCCAATGCTCTGCAAAAGAAAAACACATATTCCACCCATGTGGTAGACTCCCGTTTCTTGCAATTCGTAAACCTTTGTCTGTACAACTCTGGGGTCAAACTATCTCTGGACATTAGGGCTCCCTTCATGTGTCCATAGGACACGTGATCCTCTGTAGGTAAATCTAACAAGATGTGCCGCCTATCACTAACAAAGCAGCCCCACAACCCCACTCCCCAATCCTTCTCAGGGACCCGGTGGGCCAACATTGCAGCTTCATAAGCCCTGAACCATTGACCAATAAACTCATGTTTGTGGAAATCGTTAACTACTTCTTTGGGGATGTAAGCCCTTGTTTCTACAGACACCAGTGGTGTGCTACCACCAGAGGGAGGAACCTCTAAACATTCCCAATTCCCTCAACACTCTCTCATGTTCAAAATGCATTTTCTTTTCCTCTAAGGCTAACTTCTTTATTTCTAATTCCATCCCAACTTCTATTTGCTTGCCGTCTATGTCCTTCTGACCATCTATTTTGAGCATGCCTAGCTCCAACTTATGCACTTTCTCCCTCTCCGTGTCCTCTAGCCCTCAAGGGGACAGGCCCTTAGAAGAAACACTGCTGCCCGTCCTGGAAGGTACTTTCTCCCAATTGGGCCCAATGGCCCCTCAAGCTGCCCATCTAAATTCTCTGCCTCCCCCACCGGCTATTCAGGTTGCCCACTGGCATTCCTAGATTCTATCTAAACAACAAGGAGCTTTTGAGGGACAACTTTAAGCCAGATCACCCTCCACCCATCAATTATTCAAACAACAAGAATCTGGCTATCGGGGCACTCCTCACTCTTTTTAGTAGGACAGAAGTCAGGGGGTATTGACCTCAACCCAACAACTGTTTCAATAATTACACAGTCTAGTACGGTCCTCTACGCCCAGAATATTAGGTTAACTTAAAAAGGAAACACAAAACAGGTGTATGTCAGGCCACTCACAACAACACATCCAATTGACATTAGAATATGTGTCCCACCAAAAATGTGTGTGAAAAAGAGAAAGTGCATCACGTGCGTACCACCATAGGTGCTACTGGCAGGTTCTCACCAGCTTGCCTACTCATTCATCACCATAATCAAATTTCTCATTTAGAGTGAAAAAGATGTATAGTGTCCAGTAAAATAAATGTGTAGAGGTGTGCTGAATGAGAGAATCAGTAATAGAAAAAAGAAAACAAGACCCAGTGAAGTGCAAGAGACCAATTGTTTCAAACAAGATAAAAAGGAGCTAGAATTTGACTCTTTAATCCAAAATCGTGAGCTTGCCTGTTAGATTTGGGGGTCTCTAGTTGGCACAGGTAGGTACTTGTGACAAATAGGGACCCTCTCCTCTAGTCAGGATAAGGGGATTACACTCCTGCTCACCCGATTGGTAGCTTGGCATGAGTAGCAAGACTTTATCTCAGAGGCGTTGTAAGTTAAGCATTGGTGACCACATACAGTAACTCAGGGGCATATTACCAACTTTAAGCGATATTTATTGCTAACGATGCTTAGCAACAAAAATTTTTAACGCTAAGCATCGCCAGAAATTATCGCAGATAAACCTTGGTATTACCAAGGTTTATCGCAAATGCGATAAAAAACGGCTGCAATGCATGAATATCGCTGAAAAGTCAGCGATATTCATGCATTACCGAGCTAATGCTCTTAGCCATGTTATCCACCTCCCATTGGATAACATGGCTAAGAACTGCTCAGGGCAGGTGTTAGCTTTTGGAGATATTCGCACTTAGCGCGAATAACTGCAAAAGTTGGTAATAGGAGATAGCGATGTTAGCGACTGTTTCCAGTCGCGAACATCTTGGCACTCCCACTTTGCATGTCATTAGTGATAAATATCACTGACATGCAAAGTGGGGCCCGAGATGGTCGCTATCTCCTACTAGCTGTCGCTAACTGGTGTTAGCGACAGCTAGGTAATAGGGAGATAATTTTATCTCCGCTTTCTTGGCTTTTAAAGCCAAAAAGGCAGAGATAAACCCCCTTGATAATATGCCCCCCAGTGACAACACTACAGATGGACACCACACAAGGTTTGTATATTAAAAATAAGTATACTTTATATAGAGTTACCAAAAGACCATAAACGACAAAAATACACAATAATATTACTTTAAGATGGTAGATTTAAGCTTAGTTCAGTTCAGTTCTTAGATGCAACTTTTTGCGTCAATGTACCTTAGGTTGCGTTGCGCTTCCACAACAAGCAATGTCGCAGGGATGGGAAATGTGGCAAAGTTCAGATACAAAGAAATAAAGACATGAAGATCTTCCAGATGAGGCGTGCTTCTCGGGGATGCGAGAAGTCATCGGTTCGATGGGTGGACTACAGCGGCGACATCCATGATGCGATGTCAGCAGCTCCAGCGGTGACGCTCTTCTCAATGATGCGTGAAGCTTCTGCACGATGCAACAACTACAGCGGCGACATCCAAGATGCAACGGCAGCAGCTCCGGCGGTGGCGCGCTTCTCGGGGATGCGAGGTGCTCTTGGTCGATGCGGTGCAATGCGACAGTTCTAGCAGCGACGCCCTCCTTCGGAGTTGCGACAGCAGGCACAGTGACAGCGACACACTCTGACCTCGTTGCGAGATTCTTCTCCTGATGCGGTGCAGCGTGACAACTACAGCCGCGACACCCTCCTTCAGAGTTGCGACGGCAGCAGCAGCGATGGCGACACGCTTCGTCTTCGTTGCTGCACGCTTCTCTCCGATGCGGTGCAGTGCGACAGTTCCAGCAGCGACAGCCCCCTTCGGAGTTGCGACGGCAGGCCCAGCAGCGGCAACACTCTTCGTCTCATTGAGTCGCGCTTCCAGCTCCTTGAGACACGCAGTTCCTCAGAAGGCCTAAAACAGCAGCAGGCACTTCCAAAAGAACTCTGGGGATCTGGGGGTTGAAGTCTGTTGTCCCTGAGACTTCAGCAGGAGGCAAGCTCTTTTCCAAGCCCTTGGAGATCCTTCACAAGTTGAAAGCAAAGTACACAAAGTTCCTTTCTCCTTCCTTTGGCAGTAAGGCAACCACTGCAGGCCAATCTCCGAAGCAGCACTTCAGTTTGGGAATAGGCTCTCCTCAGTTTCTTCAGGTTCCTCTCCTCAGTAAAGGTTTCTTCTTGTGGTCCAAACGTGATCTAATTTCTTGGGATCAGGGTCCCTATATTTATACCCCAAAATCCTTTGTTTTCTGAGGGGAGAGGGGTCTTTGCCTAGCCCAAACCAGTTCTGGAGCACTCTGTGTACAATGCTCCTTCTTTCCTTTCACAGTGCAGGGCAGAAACATCAGACGCCCCTAGGAGGTGGAGCCAGCACTGTGGGGGGAAGGCACAGTCCTATTCAGGTCCCAGGTGCAACTCCTCCCTCCTATCAAGATGCAGATCTGTCTATTCACCACTGGGTGGACTCATTCTGTCTCCTGGAATCCCCCAGCCCTGTCACTCAAACTCCAGACAAGGAATACACAACCTAGCATAGGAAGGCCTGGAAGGTTAGGCAAGAAAATACCTACTTTCTAAAAGTGATATTTTCAAACACAGAATGTTAAAAACAACTTCACTAAAAGATGTATTTTATCATTCTGAGTTCAGGCATACTAAAATCGAATTTCTACCATGTTCTATGAGTCAGTTAGGATTATAAGCATGTTATAATCCAACAGCCCATTCTGGCCTATGGAGAACAGGTAGCCTTGCAATAGTGAAAAACGAAAAATGGCTGTAATTCACTATTAGGACATGCCACACACACCAGGGCATATCCTACCTTATACTTACAATGCACCCTGCCCGGTGACTAATATGAAGAAAAGGGAAGGTTTAGGGACTGGCAAGTGGGTGCACTTGCCCAGTCAGCATGACAGTACCAGACTGCACGCAGGCTCTGCAATGGCAGACCGTAGACACATTTTACAAGGCTGCTTCTGAAGGGGGCACAACCGGTGCTGCAAGCCCACCAGCAGCATTTGGATTTACATGCCCTGGGCTCACTCAGTGCACTGTATTAGGGTCTGACAAGTAAACCAAATAGTCAATCATGGAATCACCACTTAATACACTCATTTACAATAGGGGGAGCATATGCACTTTAGCACTGATCAACATTGGTAAAGTGCCCAGAGTCATAAAATAGCCAACAACTGTTCAGAAAAAATATAGGAGGAAGGCAAAAAGTTCAGGGATGACCCTGCAAAAAGGGCCAAATCCACACAACCCCCTTCCAGCCAAAACACAGGGTAGACCAATCACTACCTTGATGGGCTTCCCTGCTTTGGGCGATAGAACCTGGACCTGGCCCGCAACAGCAGGGACATATTCCAGTTCTATAACAATCTAACCCATTTCAATTCCTCTGGCCATACTCTCAGGGCCCACCAAGCTAATCCATGGGGGACCCTTCTCTTCACCTGTGGACGGGCCCACGTACCAGCTCCCACAATGTCAGGGGATGTGTATTTCTTACACTATATCCGTTTTTAAAAACAGCACAACCATTGCTTAGATGTATATACCGCGATTACACAGCTGTCTTACATTTGCTAACAGCGCAGAATGGATGCTAGTGTGTATTTGGTAACAGTGCAGTATGGATGCTTGCGTGTATTCGATCACAGTGCAGTATGAATGCTGGGATATATTTGGTAACAGCGGAGTATGTATGCTGGTATCTATTTGGAATCAGCACAGTATGGAGGCTGGCATATTTGAAACAGCACAGTATGGATGATGGTGTGTAATTGGTAACAGCGCAGTATGGATGCTTGCGTATTTGTAACAGTGCAGTATAGATGCTGGTGTGTGTTTGGTGACCACGCAGTATGGATGCTGGTGTATATTCGGTATTAGCGCAGTATGGATGCTGGTGTGTATTTGGTAACCGCGCAGTATGGATACTGATGTGTATTTGGTAACAGTGCAGTATAGATGCTAGTGTGTATTTGGTAACAGCGCAGTATGGATGCTGGCATGTATTTGGTAGCAGTGCAGTATGGATGCTTGTGTGTATTTGGTAACAGCACAGAATGATGCTGGTGTGTATTTAGAAACAGCGCAGTATGGATACTGATGTGAATTTGGTAACTGCGCAGTATGGATGCTGGTGTGTATTTGGTAACAGCGCAGTATGGATGCTGGTGTGTGTTTCGTAACTGCGCAGTATGGATGCCGGTGTGTATCTGGTAACAGCGCAGTATGGATACTGATGTGTATTTAGTAACAGCGCAGTATGGATGCTGGCATGTTTTTGGAAACAGCGCAGTATGGATGCTGGTGTGTTTGGTAACAGCGCAGTATGGATACCGGTGTGTATCTGGTAATAGCGCAGTATGGATACTGATGTGTATTTAGTAACAGCGCAGTATGGATGTTAGTGTGTATTTGGTAACAGCGCAGTGTGGATGCTGGTGTGTATTTGGTAACAGCGGTGTATGGATGCTGGTATGTATTTGGTAACAGCAGAGTATGGATGCTGCTGTGTATTTGGTAACTGCGCAGTATGGATGCTGGTGTGTATTTGGTAACAGCGCAGTATGGATTCTGGTGTGTGTTTCGTAACTGCGCAGTATGAATGCCGGTGTGTATCTGGTAACAGCGCAGTATGGATACTGATGTGTATTTAGTAACAGCGCAGTATGGATGCTGGCATGTATATGGAAACAGCGCATATGGATGCTGGTGTGTGTTTGGTAACAGCGCAGTATGGATACCGGTGTGTATCTGGTAATAGCGCAGTATGGATACTGATGTGTATTTAGTAACAGCGCAGTATGGATGCTAGTGTGTATTTGGTAACAACGCAGTGTGGATGCTGGTGTGTATTTGGTAACAGCGGTATATGGATGCTGGTATGTATTTGGTAACAGCACAGTATGGATGCTGCTGTGTATTTGGTAACAGCGCATTATGGATGATGGTGTTTATTTGGTAACAGCGCAGTGTGGATGCTGGTGTGTATTTGGTAACAGCGCAGTGTGGATGCTGGTGTGTATTTGGTAACAGTGCAGTGTGGATGCTGGTGTGTATTTGTAACAGCGCAGTGTGGATGCTGGCGTGTATTTGGGTACAGCGCAGTGTGGATGCTGGTGTGTATTTGGTAACAGCGCAGTATGGATTCTGGTGTGTATTTGGTAACATCGCAGTGTGGATACTGGAGTGTATTTGGTAACAGCGCAGTATGGATGCTTGTGTGTGTTTGGTAACAGCGCAGTATGGATACTGGTGTGTATTTGGTAAGAGGGCAGTATGGATTCTGGTGAGTATTTGGTAACAGCGCAGTGTGGATACTGGCGTGTATTTGGTAACTCTCCTATTATCAAAGGGACAACCCGTTAACCCAAATAGGCATCTGGGAATATAAAGTGAACTTTTACAAAACAATGCCTATGGTAATAATTTTTGTGAATCTTTAATGAAAGACAGATACCATAAATTAACTGTCTTCAGTTATCTCAAAAGTACTTCATGAATTAATCTCAGGATCTACTTTATCTTAATTCATCTGCTCATTATCCAATCAATTCAATAAATCAATAAAGCAACAATTGGTTTTTGTAACTTATTTTAGTAAACCAAATTCTTAGGAAAATTAATTTTATCTTTTTATACTTTTCATTTGCTTTTTCCACATATACACATTTTAACCATTTTTTAAACATATATCTTTATACAATATATACAATATCTACAAACATACAAATAAGCGCAAAATAATAATCTGGTTCCAATGCCCAATTTTTTAAACAAGGAAAAATATGCCACTAGATTATAAGGCCTTATTCCTTTGTCTTGGTCATCACAAGATATTCAACATGAGCCTGGGAAGAAAAAAACATGTATACTTCCTTTTCTAATTAAGGCCCTCAGAAACACTTTGAAACACAGTTTAGAATTTTGGTGATGCCAATATGGACAACAGTCGACGCGTTTCAGCCTATACTTCTTTAGGCCTCCTCAGAACTTGGGCAATAAACTTGTATTTCTAAAAAAATACAGAAAATCATATATTATATATATACACACATTTCAAACTTATTAGTCACAATATCATACACCATATCAAAAAAGTGACCATCCAAACATAGAAATGACAAATCCCTAGAGGTATAGAGGCTTCGGATTAGTTATGAATCTCACCCAAAGAAGTGCAAATTATGTGTGCTAAAGCTAAGAGTAAAGAAACAAAGTAGACAAGGTAGGAAAAAATAAATAATTGTTGTTCAAAACCACATAATAACTCCAAAAGTCAGAATACGTGTCCAGTGAAAAAGCCGGCTAATCTCCAAACCCGTGTTATAAACACCTATAACGCCAAATACCTTCTCATAAATACCTACAGACAGATGAAGTCTCTGTGGCTCTCAAAATTATACCGGAAGGTAAAACAGCCTACCCAGCCGGGCTGGCTTACCGCTACTTAAGTGATCCCACCTCGAGTATCTGGAACAACAAATCGTGGGTACCTCCATGTAACATTTATATGACTAATCTGGTCTTAAACAAAAGTGCAATCCAGATATCCTACCTTGATCAAATCCAATCTAATGCGTATCAATTCCGATCGATTTCAGCTTTCAGGACGCTCAGGCACACCTCTGCGACCCTGCACAATGCTTTTGATATACGCTCCACGGTTCCTAAACCTTACTTACTAAAATTACTTAGTTCTATATATATCTAAAATAGCAAATAGATAAAGTCATCACAGATCTCAGTATGATCATAAAAATGAAATCAATAACATACTTCCTTAAGTCAATGGCGAACCAGGTAATCAATAAGTAAGAGATCATATATGAAAGAAATATATATATATATATATATATATCGCGCTCATCCAAATCCAATATTGCAGGAAAAGAGAAGACAGCACTCGAGGGGTACTCGTCACACAGTAGTTTATTAACTACAAGCTCGCCACAGACGCGTTTCAGCACTTGGCCTTCGTCAGTGTGTGTGAGTTACACACGTTTAACCGGTCATTTAAATATACATTGCAAAGTATAAAGGAAACACCTCTCAGTCAACATCGACAGAGGACTTCAGATCACCCAGTGAGCGCCATCTTACAATGGTCAATTATATACATAATATCGCAATGGCTCAAAATTGAATCTTCACCGCATATCATACCTTGGATAGGTAACAATGCTCATATGGGGGATACATAGTAATTTACAAATAGTATACTATACATTGTTGAATATAGCCGTGGATCGGCAATGGTCCTCTAAACTAAAGAGAGGTGACTCTATATACATCCTATTATACATTTTATATACATCAAAAAGATTATTAAACTTCAACATGTCATGAACAGTGCAAAAACGTGTGAGGTTCCAAAAAAGAAGAAGAAAAGAGAATGGAAAGATGGAAACATCATATAAGTGGTAAATGGAAATCTAGTTAAGTGTTAATTTAAACACGCAACATAGGAATCAAAGAGCCCTTTGAACCTATCAAAATACCGCTTATGGCGTGTGTACAGAAACTAATTCTCTGTAATGGTAAGTATGCATATGCCTGTATTGGAAAGGAAGTCAATGTATCATCATATCCCTCCTACGACTATGCACCACTATACAATATGTACACAAGCATCCATTTATATACAATGATATATACAGTGTGATCCACAAAGTTTCAGTGAATACAGAGTAGACTTGGATCATGAAACAGTGCAGCTGCTATTCACCTAAATGGACCACCATTTCTTCCCCACTATTCATCCCTTTAGGCCACTTCGTGGAGAGATCTATGATGTAACGCGACTCGAGCCTCCGCAGGCGTCGTAAGCAATCCCCCCCTCTGGCATTAGTTTTGATGGTGTCAAGGCCAAAGTATTGAAGCTGGTTGCGGTCTCTATTATGTTTCTCGGCGAAATGCCGGGCTACCGGATATGCTTGGTCGGCCTTATCGATAGCTCTAAGGTGTTCTAGGATCCGCAATTTCAGCATATTGATAGTGCTCCCTATGTAGCGGAGGCCACAAGGGCACACTAAACAATACACTGCTAGGGGGGTGCTGCAAGTGATGAACTGTTTTATACGCAGTATCTTGCCCGTATCTTGGTTCTCCACTGTGAGAACTCTTTTGCTCCCAGAGCAGGCTTTGCATTTCCCACAAGGGAAAAAACCGCTCATAGTTCTTAGAGTATTGCTTTTGGGGAGTTGTTTCTCTAAGTGGCTAGTCACCAGATGATCTCTTAAAGATCTGGTCTTATTGAAGGTTATGAGTGGGTGGGTTGGTAGGTCGTCTTTGATGGTACTATCAGTTTTAAGAATGTGCCAATTTCTCCGCAGCATAGATCTAAGATCCTTTGCTCCAGCTGAAAAGGGAGTTATGACTCTAAATTTCCCCTTGCCATCCTCAACTTTCTTAGTGGAAGGTTTGGGGGTAATCAGTGAATCTCTAGGGATAGCCCTGACTTTCTTTAAGGTAATTTTCAGAATAGATTCTCCATATCCCCGGGCCTTAAACCTGTTGACACAATCATAGGCTGCCTTATCAAAATCTTCCATTCTTGAGCAATTCCTACGGAGCCGGAGTAACTCTCCGTAAGGAATGCTTTTGATCAGTTGAGGCGGATGGCTGCTACTGGCGAAGAGAGTGGAATTACCAGCCGTTGTTTTTCTATGTAATGCTGTATGGATCTGCTGGTTATGCGAAAACACTTTCAGGTCCAGATATTCGGCAGACGCCGAACTGACCGTCCCCGAAAAATGTAAATTGTAGGCATTATCATTCAATAGATCAATATAGGCTTGTGCTGTTACTGTTGAGCCCCGCCAGACAATAAACAGGTCGTCAATATACCTGAACCAACCCTCCGTCTTTCCCTCCACTCCATCCACCATACAGCTCCTGGGCACCTGCTCCTCCCACCAGCCAACGAAAAGATTCGCGTAGCTGGGAGCGAAGCAGGTGCCCATCGCTGTCCCAGACACCTGTCTAAACAATTGATCCTCAAATAAGAATATGTTGTTGTTCAGACAGAAATCGATGAACTCAGGAATCATGATATTGTGGGTCGTAAACCTCAATTGTCTTAAGTTCAAGAAATGTCCGATTGCCTCAAGGCCCTGTCGATGGTCGATGACAGTGTATAGACTGGTGATGTCAAGTACAATCAATAGGCACTCATTGTCCCAATTCACAGTTCTTATTAAGTTCAAAAAAGCCTTGGTATCTCGTACATACGAGGGAAGTGTTAATACCAGCGGAAAAAGGAACTTATCTATGAACTTGGACATTTTTTCAGTTAGACTGCCGATCGATGAGACAATCGGACGGCCTGGGGGGAATAGACTGTCCTTATGTAGTTTTGGCAGATGGTAGAAGGTCGGTGTAAGTGGTTGGGTAGTCCGGAGAAAGAGAAATTCATCTTTGCTCAGCATGTTACACTGATGCCATTTCCCTATCAGTTTGTCATAACTCCGGATACTTTCCGAATAAACCTCGTTATTGCATTTGACATAAAACTTGGTATCGGATAGTTGGCGTAATGCTTCAGATCTGTAGTATTCTCTGGTAAGGATCACAACATTACCCCCTTTGTCTGAAGGTTTGATGATGATTTTTTCATCCTTCATAAGATGTTGCAGGGCCATTTTTTGTTGTTCAGTAATGTTGTGTTTTATCGGATGATTTACTTTCCTGTATTGCATGAGATCTTGTGTCATGGCTTCCGAGAAGGCGTCGATAGCATCCCAGGGCATCTGTGGGATAAAAATTGATGAAGGTTTATATCCACTCTCCTCGCGGTCTTGTTCAATACCCAGAGCGAGAGCTCTTTGGCCTCTATTCAGGGATCCAGATGAGTCCCGTGTGTATTCTTCTTCACGCAGTTCTTCAAGTGTCTCGAGAGATTCAATCTCTCTCCCACGAGGGCATCCGTTGCTGTTGCCCTAATTCCTACTCCTCCTTTTTCTTTCAAATGGGGCCGTAGTTTGAAGTACTTATGTAACTTCAGCTTGCGTGTAAATCTGAAGAGGTCTATCCTCGTTTGGGTATATTCGAGTGGAGTGCTGGGGCAAAAAGTGAGCCCAAGACTAAGTAAATTGGTTTCAGTGTCAGTTAAAATTCTTTCAGATAGATTGACCACCGTTAGATTTTGACCGGTGGTTTCTACTGTCTGACTCATTTCTTGGTGCCACTTGTTCGGTTGCTCCAGTTGTTGGGCTTGACTCTGCCTCTCCCCTTTCCGCCATCGTTTGTTGCCGCCGCCTCCTCTCCTTGTCCGCCTCTTTTTCTTGTTGTTTTCTGCGATTGATCTACCATGTCTGGTGGTTTCGTCTTGCCGCCTCTTAGCCAGGTGCCCTTGATGATGTCGTACTCCTGGTGAAAACGGGTCTTTCCACTATCATTCTGTTCAGTTGATCGTGACTTTTGGCGTGTTGTAGGTGGCCCCCTTGCTTGTTGTTGTTCATCCCCCGATTCGCTTTCGGTCACATCAGATTCGGACGTGGGGATTTCAGGTGCTGAGGAGGTTTTTGCTTGTAGTGCTTGACGCGATGCATCATACTTCCTTGCGTATGTTAAGATGCGTCCCTGCTGGTAATCATCTTCGTCCCTCTGATATTTTTCCTGTTTTCTCGTGCGTATTTTCTGCTCGTATTTAGTGAGGCGCACTTTCATTTCCGTCTTCAGTTTGAGCACTAACTCCTTGTCTGATTCCTCCTCAAGTTTCTCTTCCAAGATTTTAATCTCCTCCAACGCCTTGTCACGGTCACTCCAGGCGTACTTAATTAATATTTTCAGGGTACCTTCTGTATACGCTGCAGTATGTTGTTCCCAATCTGTGAGTAGCTGGGGGTCAGGTTCTCATATGATGGAACAGTGTGGACCCTGGGCCCCCGTGGTACTCTCTTTTCTTCAACATAGCTGGTGAGGCTTGTGGCTTCCCACCACTCACGTGTCTCACGTTCATGCAACCGTTCTAGCTTCATCATCGTCTCCTTGATTTTTACTTTTTGTGGATCTAACACTGGCACATCTTCATTGGACCTCTCACGTTTGTCGCGCTGTTTAAACATGTCTTTTGCCGCTGTGCGGCGTTCTGCATCTGAAAACATAGTCCTGGTTACTGGTTGCGCTCTCGCTGGTTATAGCGCATGCGCATAGATTTCTAGGCTTCGCTTGTGCCGACTGTGTGTAAACGAGTTACCCCTCTGACGCTCTGCCCAATGTCCGCTCTCTCGTGTGAGATGCACACTAGTAACAGGGAAAATTAAGTCGCACGGCGGTCCGCTTACCCGACCCGGTATTTCCGATTGACTCCAACGGATGACCCACGGCGCACCGGTGTCCTCCAGGAATCAGCACGTACTCTCCGAGAAGGGGGTGGATCAAGCCGCAATAGACCCTCCTGCTGGCGGTTGGGCGGTGCACGGAGATGCCGTTGAGTTCGTCGCTCCGTACTTCGAAGAATCAGTGCACTTGTGGGCGGGTGCTGTCAGCGGCTCGAAGAACGCCGCAGAAACATCGCGCTCATCCAAATCCAATATTGCAGGAAAAGAGAAGAGAGCACTCGAGGGGTACTCGTCACACAGTAGTTTATTAACTACAAGCTCGATATATATATATAATCACACCAGGAAAGCCCCAAAGAAGAACAGCCACCAGCAACGTAAATTTTCGCTTCTTTAATGATGACAGCTCTCGAGCAGACGAAGAAGCAAAGTCGGTGCACCTCATCATAAATCGCAAAAAACAACAAGTGATGGACTGAATGTGGATCAATGTCACACACTCCCCCAGTCAAAAGATCTGGGCCCAAATCCATCGTTTTTTTGCACTCCACACCACCCTGGGTCAGATAATGGCTTTATGCAAATCAGCTCTGACCCTGTTGCCCCATGGGAACAGTCCAGTCCGAACTACAACAGCCATATCTTTCCCAGACCGGAATCAAGCATCCGAGGACCGGACCGGTTTCGAGGTAACACCTCTCTTCAGCCCGGCTAGCTTGACTCCAAGTGGTGTGGAGTGCCTGGGACCCACGTCTGGGCATCCCCAGCGCACTTAGGGCGGCAATTGCAAAAAACAACAAGTGATGGACTGAATGTGGATCAATGTCACACACTCCCCCAGTCAAAAGATCTGGGCCCAAATCCATCGTTTTTTTGCACTCCACACCACCCTGGGTCAGATAATGGCTTTATGCAAATCAGCTCTGACCCTGTTGCCCCATGGGAACAGTCCAGTCCGAACTACAACAGCCATATCTTTCCCAGACCGGAATCAAGCATCCGAGGACCGGACCGGTTTCGAGGTAACACCTCTCTTCAGCCCGGCTAGCTTGACTCCAAGTGGTGTGGAGTGCCTGGGACCCACGTCTGGGCATCCCCAGCGCACTTAGGGCGGCAATTGCAAAAAACAACAAGTGATGGACTGAATGTGGATCAATGTCACACACTCCCCCAGTCAAAAGATCTGGGCCCAAATCCATCGTTTTTTTGCACTCCACACCACCCTGGGTCAGATAATGGCTTTATGCAAATCAGCTCTGACCCTGTTGCCCCATGGGAACAGTCCAGTCCGAACTACAACAGCCATCTCTTTCCCAGACCGGAATCAATCAGCCTGCCAGACGCGTTTCGGGAAAGCCATTTTCCCTTTCTCAATGGCAAAAGTTCAAGTCTGCCACCACACCGTGTTTCCTGCATTTATGTTAACCTGGGCGTCCTAGTGGGCGGGGCCACTCTCGTAGCCTTCTGGTCCAGGTAGTGCAGTGTTTTTAAATTACTCAAGTGAGCCAATACAGTGTGCAAAAATATAAAACAAGTGTTTCCCAAGTGGGGTGGTGCAACAGCTGCAAATTCAAGCTGCCGCCTTGAGCGTTGCTTCCGTCATGCCGATGAAAACCTGCATAGTTCCATTGTGGAAAAGTAAATTTTGCCATGTTATATGTGCCTACGTGTTCCCCATGATATGTCATATGTGCATGATCGATATGCATGTATTCCTTTCTGATTGATTAAAGACGCAATTACAGTTGTGTCCATCTCTAGTATGCCAGTTACCAGTCTTCGTGAATACAACGAATATCAGGCCTATGTAAAGCTATGTTGCCACGTTTTACAGTGTGCACGTTAATTCATTGAATTATCCCCGTTTCTAGGCCTCAAAAGGGCCCGGACTCAGATTCAGCTCCTGTTTCCTGAACCCTCTCCGAGGAGCGATACAGCCCCCACCTGTATCCCTGACCCTTCACTTACTTTCATGCCTCGCAGTGCCCGGCTCGGCCTGGCTCTGCCTCCCAGTCTGCCAAGAGTATGTTATGTTTCTAGTTATCAGTCCAGCCCTCCTTCTCTGCATTCCTAAGCTACTGAATCGCATCAATAGTTTCCGTCATGGTCTAGCCTTTATGTCTCCATGTAAGAGAAATACTGAATTAATATTCATAGAATATTCCTCGCACACGCACTACATGTAGGATTATGTATGCACCAGCCTTAATGTCTGTTAGCCTTTGCCCTGATAACTTTTGGATTCTATCAACATGTTCTCTAAACACTAGATACTAGATAGGCTTTAGGTACATGTCGCTCTGACACTCCAGACTTTAGTCTCCTCTTCTAGCGCAGAAGTCATAGCCCCTCAGTTCTCCCTAGTAACACGTCATTGCCAGTTTGCGCGCACCACTAGGTCAGAGGTCCCAGCTCCTCAGGTAGCCCCCTCCATGTTTCCGCCCCCTTTATGACATATTCTGTAACGCTTACATCACATGTCTATGTATACGCCCTGTACATGCCTTTTTGTTGCATCAGTTCTGCCTTATCTTTCGCGACTGCTACAAACTCCGCCTACTGCTACGCCTACTGTATTGAATGCCATGTAAATGTTTTAACTATATATACTTGTGCACTGTTATTAAAAGTTAGCGCTCCTTTGTCCCTGCCCCAGGCAGCTGCCATCCCATCCCCGTACAGGCTGTCCTGTTCCAGTCCTTTATGCTTAATTAAAGCCTGTCAACTCTAGCTACCTCGTATCTTGACTCTTATTTATTGAGCTATCTATTTGTATGAGTATCCTGAAAAATAGTACCGGTAATTAATTATTTATTTACCACATAATGGCGCCCGAATAGGTACTTGCCCTTTCCCCACGCGCCGGAGAAGCCACGCAAGCCCCCTGATCCTCTGCAGCCGTGACGGAACCATACCGTGCACGTGCAGATATTTCTGCTTCAAGTATCCCTCAGGCCCACGGAGGAGACGGAGGTTGCGGTCCAGCGTCCAGACGAGGCAGTGGAGGAACGCGGCGAGTCCCGACCAGAGCCCAAGCCGAGAGTCCAAGGTCCGAGGTATCCGGAGGCCCACCTGTAACTGAAGTCCGAAGTTCGTCCGTCCGTCGTCGTAGCAGTCCAGTCCGGTCCGAGGCCTTCCGTTCTTGCTGCCCGGTGAGTACCGTTGCTGGGGTAGTATCTAGACAGGGTCAATTAATTTGTCTCTGGTCCGTGGGTTTGGGTACACAGATCCAACACGAAGTGTCCACTTAGGTGGATGCGGGTCCTGACGTGTCTCTTTATGAGACCGGTAAGTTTTCGTACTGTTTTAGCAGTGCATCCAGTCATTCTAGTTTCTGTTCTAGTCAGTTCTGTTCTCGAGAAAATTCATGTGTTCTGTTCTCAGTATTTCAGGTAGTATTGTGTCCGAACTGTTATTCTAAATGTTATTCCATGTGTTTTCTATGTCGTGGTATGAATGATTTGTATTCAAGTGATTATTGTGTTCATTGTGTATTGTATTGTGTCCAGACTCCAGTCTAGTTATGCCTTTATTCTCAAAATTACGTCAGTTAAAAACAAGAAAATGTCTGCTCGAAGAAGCAGTTCCTGTCCCGCCTAGGGACAGTCCAGGTCATTTTATGTATCAAAAGCATGGCATAAGTGCCATATTATATCTAGATTTATGGGTGGAGTACACCAAACAATTAGAGGAAAAGTATAGATGGCCCGTATCAGGTACGTGGGATGCCGAGTGCATCATGCGAGTAGAAGAAGCATTATGGAAAAAGAAATCCAGACAGTCCCAGAAAGATGCCATCGAGTTATGGCGCAAAGAATCTCATAAAAGAACAGAAAAAGAAATCAGAAAGTCAGAATTAAGTAGAGATTCCTCAGAAAGAGTCCAAGAAAGGGAATTAATCGAAGTAGGTGAACGAGTTAAAGCCGAACAGTCAGATCGACAGAGAAATGCCCTCATTAAGGGTATGTATCCTCTTCTTGCCGAGGGCTTGCCAAAAGCAACCCCGGAAGCACCATGTAATTTTCCGCCACCATTAGTTCCGATTAAGCTACGTCACAAACCGACCGCAGCTGACATTTTTCTCTCGTCCTATTTGGACGACACAGTCCCAGAATATGCAAATCCTGCTCCGCCAGCTCCTGTAAATAATGTAATTCCTGTTCTTCCAGCCACCGGGGCACCTGTTACAGCACCTGTTACGGTACCCCCGGTCCAGCCTATAGTACAAGTTCCCGCTACATCGGTCACTCTGCCAGCACGAAGAGTATCAGTTGACGATTCCAGTTTAGGGGCCGCGGGAGGAGGTCCTCCTGGTACCCCGCCGCCACACAAACGTATAACGTTAGTCGAGTTACATGAACGTGCGTTACAGCGTACGCCCAAATATCAGTCCGTTGCAGAAATTAGGCGAGCTCTTACCGAATGCCGTTATGATCCAGTCCCAGGCTATGATAATATGGTTATATATTCATAGCGTGTAAGACGGGTGACCGAGTATTTGGACACCCTACCGAATATGAAAGAAGATCTAGACAGAATATATCGTTTCATCCGTACAGGAGAAGATCCAGAAAGTATTGGCGAAATCATGTCACTGAGGAAAGCTGAGACCCAGCTCATGCTATTAAAGTTTCTAATCAATTGTTTAGTAAGGGAACAAGATTATCCGACTAAAGATCCGACCGAAATGAAAGTTCTGACAAGGTGGAGTGATAATATAGCCGAGGGTAGACACAAGACCCTCAGTAGTATAGAGAGTATGTACAAGAAAATACGCAAAGAAATAATAAGGTTACACGAGAAACGCAAAGCAGCACAAGTAAGCGAGAAGGAAAACGACTCTTCTACTGAAGAGGTAGACGATGAGAATACCGCCAGAATAGCGTATGTAGGTAAATCTAGATTTCCAGACCGACATTCACATCTAGAACACAAGAAAGTTTTTCATCTTCCAGCACCAGAACAAGGTTCCCTAGAACAAGTATTTCAAGCTACCGACCACATTCTGAAATCACGAATCGGTTATAGTGAACTTAGTACCATGCACGAACAAGAACTAGTCCGATCAGCAGTCCGATGGATTACTGATTCTACCACTTTTCCAGACGAAATAGTGGCACAAATGTTTCTGAAACTGCCCCCAGCCGAGCAGCGACTGGTGGGTATGTATATGATCCAGCACCTCATTACACTGTATGAGGGACAACATTCTGATCCAGGTCCGTTACATGATGTTCTGAACGAGTTACTCCAGTATAAATGGAAAGGTTTAGGTACAGATTTAATTAGTGTCATTCTAGAACAGCGCCACAAATATAGAACGTTTCTGAATCCGCATTTTGTTCACGTCTCACCTCCAGAAAGTAAACCATTTTATATAGATAGACAGCATCCGTTACGAGAAGTACACCCAGTTAGGACAGAGGGTGGTGAAATGCAACGAGTATTTGTTTACACCCCTATCACAAAGATGGAACTCTTAGAGATGAAGAAATTAATTCCCTGTCACGACAAAGATCCAGCAGGGTTCCATCGAGAAATAAAAGACATGCTCCGTATGGGAGAATATACGTATCCAGATATAATTAAAATGCTAAAGGTCCTGTTGCCCGCAGGGGTATATGAAAAACTCAAGGAAAAAGAATGGGAGGTGGGAGAGAAAAAGATTGATTGGACAGCTTTAGAAGCTGAAGATAAAATACGAGTACCAGGTACCGGTCTTGGGGACAAATGTAAAGAATTGCCCGAGTTATTAATACAAGTTTTGCCAAGATTACTAGCCACGAAAAAGGAAGATTGGGATGCAATCTCAGCATGTAAACAGAAACAGGATGAAGATACTAGTGATTTTTATTCTAGATTTGAGAAATGTTTCATTATCAACAGTGGTCTGAAGACAGGTAGCGAGTCATACCCTCATCTTTTTGTTACTAAACTAGTCGAGAATTCAAGCCCACAAGTTAAAAATCGAGTATTGAAAGTCGAAAGTACCTGGCAAGCTAGTACCCCGTCACAGATGCTTCAGATGCTCCAGTATCACCAGAATAGAATCAGGGAAGAGCAAGAACACGAAAGGAGACATATGAAAGACACAAAAATGAAAGTACTAGTTGCACAATCTGTCCCACAAGACAGTCAGAAGAGGGGTCCGAATCAAGCCAGTCATCCTGCAGCTCCCGTTAAAGGGACATGCAATTATTGTAAACAGCCAGGTCATTTTATAAACGAGTGTGCAGTTCTGAAACACAATATAGCTACTGGTAAAACTAAAGAAAGACCACGTCCGCCTAGACAAGAGCAAGTTTCACAGACTTCTCAGCCACCACAGAATGCACAACAGACAGCTCCAGCACCGCAGCCTATCGCTGCAACACAGCATGTTACACAGCAGATGTACCAGTATGCCCAGTCCGAGTATCCAGAGTATCAACCGTATTCATGAAACAGCCTAGAGAGGGAGGTAGGCTTGCCTCTCATCGAGATACCTGTAGATCAAGAGGGTCCCTATGTACACAGTCAAGTATTAGGGAAAGACAGAAAGTTTTTGATTGATACAGGGGCAAGTAGGACTACTATCAGTCATGACGAGGTTCCAGGGGCTCCGCTCTCAGGCTCTAGAAATGTTTCCCTTGGATTTTCAGGAAAGCCTATTGTAAACGAGATATCAAAGCCAGTTACTCTAGAAGTTGGTCCATTGTCCCGAATTACTGATTTGTTACTTACGAAATCATGTCCAGAAAATTTGTTAGGTATTAAAACATTGAAAGAATTAGGTGCAGTTATATGCTGTTCCCCAGAAGGAATACGTATGTTTTTAAGGGATTTTAAAGGTCATTATGTATTGCGAGATTTTGATCCAAGATTGTCTAATGTTCCGCAGCACTTATGGGCGCAAGGTCCAACTGATGTAGGTTTTATGCAAATCACACCCCATCGTGTGACTCTCAAGCAAGGTATAGTCCTGCCACGAATCAGACAGTACAGATTGCCACCAGAGGCTGTAGCAGCCTTATCCAAAATTATTGACGAGCTCATTGCTCAAGGAGTGGTTGTAGAAACTGACTCCAATGTATGCAATTCTCCTATCATTCCAGTCATGAAACGTACTGACCCAAATGCACCTCCAGTATATCGATTAGTGATTGACCTTCGAGAACTTAATAAATGTATCATACCCCAGTATCCAGTAGTCCCAGATATTTCATCCCTATTGACAGCTATTGATTCCGAAGCTACATTTTTTACTGTAATAGACCTCAAGAACGCATTTTTCAGTGTTCCGATTCATCCAGATAGCCAGTACCTTTTCGGTTTTTGTTAAATGGAAGGAGCTATAAATTCACACGAGCTCCTCAAGGTTTCACAGAAAGTCCTAGCATTTACAGTCAAGCACTTAAAAGACAACTAGACAATATTCACATGCCGACTGACACTGCCCTGCTCCAGTATGTCGATGATCTACTGATCACAGCCCGTTCTGAACGTGATTGCGAGCGAGCGTCACTTACAGTCCTGTATTTCCTAGCCGAGATGGGGCACAAGGTGTCCCCTTCGAAGCTCCAGTTCTGTGTCCAGCAAGTGATCTACTTAGGCCACTTACTGTCCAAGTGGGGTAGGCAGTTGACACCAGATCGTATCCAGTTAATAGCGAGTCTTCCACAGCCCAAGACACAGAAGGAGGTACGTGCTTTTATTGGCCTCACTTCTTATTGCAGACAATGGATTCCTCAGTATGCATTTCTAGCCAAGCCACTGATACAGTTAACGACACAGGAGGCAGCCGTATCGACTGTCCTCCCTTGGACATCTGAACATACACTTAGTTTTAATGAATTAAAGAAAGCTTTATGCCAAGCACCTGTTCTAGCTACACCGAACTACAGTAAGCCTTTTACACTTTTCGTCACAGAACGTGATGGTACTGCATTATCTGTTCTCACACAAGATCAAGCCGGACAGTACAAGCCCTGTGCTTATTTTTCAAGCACGTTAGATCCAGTAGCCCAGGCTCTGCCTGCGTGCCTCAAGTCAGTTGCAGCCACAGCTCTAGCAATCAGACAAAGTGATTCCATAGTGTTAGGACACTCCCTGACAGTACAAGTTCCACACTCCGTGGAAGTTCTTTTAAACCGAACACAGACTCAGCACTTGACAATTGCACGTTTAACAGGTTATGAACTGACATTGTTCCAGCCACACATAGAAATCAGACGCTGCAACGTTTTAAATCCTGCTACACTGTTACCGTCAGTTACTTCAAATCCTGCCACACATGACTGTGTGGAAGTCATTAACACTATGACTAAGCCAAGACAAGACCTGACAGACATTGCATTACCTAATCCTGACCTGACACTTTATGTGGATGGTTCATGTATGAGAACTAGTACAGGAGAACTAGTAGCCGCGTATGCAGTGACTACTGAAACCAAAGTTATTGAAACACACCGTATTGACACCTTGTCTGCTCAAGCAGCAGAGCTAGTTGCTCTGACCCAAGCCTGCATACGTGCCAAGGACCTGAAAGTAAACATATATACAGATTCACGTTACGCATTCGGAGTTGTACACGACTTCGGAGTGCTCTGGCAGGAGAGAGGTTGCATGACTTCTCATGGAACCAAGATTCAGCATGGTCTCCTCATTCAAGCTCTGTTAGATGCAATACATTTACCGACAGCTATCGCTATCATGAAGTGCAAGGCACATACGAAAGTTACTGACATCATTTCCCAAGGTAATGATCTAGCAGATCGAACAGCCAAGCTTACAGCTCAGACACCAGACATTCCAGTTAACAAAGCACAGACATCCACTCCAGAACAGACTACTTGTATGACAGTTAAGGACCCTACACAAGATGTCATAGACATACAGTTACATGCTACTCCCGAAGAAATCAAGAAATGGTCCGAACAAGGAGGGGTCCAGACAGATCAGGGATGGGTGACGAAGGGAAAAGCCACATGGTTTCTCCCTGACTCTATGGTTCAAGTCATTATCAATACCGCACATAGTCCAGCACATCTAGGAGAAAAAGCTATGTTAGACAGTATCCAGAACCTTTGGTTTAACAAGCACTTACGAGCTGCAGCTAAGCAGAAAGTCCGTACTTGTATGATATGTTGCCAGTTCAATCCAGGTAAAAGTGTCCCGGTGGAACAAGGTGGATTCCAACCTCCTGACCACCCTTTTGAAGTCCTCCAGATGGATTATATTCAGATGGAGCGATGTCGAGGTTTCAAATATGTCCTTGTAGTTGTATGCGCTTTGTCCAGGTGGACAGAAGCATATCCAGTCCCAGATTACACAGCAGCGACCACTGCCAAGCAGTTGATTCGTGAATTCTTCCCCCGTTATGGACTCCCTAGGGTCGTGTATTCTGATAACGGCCAGCCATTCTCATCAGAGTTAATGAAGCATGTTTCCCTTTTGTTAGGGTACCAGTGGAAGTTCCATTGTGTGCGCCATCCTGAAGCAGCCGGTCTCGTAGAGAGACATAATCAGACCCTGAAAATCCGAATTGCTAAGATATGTCAAGAGAAAGGTGTAGACTGGCTAGTAGCTTTGCCAGTCGCTTTATTCTTTATGCGAATGGTCGCACACTCCAGATCAGGTCTGTCCCCTTATGAGGTCGTATTCGGCCGCCCCCCAAATATGTGGGGTACACCTAGACCCCGCAGTATTATAGATGTTTCCAGTAATATGCTGACAGATTACCTAGCTTCCTTGATGTCTGCCCTACACTCTTGTCGTTCACAGGTTGCCGCCGCATTTCCAGACAACACTGAAGTGAAACCGCATGAGGTCATCCCCGGGGATCTCGTTTTGATAAGGAATTTTGATCGTTCAAGTCCGCTGGAGCCCCGCTGGAAGCAACCTCAACTAGTCCTCCTGACCACCCGTACGGCCGTGAAGTTGGAAGGCCGCAAGGGTTGGGTCCACCTGTCGCATATCAAGAAATTTCACGGAATCCGAAAAAAGACTTTGTTTAATGACAATTCCAAAGACTGTTCCATTTCTAAAGACTGCCTGAAACCAGACTCTAAATCAGACATTAATCTCAATCCAGATTTGAAAGTTCCTCTGTTAGAGAAAACTCCGCAGCAGGAGTATAAGTTAAAACTCCGGTCCAGTAAAATAAGTCAGCCAGTTTAATTGTCTAAGTCCCCCTCGGGTGAAACGGTTAGACAGGTATCTGACATGTATAAGATAGACCCCCACAGAGAGAGAGTTAGTCAAAACTCTATCAGATGTATCGTTTTTCTAAGTTTTCTATTGTTTCTAAGTTTGATGGTTACCTGCACAAGTTATGCATTGCATTTATGTTTTCCACGTTCACATGTAAATAAGTTTTCTAATGCTACAGTAGAGCACACATTTAGTGATCTGCCTCCTCACGAGTTATCCTATCGTCTTGCTATGCGCAACAATACATTCATCCGTATGTTACATTATTCACACCAGACCAGCAATGCCACCAATTGTTGGGTTTGTGGTCGACTCCCCCCTTTCCAGACACCGAAGGGAGTTCTGCCACTCTTTCCTTATCCGTTTTCACATAATGGTTCGTGTGGAGCATGGTCCATGTTAACGCCATCTTCAAATGATATGTCCCTTCTGAATAAGACATGTTTTCCAGACAAGCAAGGTCTCCCCCATAGAACAGGGTTAGATCGAGAAAATGAAGTTTATAATTTGGGTAATTATTCTTCGAATTTTATGGTCCTGAATGTTCAGTCTGATACTACTCCAGACTTACCTGCTATTTCAGTACTACCAGTCAAAGGGGAATTATGTGTCAGGAATAATGGTTCCGCACATGTAGGACATAGTGATTGTACTACTACTGTCGAGTATAGTGACAGTGGGAAATCTATTTTCAAAGCTTCACGTCATTCTTATTTTGTTTGTGGTCAGACCGCATATGTTCGTCTGCCCCTCGATTGGGATGGAACATGTTACATTGCCTTCCTACTGCCACCAGTTTTCCTAGCCCCATCTGATTATCACAGAAACACACATCTAGTACACGTCAGACATAGACGAGAGATCGAGTCCCCAATTGTCGACCAAACTGAAACTGCTCTAGAACAGTATACAGATTTCAATAAAGGTTTCTTCTTCTTTATAGGACCTATCCAGAATAGTAAGTTAATACGTAGACTAACCAGAACCCTTGAAGCAGTAGTGAATGAGACTACTTCTGCTCTAGGTAACTTAACCGAAGAGCAATCTGCTATGAGATTTGTCGTGCTCCAAAATCGTCTCGTTCTTGACGTCATACTGGCCGATAGAGGAGGAGCATGTAGAGTCATCGGATCTAGTTGCTGCATTTTCATTCCTAATAACGCGCCGTCTGTTTATTCAGCTATAACCAGACTTCATAAAATTGCCCATCAGTTACACCAGAATCCAGGCACCTGGACATGGTCCGGTTGGCTCTGGAGTATCATATCTGCCTGGGGATGGAAAGTATTGTCATTCCTAGGTATTGCAGTAATGATCATATTCAGTTGCTGCCTCTGTATACAATGTGGCCCTGCGATTTGCGGCATTTGTGCTACCTCTTGTATTCCTAGTCCTAAATCCCGTTCCAAGACAATTAGAGACGAGCAAATGATGCTATATGAAATGATAGATGGTATCATGAATATAGATGTTTCCTGATGGAAACGTAGGGCACAAGGAGGGAATGTGGAAAAGTAAATTTTGCCATGTTATATGTGCCTACGTGTTCCCCATGATATATCATATGTGCATGATCGATATGCATGTATTCCTTTCTGATTGATTAAAGACGCAATTACAGTTGTGTCCATCTCTAGTATGCCAGTTACCAGTCTTCGTGAATACAACGAATATCAGGCCTATGTAAAGCTATGTTGCCACGTTTTACAGTGTGCACGTTAATTCATTGAATTATCCCTGTTTCTAGGCCTCAAAAGGGCCCGGACTCAGATTCAGCTCCTGTTTCCTGAACCCTCTCCGAGGAGCGATACAGCCCCCACCTGTATCCCTGACCCTTCACTTACTTTCATGCCTCGCAGTGCCCGGCTCGGCCTGGCTCTGCCTCCCAGTCTGCCAAGAGTATGTTATGTTTCTAGTTATCAGTCCAGCCCTCCTTCTCTGCATTCCTAAGCTACTGAATCGCATCAATAGTTTCCGTCATGGTCTAGCCTTTATGTCTCCATGTAAGAGAAATACTGAATTAATATTCATAGAATATTCCTCGCACACGCACTACATGTAGGATTATGTATGCACCAGCCTTAATGTCTGTTAGCCTTTGCCCTGATAACTTTTGGATTCTATCAACATGTTCTCTAAACACTAGATACTAGATAGGCTTTAGGTACATGTCGCTGTGACACTCCAGACTTTAGTCTCCTCTTCTAGCGCAGAAGTCATAGCCCCTCAGTTCTCCCTAGTAACACGTCATTGCCAGTTTGCGCGCACCACTAGGTCAGAGGTCCCAGCTCCTCAGGTAGCCCCCTCCATGTTTCCGCCCCCTTTATGACATATTCTGTTACGCTTACATCACATGTCTATGTATACGCCCTGTACACGCCTTTTTGTTGCATCAGTTCTGCCTTATCTTTCGCGACTGCTACAAACTCCGCCTACTGCTACGCCTACTGTATTGAATGCCATGTAAATGTTTTAACTATATATACTTGTGCACTGTTATTAAAAGTTAGCGCTCCTTTGTCCCTGCCCCAGGCAGCTTCCATCCCATCCCCGTACAGGCTGTCCTGTTCCAGTCCTTTATGCTTAATTAAAGCCTCTCAACTCTAGCTACCTCGTATCTTGACTCTTATTTATTGAGCTATCTATTTGTATGAGTATCCTGAAAAATAGTACCGGTAATTAATTATTTATTTACCACACCATCGCGGACCCACTTCTATGTGGTGAGCTGTTCCTCGCGGTTGGGCCACAACCGCTCAACATATAATCACACCAGGAAAGCCCCAAAGAAGAACAGCCACCAGCAACGTAAATTTTCGCTTCTTTAATGATGACAGCTCTCGAGCAGACGAAGAAGCAAAGTCCGTGCACCTCATCATAAATCAGCCTGCCAGACGCGTTTCGGGAAAGCCATTTTCCCTTTCTCAATGGCAAAAGTTCAAGTCTGCCACCACACCGTGTTTCCTGCATTTATGTTAACCTGGGCGTCCTAGTGGGCGGGGCCACTCTCGTAGCCTTCTGGTCCCGGTAGTGCAGTGTTTTTAAATTACTCAAGTGAGCCAGTACAGTGTGCAAAAATATAAAACAAGTGTTTCCCAAGTGGGGTGGTGCAACAGCATGCTCCTCGGTCTGCTGCAAATTCAAGCTGCCGCCTTGAGCGTTGCTTCCGTCATGCCGATGAAAACCTGCATAGTTCCATCGCGGACCCACTTCTATGTGGTGAGCTGTTCCTCGCGGTTGGGCCACAACCGCTCAACATATAATCACACCAGGAAAGCCCCAAAGAAGAACAGCCACCAGCAACGTAAATTTTCGCTTCTTTAATGATGACAGCTCTCGAGCAGACAAAGAAGCAAAGTCCGTGCACCTCATCATAAATCAGCCTGCCAGACGCGTTTCGGGAAAGCCATTTTCCCTTTCTCAATGGCAAAAGTTCAAGTCTGCCACCACACCGTGTTTCCTGCATTTATGTTTACCTGGGCGTCCTAGTGGGCGGGGCCACTCTCGTAGCCTTCTGGTCCCGGTAGTGCAGTGTTTTTAAATTACTCAAGTGAGCCAGTACAGTGTGCAAAAATATAAAACAAGTGTTTCCCAAGTGGGGTGGTGCAACAGCATGCTCCTCGGTCTGCTGCAAATTCAAGCTGCCGCCTTGAGCGTTGCTTCCGTCATGCCGATGAAAACCTGCATAGTTCCATCGCGGACCCACTTCTATGTGGTGAGCTGTTCCTCGCGGTTGGGCCACAACCGCTCAACATATAATCACACCAGGAAAGCCCCAAAGAAGAACAGCCACCAGCAACGTAAATTTTCGCTTCTTTAATGATGACAGCTCTCGAGCAGACGAAGAAGCAAAGTCCGTGCACCTCATCATAAATCAGCCTGCCAGATGCGTTTTGGGAAAGCCATTTTCCCTTTCTCAATGGCAAAAGTTCAAGTCTGCCACCACACCGTGTTTCCTGCATTTATGTTAACCTGGGCGTCCTAGTGGGCGGGGCCACTCTCGTAGCCTTCTGGTCCCGGTAGTGCAGTGTTTTTAAATTACTCAAGTGAGCCAGTACAGTGTGCAAAAATATAAAACAAGTGTTTCCCAAGTGGGGTGGTGCAACAGCATGCTCCTCGGTCTGCTGCAAATTCAAGCTGCCGCCTTGAGCGTTGCTTCCGTCATGCCGATGAAAACCTGCATAGTTCCATCGCGGACCCACTTCTATGTGGTGAGCTGTTCCTCGCGGTTGGGCCACAACCGCTCAACATATAATCACACCAGGAAAGCCCCAAAGAAGAACAGCCACCAGTAACGTAAATTTTCGCTTCTTTAATGATGACAGCTCTCGAGCAGACGAAGAAGCAAAGTCAGTGCACCTCATCATAAATCAGCCTGCCAGACGCGTTTCGGGAAAGCCATTTTCCCTTTCTCAATGGCAAAAGTTCAAGTCTGCCACCACACCGTGTTTCCTGCATTTATGTTAACCTGGGCGTCCTAGTGGGCGGGGCCACTCTCGTAGCCTTCTGGTCCCGGTAGTGCAGTGTTTTTAAATTACTCAAGTGAGCCAGTACAGTGTGCAAAAATATAAAACAAGTGTTTCCCAAGTGGGGTGGTGCAACAGCATGCTCCTCGGTCTGCTGCAAATTCAAGCTGCCGCCTTGAGCGTTGCTTCCGTCATGCCGATGAAAACCTGCATAGTTCCATCGCGGACCCACTTCTATGTGGTGAGCTGTTCCTCGCGGTTGGGCCACAACCGCTCAACATATAATCACACCAGGAAAGCCCCAAAGAAGAACAGCCACCAGCAACGTAAATTTTCGCTTCTTTAATGATGACAGCTCTCGAGCAGACGAAGAAGCAAAGTCCGTGCACCTCATCATAAATCAGCCTGCCAGACGCGTTTCGGGAAAGCCATTTTCCCTTTCTCAATGGCAAAAGTTCAAGTCTGCCACCACACCGTGTTTCCTGCATTTATGTTAACCTGGGCGTCCTAGTGGGCGGGGCCACTCTCGTAGCCTTCTGGTCCCGGTAGTGCAGTGTTTTTAAATTACTCAAGTGAGCCAGTACAGTGTGCAAAAATATAAAACAAGTGTTTCCCAAGTGGGGTGGTGCAACAGCATGCTCCTCGGTCTGCTGCAAATTCAAGCTGCCGCCTTGAGCGTTCCTTCCGTCATGCCGATGAAAACCTGCATAGTTCCATCGCGGACCCACTTCTATGTGGTGAGCTGTTCCTCGCGGTTGGGCCACAACCGCTCAACATATAATCACACCAGGAAAGCCCCAAAGAAGAACAGCCACCAGCAACGTAAATTTTCGCTTCTTTAATGATGACAGCTCTCGAGCAGACGAAGAAGCAAAGTCCGTGCACCTCATCATAAATCAGCCTGCCAGACACGTTTCGGGAAAGCCATTTTCCCTTTCTCAATGGCAAAAGTTCAAGTCTGCCACCACACCGTGTTTCCTGCATTTAGAAGGCTGTTGTGGCCACGCCCACTGGAGCAGGGCCCGTGAAGATAAAATAGTGCGAGGCAGCATTACGAACTTGATGCAGTTCCAAGCCATTGAGAAAGGGAACCGTTGTTCCTGAAACGCGTTTGGCAAGAGGGATAAGAGACACTTGGAAGTTCCTTGTTCAAGTTGAACTTTGCTGGCAAGTCGAGCCTCTAATAAAATGGATTTATTATAACTGCCTGAGTCTTCCTTTCATCAGGGCTACCCTTCGTGTTGTTGATAATTAGCGGCTTTGCCAGCCGCGAATGGAAGCTCGCTGCTCGAAAAGCGGACCTGTGCTATCGCCGTGTGGGTGATGGCGCATATGGGAGACAGTGTCCTGAGACTCTACTACAAAGCAGGGCAGTTTTCAACGTGCCATTGACTTGAACCCACTGGGGTTTTAAGACTATGTTAATTTTTCCTGCAAAGTTCGAGGCACTCACTTGAGTTTAATTTCTTCGCACTACAGGTCCCAGAAGGCTGTTGTGGCCACGCCCACTGGAGCAGGGCCCGTGAAGATAAAAAAGTGCGAGGCAGCATTACGAACTTGATGCAGTTCCAAGCCATTGAGAAAGGGAACCGTTGTTCCTGAAACGCGTTTGGCAAGAGGGATAAGAGACACTTGGAAGTTCCTTGTTCACGTTGAACTTTGCTGGCAAGTCGAGCCTCTAATAAAATGGATTTATTATAACTGCCTGAGGCTTCCTTTCATCAGGGCTACCCTTCGTGTTGTTGATAATTAGCGGCTTTGCCAGCCGCGAAAGGAAGCTCGCTGCTCGAAAAGCAGACCTGTGCTATCGCCGTGTGGGTGATGGCGCATATGGGAGACAGTGTCCTGAGACTCTACTACAAAGCAGGGCAGTTTTCAACGTGCCATTGACTTCAACCCACTGGGGTTTTAAGACTATGTTAATTTTTCCTGCAAAGTTCGAGGCACTCACTTGAGTTTAATTTCTTCGCACTACAGGTCCCTGAAGGCTGTTGTGGCCACGCCCACTGGAGCAGGGCCCGTGAAGATAAAATAGTGCGAGGCAGCATTACGAACTTGATGCAGTTCCAAGCCATTGAGAAAGGGAACCGTTGTTCCTGAAACGCGTTTGGCAAGAGGTATAAGAGACACTTGGAAGTTCCTTGTTCACGTTGAACTTTGCTGGCAAGTCGAGCCTCTAATAAAATGGATTTATTATAACTGCCTGAGGCTTCCTTTCATCAGGGCTACCCTTCGTGTTGTTGATAATTAGCGGCTTTGCCAGCCGCGAAAGGAAGCTCGCTGCTCGAAAAGCGGACCTGTGCTATCGCCGTGTGGGTGATGGCGCATATGGGAGACAGTGTCCTGAGACTCTACTACAAAGCAGGGCAGTTTTCAACGTGCCATTGACTTCAACCCACTGGGTTTTTAAGACTATGTTAATTTTTCCTGCAAAGTTCGAGGCACTCACTTGAGTTTAATTTCTTCGCACTACAGGTCCCTGAAGGCTGTTGTGGCCACGCCCACTGGAGCAGGGCCCGTGAAGATAAAATAGTGCGAGGCAGCATTACGAACTTGATGCAGTTCCAAGCCATTGAGAAAGGGAACCGTTGTTCCTGAAACGCGTTTGGCAAGAGGGATAAGAGACACTTGGAAGTTCCTTGTTCACGTTGAACTTTGCTGGCAAGTCGAGCCTCTAATAAAATGGATTTATTATAACTGCCTGAGGCTTCCTTTCATCAGGGCTACCCTTCGTGTTGTTGATATATATATATATATATATATATATATATATATACATATAAAGCACTAAATACAATGGAACTCTGCCCACTACAATTACATATAAGAAAGCACAAAACACACATTTACAGACGCCTAAATTAGATTTAGACGATACACCTTATATCCCAGTGCGTTACCTCACCTCGTACATTCTGTCCAATTAATATTTGAATATCCAGTATTACAATAAAACAATTCTTAATTAGATTCCAAGAACAAAGTTTTCAAACTCGCTGGTACAAACATTTTGTCATAGTAAAAAAGCCCAGATCTCATCTCTGTCGTTCAGACCCGATTTTGACGTCTGGTATTTCTCTATCATTCTAGCTTCTGGATGATTGAGTTTATTTCTGTCTCACCCTTACTCAAGTTCGTAACACTACATAGTACTGACCACTGTATCTCTTTTTCAGAGTGGTTATGTTCTAAATAGTGACTTACCATAGGGGCCCCTGTCGTTTTGCATTTTATCCCAGATTTATGCTGAAGAATACGAGATTTAACTGCTTGAGTCGTTTGACCAATATACAACTTGTCGCAAGGACACTTTGTGTAGTATATTGTGTTTTTAGAGTTACAATTAGTAAATGATCGTTGTAAGTGTGTGGTCCCATTGATCATAATGTTTTTGGAGTCTTTAGTTAAGCCACATGCCGCACAATTCTGACATCTAAAATGTCCCACCACAGGTGGTAAACCAAGTAGATCCCTCGTATCTCTAGGAGGGGATACATTTTTTAATGGTGTCGCTCTAACTAGTTGTTTGCAAATGCTTTGGCCTTTTTGAAAAGCAAAAAGAGGTTTAGGTATGTCAAGTTCTCCTAACAGTTTCCAGTTTTTTTAAATTATTTTCTTAACTTTATTGGCCCTAGGGTCAAAAGTTAGTACACATGTAAGTGGCATATTAGTGTCCTTCTCCTTAGGTGTTAAAAGGGTTTCTCTGGGGGTATACCGGGGTCTCATGAGTGCTACTTTGACAAGTCTTTTAGGATAACTTCGCATTACCAGTTTTTCTTTCAGTTTATTTGCATGGAAAAAATAATCATCCTTATTGCTACAATTCCTCCTCACTCGGATACTGGCGTGTATTTGGTAAGAGCGCAGTGTGGATGCTGGCGTGTATTTGGTAAGAGCGCAGTGTGGATGCTGGCGTGTATTTGGTAACAGCGCAGTGTGGATGCTGGTGTGTATTTGGTAACAGCGCAGTGTGGATACTGGTGTGTATTTGGTAAGAGCGCAGTGTGGATGCTGGTGTGTATTTGGTAACAGCGCAGTGTGGATACTGGCGTGTATTTGGTAAGAGCGCAGTGTGGATGCTGGTGTGTATTTGGTAACAGCGCAGTGTGGATGCTGGTGTGTATTTGGTAACAGCGCAGTGTGGATACTGGTGTGTATTTGGTAACAGCGCAGTGTGGATACTGGTGTGTATTTGGTAACAGCGCAGTGTGGATACTGGTGTGTATTTGGTAACAGCGCAGTATGGATGCTGGCGTGTATTTGGGTACAGCGCAGTGTGGATGCTGGCGTGTATTTGGTAACAGCGCAGTATGGATGCTGGCGTGTATTTGGTAACAGTGCAGTATGGATGCTGGCATGTATTTGGTAACAGTGCAGTGTGGATGCTGGCGTGTATTTGGTAACAGCGCAGTGTGGATGCTGGCGTGTATTTGGTAACAGCGCAGTATGGATGCTGGCGTGTATTTGGTAACAGCGCAGTATGGATGCTGGCGTGTATTTGGTAACAGCGCAGTATGGATGCTGGTGTGTATTTGGTAACAGCGCAGTATGGATGCTGGCGTGTATTTGGTAACAGTGCAGTATGGATGCTGGCATGTATTTGGTAACAGTGCAGTGTGGATGCTGGCGTGTATTTGGTAACAGCGCAGTGTGGATACTGGTGTGTATTTGGTAACAGCGCAGTGTGGATGCTGGTACGTGCTTATTGTATTCATGCGCACAGGTTGTGCAGTGACTGTTTTCATAGGATATTTTGTGAGGCCGAATCCCGGCCAACCCCGGCCTCATCCCTGTCTTCCTCGGCAGACAGCCCTGCCAAGTATCACGCATCAGGTGTTAGACTAGCACATTTCAGTGTGGTGATCCGAATCACCGCACTGAAATATGAAGTCACACATTTACAACACCCTGACCACCTTGTGCGTGCCTGGCACGCTTACATAGGAGATTTATGTAAGCGCCTAGTGCGATGATAACGAGAGCGCTCTGCTCTGTGCTCCTCTGTCAGTCTCTGAAGTGCTATCTGATACTTACCCCACCTTTAGTCACAATCTGTCCTTACTGCACAGATTGTATAATTATTGGCGCTGAGTGCCGAAACACCAATTTATTCAAACCCTGCCCGCCTCCCCTCAAATATACCACATGGCATGTCAGCGCTGTGCATTGTAAACAAACGTAGCAGGGACAATGTAGTGTCTTCATAATGATTGGCCCCTGACATTGAGGCGGTGGGCGGCAGCTTCCTTTTTCATTGCCACGCTGCCACTTGTGCCGTTTAGTTCCGAGGGGCCAGTAGCTGTGCAGTTGAGTGTGTGCTGCTTTAGTTTGTTTTGGCTGCCTGCAGGCCTTGTTGACTCTTCTGCACAGGATGGTGATTTCGCAAATATTATACCAAAGTGGCGGCTGTTTGGGGGCACTTTGAATGGTTGCACATTTTGTTTTATTTGCTGTGCTCCAAGTTTAAATGCACAATCGCCATCACCTGTACCTTGCAAAACATAATTAGAGCGTATGCTATGGTGGGCAGCCGCATCCACACCACAGCGGTCGGAGGGTGCAGGTGGCGAGGTCAACATACCTACCTGTACTTTTACCCATTCCGTGCTATTGACGGAACCACTCCGTCACGAGCCACGGGCGTGCTGTGCTCATGACGGAGTGGTTCTGTCACGCTACGGCCGCTCCGCCCGCGCTACATCAATTCCTAGCCTTCGTGGCTGAATTAATGAGCGGGCGGGGCCATGACGGAACCACTCCGTCATGAGCACAGCGCGTCCGTGACTCGTGACAGAGTGGTTCCGTCACAAGCATGGTGGCGCAGCGTGACCCCACCTCCCCCCCAGCGCCGCGGCGGTAATTCCGAGGGGTTAAGTGGTGCAGGGCAATGTGGCCTAAACTGCAGAAAAAGGGCAATACAATTAATGAACGGAGCCAGGAAAGCGCTTCCTCAGCGCAGTCCTTCGGCCTGGAGGCTCCAGAGACATTTTTCTTTACAGTACATTGCTCGAGCAGGTTTAGCCGCACGTTGCTGACCACCGTGTCTAGCCGTAATTTGAGCAATTATGCATTAATAGCTGCACGTGGACAGATTTGCTTCTGTCCCGAGCGGGGCGCTAAAGTCACCCAGGGTCGGTTGTAGCTTCAGGTGCCCTTTCGCCCTCGAGGGACGCCTGCACAATGTCAGTACAAATGCCTGGGGTAGTGGAAGTAACATCATGCACGCTTTGATCCCAAATTATGCTACATGGCTAACCCTTTTTTATTTACCACTGTTACCTTTTGAGTGAAGAAAGAGCAAGTACTAGAGAGGGAAATGACACAATGGGAAGGAAGGAAAAAGGAAGAAAGAGGAGAAAAGAGGAGAAGGAAAGAAAGAACATTAACCACACATTCATAAAACTGTAGTTTATGAGCATTATCTATAAGTTACTGCTTTTTACTAGGTTAGTGCCCTTCCATTTCTAGCACTTTACAGCAGTTTTAGGATCTTTGAGTTTTTGTTGGCCAAATGGGTGTAATGTCTGTAATTTATATGTTTTGCGCTTCTTCATTGCTTGGTTTTGCATTTGAGAAAGTGTCCCTCATAGTTGTTGAATATCACTCATAATTACACTGAAATTATGAAAATGTCACAAATAAGCAATCTGAAACCTTGGCAGCTATGGGCAGATGTTGTTTGCTCCTCAATGACCCGTCTCTGTTTTTCTTTCTACAGAATGCTCTGGTCGGATGGATATAAAGGCGGACGTGGTGCTTTTAGTCCAAAGTTCTTTCATTGCACATATTACGTTTTTCCACCACCTGAGGGCCTTCTTGGAGGAGGTGGTGAGAAGGTTTCACGTGTCCCGGGACTCAGTGCAGTTCAGTGTGGTCATGTTCAACATTCATGCTTGGATAGTGGTCCCCTTCAGCGACTCCCACAACTTCAGTGGCCTGTTTGACTCTCTGCGAACCTTCAAACTGATAAACGTTTCTGCTAATACTGGGCGAGCCCTCTCCTTCGTCAGACGGGAGGTGCTGGTCGAGAGCAGGGGGGCCAGAGCCCACGTGCCCAGGGTCCTGGTCCTCTTCACACCTTGGGGGTCAGAGGATGATGTCACAGGTCCGGCCCTGGAGCTCCGGGGCGCGGGGGTGGAGGTCTTTGCAGTCGGTGTGTGGTATTCGAGCCGCCCTGAGCTGGAGGCCATCGCCAGCCCCCCGGCTGCGGCCCACGTGTTCACAAGGAAGAACATTAAAGAGTTTCAGCAAATCCTGCCGGAGCTGACCGAGTCCATCTGCCTCAGGGTCCAGTACAAACTGAAAACTATACAACACAACCTGCGGGTATAAAAGGGAGACACTCCCGCTTCTTTCAAGGGACACAAGGTGGGTGTCGAGGTACAGCTCTGTAGTTTAGAACAAAAGTCATTGGGAGGGAGGAAAGGGGGAAAGCAACACTGACACCCATTTTTGTGTGTAAACGGCCGCTTTATTGAAACAGGTGCACATCACACTTTATTAAAACTGGCAATTTTGCCTTACAAAACGACACCTCTCTAAACATTGAATTACCTAACCACCTTTACATTTCCTCCCCCCACCCCTACGATCCCCAAAAAACCCGCCACTCTGCATCATCCAAACATAAATTGCAGTACATTAAATATTTCACCATCTTCCCACCTACCAATAACTGTTACCCTCCTAAGACCTACAAACCTATTTGCCTTCCTGCAACTGTAACAAACGTCCTCTAATGTAACCCTTAACATTTCCCCACTCCCGCTCACCAATTCCCCAACTTCCGATAACTGCCAAACTCCAGCCAAACTTGGCCAACTTCAACAACAACTCCGCCAGCACCTGTTCCAAGCGACAAACATACAAAAATGTTCCCCCCTGTGCACCTGTCTCAAACCGGCCCTAGAAAAAATCCCTTTTTAAAGAAAAAACACCCAAACCAAAAACCTTAGCCCAGGGAGGGTGGGTCGGGCAAAAACAGACACCTGTCCTGCGCTCCCAGCCACCAGATCACCAAAACTTAAAATGGTGTCTGGGCCAGCGCGGAGACCCCAGATAAAACTGACTTTTGGGCTACTATATTTAAATTTGGGCTGCCTTTGGGCTATTCCCAAGGCAACCCAAAGCAGCAAAATGGCTGCCTTTGCTCGCCCCCCTCCCCCTCCCAAATCTGCCCGGGGGGCAGACCTCGCATTGCTCGGCTGCCCCCCAAACCCCCCTTGGGAGGGAGGACAGGGGGGCAAGCAACACTGACACCCATTTTTGTGTGTAAACGGACGCTTTATTGAAACAGGTGCACATCACACTTTATTAAAACTGGCAATTTTCCCTTACAAAACTAACACCTCTCTAAACATCGAATTACCTAACCACTTTTACATTTCCTCCCCCCACCCCTATGATCCCCACATGATAAAAACCTGCCACCCTGCATCATCCAAACATAAATTGCAATACATTAAATATTTCACCATCTTCCCAACTTCCAATAACTGTTACCCTCCTAAGACCTACAAACCTCTTTGCTTTCCTGCAACTGTAACAAACGCCCTCTAATGTAACCCTTAACGTTTCCCCACTCCCGCTCACCAATTCCCCAACTTCCGATAACTGCCAAACTCCAGCCAACCTTGGCCAACTTCAACAACAACTCCGCCACCCAGTAAAAGGAAAGACCACAGATCACATTAAGGTGGCAGCAAATTTATTGACCTGTCATATAAACGGTCCCCTATAAACTTACAGGAAGTAAGCATAAGGTCCTATCTAGGGGGGGGGGGGCAGGCGCAGTAGGGGCAATGTGGCGCTTAGCGTTAGACTCGGCCAGCAGCAGTACCTCAAGTTGGGGCTGGTATATTGACTCACAGGCAGGCCGCCAAGCAAGCTGGACCAAATACCTAGGTCACGCGCATTAGGCAGAGGTGTCCAGTGAAATCACATAATTGGGAACCGCACCAGGACATGAAACTGCACAGGTTAGATTCCGACGTAATGTTTCTGCACCAGTGATATTGTGAACTGCGACAGGCATTTCCCTAAGGCCTCTTCTTTAGATGCACCAATAGCTGGGCAGGTGCGTACTTTGGGGAGGATGGTCACAACGGAATCTTAGCCTGTGGTGGCCAAGCTAGCAGGACATTTTCACACTATTCTCTAACGGGAGCCCCTTTGGGGAAACAGTGGGTGGTACTTGCTATTTGGGCAGAGGACTGGAGGTTCAATGAGCTTTCCAGGGTCCCTACGGCTTATCCAAGTGATCAATGCACAGGAGGATTGAGGGTGATTACAATGGCCTGGCTGTTGGCATCATTGAATAACTATAAGGTGCAACTGAAGACAGTAAACACCTAGGCAGTTAATTGGTCAAACAAGGACCTATCACAATTTATTGCTGTATGAAATGACTCAGTGTACTACACATTTAATTTAAAATACACTTTTTATTCTTATATATTCAAAATAAAAACAATCTGATCCAAAATATTACAACATATTACATTTGACAACATATTAACAATATATAATACATACATAAAAGATGAATACGATACACAATTTTCAAACATACAACAAGGAAACATATAAAGATTAATTCATTGTTGCTTAATGGAAAAACGTGGCTAGATGTTTGGACAAGTTCTTATTTTTTGTCTACATGCGTTTCGGCTTGTAAGCGCCTTCTTCAGGACAGCCACAGCAACCTGAACAAACATAAATGGACACACTATATAACATCAATACAAGAAACTAGGTACACTGAGTCAAACATGCCTCTTGTAGACAAGACATAATATAAACGAAACCTGCAATGATAACAAAAAGTGTTTTCTGTGTATCAGGCATGCAACTAAAGTGCAGAGAAATAAGGATTAAAGCATGTCAATAAAATAAAAATGGAAAATGAGATAAAGATAAAGGACCCCTAGTGTCAACTAAATGGAAAATTGTGAATATCAAACTTAATAAGTGTTATTAGCAGATAAGGGAAAAGACGAGAATTACTCAAGAAGGATAACTAAAGGTAGGGATAAAGATGAAGCAGCTTGATAAAGTATAGGCTTACATAACTAGATATGCAATTGGAACCAAAAAGCAATGTTTGGACCCAAGGTAAATCAATTACCTATGATGGAAACACAGCAAAACAGATGAACCTTAAACATTACCAATATAAGAAAAGATATATGATATTACTATGCGGTATCTGTGTACCTACTTATAAATAAATAGAAGACCATGGACATATGGAATGTCAAACAGTCATTTTGAAGAATAAATAATGCTGAAAACAGAAAATCCAAAGTTGTTGATACTGTATAAAAAATGACACCCTAGTGTTATCGTAAATAAGGAATTTAAAGCTAAGAAATACAAAAGGGAGAAAACATTCTTCACCTTAAACCAGATCAAGAATCCTCCTACAAGAAAATAGGTCTGATGTAATATCCAATTCACTAGGTGAACACAGCCGGGTCCTCCAAAGTGGGTTATATGTTATTACAACGAACTCTGTTGTAACGCATGCCTTTACCACGCATGCGTTACAACGGAATACTATTTTCACGCATAACCTTCTCCGCGTTTTTTCCGTGGTGACGTGTTACGTAATAAAAAAAAAACGCCCGTTTCCTTCCTCTACGATGCCGATTCCCTGCACTTCTCTAATTAAGGTTAGTGGGTTTTTTTGAGGGGGGGAAACCCCCCCTCCCCCCATTTTTCAATTGTACCCTTTACCACACATGCCTTTACTACGTACCTCGTAGTAAACGTATGCGTGGTAAAGGTTTTCGTTGTAACCACGCATGCGTTGTAATGCATGCGTGGTTAAGCTTTTCGTTGAAACGGCCGCGTTGTAGTGGCCGTTTCCCTCCAAAGTGGTGTCTATGTATGGAAATAGAGGAGGAATTCTGTGAAGATAAATTGAAACTAAATTACACTATGGATTTTATAGTCAGAGATTTAATTACTGCTTAGGTATGTATATATATGTTTACCTTTGTATGAGAGGTAACACAAATGATCCCAAATTGGCCGATCAAATCTGAGCCCTCTGATAGTTTTGATAGGGATAAGGGACACTCTGAAAAGAAAAAAAGAAGAATATATGCATGGAAGTTGTATGTAGTCTTGACCCTATCTAGACTACACGATAGGCTAAAAAGGAGGTTGTTGTGGTATATCTAATCAAACTTGAGCAACAAGGGGATTATAATGACTCTGACCATCAAAATGCATGCCTAAATGAGACACTGGTAAAGCTTAGACCAACAAATAAACAGACAGAAGCCAGATGGTACATATAGGTTTGCTCATAGCAAAGATAAAGGACGCTATCTACACTTAGTAAATAATGTGGTTGTTAAAAAGGACCTATTATATAAAGCATACAATAATAGTGGCCAAACTATAGGGAAATGCAAATGTATGTACATTAGGAATTGAGGGTGAAAAACGCTGTGGAAGTCTGGGTGACCAAATCGGCGTGTGGTGGTGAGCGCTATATACGCTAATGTTCCGCAACCAAGAGCTGTGCTTCATGGAAACAGAGATAAAAACATACCATCCTGGACGTCCAGTTACTAACAGTATGGTATAGTAGTATACCTAAATCTGAGAAAGAAGGCATTTCTAAAATTAACGCTACAGTTGCTACTATCCGGCTTATCACTGTGGAGATCGAATTAGTCAAAGATGCACCGCAAAAAGAAGCTAAACCCTGAAGACAGACGACCGCCACGTCTCTTCTGAGAAGAAAGCCTATGTATATAAAGGTCAAAATAGATCAAAAAATCAAACCTTACTACAAGGTACTACAGATAGAGAGCACATCAGCTACCCAGCAGATGTGTATCACAAAAGGATCAGATACATGTGATTGCAAGACCTTATTGACGCTTGTCATAACAGTCCAGACCACCAGACAGGGGATGAGGAATAGGCCAAGTCCCTTGTCGATTTATGCTTCCTGTTATTTGCCTGTGATTGGTGCTTGCAATGTCATTCAAATTTGGCAGCCAGAAACGGAAAAGGCAAAAAAATACCTGTGATTGTGCATGGGGCACTCAGCAGCGAAGTAAGCTAAGATTCAGCATAATCCTGGTACACCTTCTGGAAAAACTCAGGGTTATGGGCTACACATGAATAGGCACTATTTAGTCAGCTGGGCAGTGAGTTTGTCACAGAATGGGCCTGAGGACATGCGAAGTTGTGTAATTACAGGCAATCATTAATAGTACCCGGGGGAACCCGTTGCGGCACCAGATGCCGGTGGCTTGCAGTGGCGTTTAATGACGTGCATTTTAGCTTTTGTAGTTTGGGTTGTGCTATGATTCAATAGCATTTTTTGCAACAAAGGTCTGGGTGAATGGCCATTTGGGCGTCTTGAGAGGGTCACAGTGGGCAGGAAATGGAGGCATGGCCTTACTTCCACAAAGATAATTTGGCTGGGATACCCAGGCATGAGCTGGAACTGCTTGCTGAAGAAGCTGCAGAAGAGACGGGGGATTCTCTCCTCCCAATGTGCTGGTTATACACCTGGGAGGGAATGATCTGACTTTTCTGGCGAGAAGGGTACTGTTGCAAGAAATGAAGTCCACAATGTTTAAGTTGAGCAACCAGCTGGGGACATGTGAATTATGGTGTTCGGAGATAACCCCCCGGCTGGTGTGGCAAGGGGCACGGTCAGGGGAGGCCATGGAGGCCTCACGCAGGAGGGTTAACAGGGCTATGCGTAAATTCACCGAGCAGAGGGGGTTTGGCTTCATCAGACATGGTTTGCTGCACGCCAAGTCCAGAGGGTGTTTTCAAGAAGATGGGGTACACCTGTCTAGAGTGGGAATGTACTTGTTCTTGGTGGTTCTGGGGGAGGCCCTAGAATCTGCAGGGTGTAGGTAAAGATGCCTACCTTGGTGGGGGACCCTCGTTGTGACAGTGGCCACACCCAGAACTGTGGCGGAGTTACAGGGCGATCCGAAGGCTGAAAGGTACATGGGGTACCCTCTTCAGGAGTACAACAAGGGTGCAAAGGCCAAATATCCCCAGGGAGGTCCTCGCGTTGGACCCTGGAGGAACGACGGTGCCCCGTTAGTCCTACGGCCGGTTGTGGAACCGAGCAACCAGTGGTTGCTTGGACCGCACCGCCCCCTACGGGATGCGTGAGAAATGGGGTAGATTGGCGGTCCACCAGTGGGAGGGTTTATCCCCTTCCCCAAAACTGGTAAACACCGATTGGCTACGGTCATGGTGTAATTTTGCTCATCAGGTGGCAGGCGGCGAGGGGCTGCCTGCCCTTGGACCGCCCGTAAGATAACCCACCATGTTGGCATATTTGTTATGCAAATAAACATGCAGCAATTTTCTCCACGAAAAAAGGTGTCGTGTAGGTTTATTTCTCCAGGAGATTGCTGTATGGGGCATGGGAAGTGTTGCTGATATCAGCGCTATGTGTCGTCTTCTGGTGACTCAAGAGATGGTTCATGTATCTGGCCTGACACATTTGAAGAACATCTACCCCAAAAGTCTGCACATTGGTGAAGGCTAAGAGATCACTGGAAAAAGAACAGTGTATATAAAGAAAGGTGTCTCATTGAGGCTAACGGAGGCATAAACACATGTGTTGCATCTGTGCCCCAGTCCCTGGGATGGAAATTCAAGTGTGGGGGCTCAGAGGCAGATCAGAGCAATCAGGAGCTAATGACAATCCTCTCAGGATGAGCAGGACTATAGAAACAGGCAGGTTATGTAGTTCCACAATTGCCCTATCGCAAAGAATGGACCGCAGTGACACTGAGACACAGCATGTAAGGGAGGCTGCTGAACAGCAGCTGATGCAGAAGAGTGGACCTCAGCAGGCAGGAGAGAGTGTGTGCTTGATTGCATCAAAGGTCTGCACTCCAGAGACAAGAGTGTAAGGAGTCCAATGTGGGGGTCTCAGAAGTCAAGCCAAGGTGTCCCCACTGAACAAGTAAGGTTCATGTTTCATGTCCCTTGAGAAGAGACCTTCTGTCCAAAAATGGTAAAATGGTAAAATGTGAACATACAAGGAGTTCTCCTGGTCAAAGGCAAAAATTGCAAAAATGCACCATGTGCTGTCATGGTGTACCATCCATGCCCCCGTGCCTACCCACAATCCGCTGGTTGTCAGGCCACACCTGTTGCCCAGTCACGTGTGTTCTGGAAGGACTCAGGTGCTTCTTGGTCTGGGTGTGTTCCCTCCGGATTGCCAAGCTTGGCCCATCCCTCTGCAAGCAGTAAATAGGACTCACAAAACCCCCTCCGTGGCCTTTGAGTGAGGATCCCAGGAGATGCTTCCACAGGAACCCTTCATGCGAAGGATCACAAGATTGCCGACTCTTGTGGGATTAACTCCAGCAGGGGTGGTCTTAGGCATGTGCAAGCTGTGCACTTGCCACAGGGCCGCCAAACCCCAGGGGCCCCCACACCAGTATATATCCTTAATATAATAATCCTCTGAGGATTCATACATATTTGCGTGGCGGCCCCTGGCAGGGTTTGGCGGCCTCCGGCTCTGTTCCACTTCCAAACACCCTGAACCCCCCCCCTTCTTCACTGGCTTCCGCGCCTGCGTTCCTCCTGGTTCCTGATTGGCTTCTTTTTTTCCCTACCCACTGCTGGCCACGTTGTGTGTTACATTACCCTCCTCCTCCTAAATTGTATCGTTCGGAGACGAATTCGGAAGGTTAGGAGCATCCGCAGGTACTGGTCATCTTACACCTTTTCTGGATGTTTTATTAAAACACCTTGCTGAGCTCCGGGGGGCTCTGCCCAGCCCAGACCCCCTCTTCCGGGGCCCCATACCTACGCTCCGTGCTCAGGGCCGCCATGAGCCTAGAGCCGCCCCTGACTCCAGGCTTGGCAGTCTTTAGTGGGATGAAAGCAGCCACCTTTGACACACTTGTTACATGGGCTTTGGCCAGGACCTCACCCCGTGATTGGCTCTCCATGGCCCGTGGAGAGCGTGCCTGCTTCAGTGGCAGTCACAGCTCCAAGATCCTGGTGAGATCCCCCTCCCACCTGCATATGATCTGGTCTTACTCCCCTCAATCCCTGCATCACCACTGCAGCAACCTTCTAGCTGTGGTGGAGAGCGGCACAGGTGATCATTGGCATTGGTTTTCACAAAAAGCAGACGAGAAGCAAAGCCCAACATATCAGATGCAGAGTGTGCTGCTCATGGGATAGGGGGCTATCTCCAGATTGAGTTATATTTCACTGGCGTCACAAAGGGGGTCTTAAATGTGTGTGTTGTTATAAATACCACCATCCCTGGCACTCTCAGGCTACAAAGGAATGATGCTGTCCTGAAGTGAAGCAAGTGCTTGAGAACCTTCAGAACTCTCAATCAATCAAACATTTATAGAGCGGGGCAAATCACCCGTGAGGGTCTCGAGGTGCGGGGGATGTCCGCTACCCTACAAATAACCCCGATATACTAAGAGTAACAAGACACAATACAAAGAGCATTACAGTTTTCAGAACATTGATGAAAATTAGGGAACTAATTAGATGTGTTCAGAGAACAAACTCAGGTAGAGACACAAACTGTGTCAAATTACTGAATTAAAAAACCAGCATCTGCATGTACAGAGCATCAGATGGCGGATTATGCGTCTCATGTGACGCTATCTGCTGTCTGGAGCAAAACATAACTTCAGGGAAGAGATGGAGGTTACAGTTTTACAATAACTATTGTAATGAACCAGCCACTGGCAAATACCAAGAAGGGTTTCAACTAGGCCAGGGAGTAATTTTAATTACACCAGAGCAATCAATTTATTTTGGTAATTTCGCGTTACTCTTTGATGCTGAATTACCAATAATAATGTGATTTCTCTCGCTCTTGTAATTAATAGTAATTTGGGGAAAAAACCACTGTGAGAGCATATTTAGAAAGTGTGAGCTGCTATTCGTGTTCTGTTACATTTAGTGCTATTTTCTTATCGCAAAATTCATCTTTTTGTCCAATTGTGACGCAAGGGAGCATTTTGCACTAAGAAACTAGTTATAAATGTCTGGGGAAAGTTAGTGAAAATCTTACCCAAAGAGCACATTTAGCGAGCGTGAGTGGCTTTTTGCACTGCTGTCAGTGTTTTGCTGCATTTCGCAATATTTCATGAGGCAAAATGCAGCCTCTCGTTCATTTTGGGCGCAAGGGGCATTTGACTCTAAGAAAATAGCACAAAATAAAGAATTACTTTTCTTATGTAATTTTGCACAGTCCTGTGGAATTTTTAGGCAATTCTGTGTGACTACACAGCATTGAGTTACACGTGTTATGCCTACCACTAATGTCAACACAGAAAATTGAAAGTAAAACGTAGTCAGGACACCTACCTTGGCACCTTACCTGTGACCCACTAATATTGACTGTCCAGAAATTGTTATAGAACACATGACCCTATTTAGGATTTTAAGTGTCTTTGTAAAAATGGGCCTATCTGGAGACCGAACACTTTTACTACCCTGTTATGGCTTGTTTCCTGATTGGTCGCGTATTCTACTTCTTTGTAATTTACCTTTGAGTTTTCCAATCCCTATTTTGTAGTGCTTCTGCCATTTTATATTGTGTTACAATCCACCTATATTTCTGCTTTGTTGCATTTCAGTGTCTATTTCTAAATATTGACCAGCAGAAGGGTGTTCAATAAAGAAATAAGCAAAACCTTCAAGTGTCCATGTTTATTATGAATCGGTGACACCTATCGTTATTTGCGTGTATTTAAACTTCTGATGCATCGTGTGCTTCTTCTTTACATGATTTACGTCACTTCACAGTGAGCGGGTAACTAGCTCAAGATGTCCAGTTTTTCTCTGGTACCACTCTTCAGACTCGGATCATCCATGGGATTGTGGGCCTTGGTCATGCAGTTCCATGGGATTGTGGGCCTCGGTCATGGATTTCGATGGGATTGTGGGCCTTGGTCATGTAGTTCCATGGGATTGTGGGCCTTGGTCATGCAGCTCCAGTCTGTGCTGCCTGTGTTTCTGTTTGTGGTATCCGCAGTGATACTCTCCCGTGACATCACAGAACTTTATGTGATGGGGTCCATAGAGGTTTGACCTGGATGTTAGATTTGTCCTGAGCTGCTCACTTCATCTGCTCCGGTGGGGTCTGTTATTCTGCTTCTACTTGTATCTGTCTGCTTGGGAAAGTCTACAGTCAACCTACAGGTGTAGAGCTAGCCTGCACCTCTGTTCTCCTTGCCAACCACACTCTTGTCTTTATTTTTAGTGTTCCTGAGGGCTATCCCCGTGAGATGTTGACTTGTCACATTTTTCTTTTCTGGTTTTTGTTGAACTTGTTAAAGGTCTCTGGGGGCAGGGCTGGGTCTCCTCGTTTACCCAGGATTTAGATTGTAGAGTTTGTTGCATTCCACAACTCTCTTACATTTGTTAAAAAGAATGTAGAGCTTGATAGTACCCTAACATGTGCTACACTTTAAGAAACACAAACTACAGACTCAACTTTTACATCCACACGGACAGTCTGGCGTGTTCTAGTCTTTCATGGAATGTTGTTCTTTGTGTTCTGTTCTAAAAAGAACCTAGTTTTGAAATAACAGAAGTCAGTTATCGAGCTGTGAAGTTGGCTGCTGTGCGGCACCGGTGCCACATTAAAACTTCTCTGCTACAACTTGAATCAGTGTAGTGGACTTCATTACTACAGAAAACGTGGCGACGAGAGCACAGGTACATGCAGGACCCACGGCAGTAAAGAATAGGTATTTGTATTTACCTGATCAACGTCGAAGGAATTCTTCAGTGGGCGGTCTGTTTCTTCGTTGTCGACAGAAGAGATAAGTGCTCATTGAGGACGCGACTGTCTGTGTTCAAAAGGTACTATTTTAATCTTTACGTTTCGGCGGCAGCACAACAAGAGTGAAGGAAGGCTTCAGGTGATCTTGATGTCACTGCGCTTATCCTTGAAGTTAGCATTCCAGATTTCAAGTGGCGGACATCTTGGAACTAGGAGCGCAAGTATTTTGACCTGCGTGACGTTACGTATGACGTAAGCAACATAGGCGCCATCTTAGGTGTGTTTGTCCATTAAAAAAAAAAGGGATGTTTCACTTCTTTACGCTCGACGCACGCAACCTAAGCGCCATCTTTGGTGTATGTGTGGATTCTGGTTGGAGATATTCTTTCGTTTAACTGCATTTCTCAAGAGATTATCAGTAGAGACGTGCGTACACGGTGACCCGCACACCTGTTGGTATCTTCGAGGCAGTGAGTGTGTACATGGTAACACACACACCCAAAAATATGATTTTGACATTTAGACATGAGGAACAGCGTTGAGACACATCGAGGAAGCGTGCATCTTCGGTGACACGCACACCAGGCTTGTTAAATCTTGGTTTTTTTTAGAAAAAAATTTGAAGTAAGCTATTTAAATTCCTGTTGATGAAGATTCATTCTACGTGTTATGGTTGGTGACACACACTTTCAGATAAGAGGATATTTATATTTAAATTATCTTTCTTGGACATTTATTGGGGCATTTTATGGGAAACAAAAGGTATTTTTAATCTGGACATTTATTTAGGAAGGAAAAATAAAATTTTCATGTCTTGTTGAATGGTTTTACTAGGAAGTTTAGTTTGTAGTGACAGTGTCCGATGTAAAAAGAAAAAAAAAATATATATATATATATATATATATTTTTTTTCTTTCTCTGAGAATCTATTGTAATAACAAACATGCAAGCTGTTACTCCTCCTCCTCCTTTCCTTGAGGTGCCAGGTGAACCACCAATTGTTTGGAAAAAATGGTACGATGCTTTTACTACTTATTTGGGTGCAATAGGGGCTTCACGTTACAGAGCTGAGAGAAAGAAATATCTTTATTACATGCACTTGGGTTTGAAGGTCGTTCTATTTTCAAACACCTACCACCTTTAGTGCGTGCTCCAGAAGAAAAATACATTGATGAGTTTGTTGAAACAGTGAAAAAGTTAGAATTGAGTTTTGACATTCAACCAAGTTTGTTTGTAGTTAGGCACAAGTTTTTTAGGTCTAAGACAAAATCCTAACTTAAGTCTGTCTTAAGTCTGTCTTAAGACAAACTTAAGACAAAATCCTAACTTCTGTGAATACCAAAATTAGTAAGTTCATTCTGTGAATGCCAAACGTAGTAAGTGCATTCTGTGAATACCAGAATAGTAGTAAGTTTAGGATTGAGTCTTAAATTCATTCTGTGAATCGGGCCCTATGTGTTTATATATAAGGTAGATATAGGTATACTATATCTAAGTAAGGGGTGAATACACCACCTTACCCAGGCTGTGTGAACAGACCTGTGGTGTGAGTTTGGAGGGCCATCCAGGGGTGGCATAATACATGCTGCAGCCCCTGGTAGGCCTTGGATGCACCTATGCCCTGGGTACCTATGGTACACTATACTGGGGCTCACAAAGGTGACCCAATACCCAATCTGGTATGTACCTAAAGTACATGGTATCAATTTAGAGAGAGAACAGCTGGGCTGTGGTGCTGATTAGCAGGGCCACAGCCAGTCAAATGGCGAAAAAACCAGAGTACTACAGGAAAAAGTGGCGGTGACCATAGGAAGCAGACCCTACTCTCCTACACTGTGTTTCAAAGTTTTATTGTTGCAAGATTCATCCAATACCAGCAACAGAAGTATTATTCCAACACAAGAATTCCAACTTTATCCAAATCAAATGCAGAGTAGATAACTCATAACAGCCTTTTTCGAAATCAAATGCAGAGTAGATAACTTGTTAGATTTGGGGGTCTCCGGTTGGCACATGTTAGTACTTGTGACAAGCAGGGACCCTCTCCTCTAGTCAGGACAAGGGGAATTACTCCTCAAAATAACCCCTGCTCACCCTCTAGGCAGTGTGGCGCGAGCAGACCAGGCTAATCTCAGAGCACTTATAGTTAAGCATTTGTGAACACATACAGTAGCTTAGTGACAACACCACAAAAGGACACCCGTCTAGGTTTTGTATCAAAAATAATTACTTTTGTATAAGGTTTAGCACAAGACTCAAATAACGATTGTAAATTGAGGCCACAATACTATTTAGCAATACAATAAGAATTCTGTTAAAACTGCGTAGTTCTTGGTTCCTGTGCACGTTGCTCACTTTGTCCGACTCTCACCGTTGAAAAACAATGTCAAAAAGGCACTAAACATGCGTTGCGGACTCCTGGGCCAGTGGCGTACACACTGTGGTACGCTTTGAGTGACAATAATTGTTTGCGATGAAGAGTCTGGCTTGAATGCGGTGTCTGGAACATGCAGGCAACATAAAGATGCTGGCGGCTCCTCTGCGAGGTGGGCAACGGCTCTGGTAGGCGTCTCGGTGAGAGGTGTAGAGCAGGGGGGCCCTCGAGGAGCGGGGCGGGTGATGCAGGTTGCCTTTGGCGGTCACGGCGTTCGAGCCATACCTTCGTTCGTAGCTGCTGATTCAATGCGGGCAGCGCGGCATGAGGCAGCCAGTACGAGACGTATGGCCGGGCTCTCTCTGTGTAGCACGGCCCCGGTGATCACGAGTGCGATGCGAGGCGGCTGGTACGCTTCAGCGTACGGGCCATCCTTGGCTTCTTGAGGCACTCCGGTCGGCTTCCAGTGGTGGGGGGCGGCGAGATGAGCATTGTGGCTCAAAAAGGGGGGAAGAGTGAGGTAGAGTGCGGGCGGCCCAGCGGGATGGTGCTAAGAACGGCTCGAAGAAGAGCAGGCTCCTGTGGGCGGGGGCGGCCAGGCACAAGTGTCACAGTAAAGGAGGGGACGAGGCGCATTGGGGATCGCGGCTCCGGCGATAAGGAAGGGCAAAGTTCAGAAGACTTGTCAGCAAAGGCAGGAGGAGTCCAATAATCCTGGGACTCCGTTCAGGGGGCAAGCTCACCCACAAGCCCTTGGAGATTGTTTGAAGCACAAGTAGCAAAAGTCATATTGAATGTTCTGTCACCTCCTTGGTGATGGAATGTTTGTGCTTGAAGCTCCCAGGGCTGCTTGACATCATTCCATGTACTTCCATGTACCATTCCATTGTTTTCCATGTTCCATGTATTGTCCATGTACTTGTGTTTGGTGCCCTTGTGTAACATGCACACACCACTTTGCCCTTGTAACACACGGTTTGCTACCTCTCACATGTTTTTACCTTTGATACTGGCACAAGTGCCTCCTTTGCCTACATAACGCTTGTTCTTGTGCCTGAGTGTCTAGCACCTTTTGCAGTATTATACCTCAAATGATACTTTGTTTTCTCTTATAACCGCACACTTGTCACTTTTTCCTCCTGTGCACTTTTTACTACCTCATGTATTTTTGGCTGCTCACAATTTTTACTACCTCATGTATTTTGTTTGCTCACAATTGTCACTATTACCTTTACTACCTCATGTATTTTTGGTTGCTCACAATTTTGACTACCTCATGTATTTTGTTTGCTCACAAAAGTCACTATTACCTTATGTAACGTAATGTATGCTTTTGTAATCTGTTCTTTTGTAATGTTTCTCATTATGTTTCATTTCTGTTCCTTTTGTGAAGCGCTCTGACACCTTCGGGTAAAGTCCGCGCTATATAAAAATGCATAAATAAATAAATAAATAAAATAAATTCCCTGGAAGCTGTTGAGACGAACGGTAATAAATACAGCTTCATCTTCAACTGGTTGTATTTGTGGTCACTTCAATTGGCGACGCGGTTGGTCTACCGTTCATCTCGATGTCCTACGGGTGCATCTGCTCAAGATTTTTTTTAAACAAAGGAAGTTTGTTGCTCAAAGAAGAGGAAATCTTTCTGATGTGCATCGTATTACTTATATCGCTGATGGGACAGTTAGTCATGCTTTTCCGACCTTTTGCACGAGAGGATTTCAGTATCTTAATGATGTGACACTGTATAAAGATTCAACTCACCCAGTCTTGCATCAAAATATTTTCCGGAGCTCCACTTTTCCGCGGTGGCACCGGGTTGCTTCTCTTTTTCTCTAATATTGGAGGCCTGGATTGTGGATTGCGAGATGGAAGGAAACCGTTGGTCTGCGCTCCTTCATGGCTGGCGAGCAAATGATGACGTGGAGTGCGCATCCTCTGTGACGCTATTCAAGCAGAACGTGCTGTCATCGTCATCACGTAGGCGACGTATCTCGACCGTGATGCCGGTGATGCGATGTGAACGCCGTGGTTACTTAGGGACACGTGCATGAAGGGCACAATAAAGAATCCTTTGGTCTGTTTCATTTTCAATTAAACGTGTACCTCGGAACTTCAAAGCAATATTTGTCTTCTTGTACATTCAAGTGGAGCTTCTACTATACTCCAGCGCCATCTTGTGGAACTTTGTAATATTCCAGCCGGAGCACTAAGTCTCATCATCCTGTTTCTTCGGTGGCACAGTGACATTTAGGGCCCGATGTAGGTAAATCCCATTTACCGATTTTAAAATACCGAATCCTACCGAATCGGTATTCAAAAATCGGTAAATGGGATGTAGGTCCCAACATCTGGATTCGTTACCGAATCCTTAACAATTCTTTAATTACCGATTCGGTAAATACCGAATCGGTAATGCCCATTCATTCCTATGGGCTTTGAAGCCCATAGGAATGATTAGGCATTACCGATTCGGTATTTACCGAATCGGTAATTAAAGAATTCACAAGGGTGCAGGGGGTGTCACTTTGACACCCTCTAGCACCCCCAAAACGGGCATGTGTGCAATGTGGCACACAGACATGCCCTAAGGGCACGTCTGTCTGTCACATGGCACATGTGTACATGCACAGATGTGCATGTACACAGGAATCGGTTTTTTACCATGGATTTGTATTCCATGGTAAAATACCGATTCTGTAGGCCATGTGCTGATGGAACATTGGCTACCTACATTGCATTTTCGGTAGTTCTACCGAATCGTCATCATTACCGAATCGGTAAATATTACCGATTGGGTAACTTTACCGATTCGGAAATGATAACGATTCGGTAAAATTACCGAAAATGTGCCCCTACATCTCGATAGCCCTTTACCGATCGGAAACGGCCGAAAATCGGTATTTTCGGCCGATTCCGATCGGTAAAGGGCTACCTACATCGGGCCCTATATGCCTTATATATTATTTTAGACACATCGTTGTTGGTATATCAAAAAAAAATCCTTTTGTTCACGAGCAAATTGACAACTTATCATCTTGATTTTTTTTTTAAAGAGAAAATGTATTTAATAAAGGGAGGATATGTTTAATATTTTATAGAACTATTGTGAGAAGTTGGCCTGGTATATGATGTCCACAGTTCTTTGTGCACCCTGTATCAGTCCAAACCATCCCTTATGGTGGTGGTTGTAAGTCAACCTTATAGACAAGCTATCCTAGGGGTAGCATGGACTAAGCAGCCTTAAAGGCTTAACTTCAAAGGGCGAGTAAAGCGAGCTGTTTAACCATATACAGTCCTGTAATATCAAATGAAAGGACACCACACAAGTTATATATTATCAAAATATATGTATTTATTCTTAGAATAATCCCCACTACTCTTTATGAGCAATGAAGCACAAGCGTTTAAACAAAAGCACAGTATAACATAGCCAAGTTGCACATTTTGGATGAGGCCGGTGGCCACTCAAACCATATATCAAAAAAGTGGTATAACAATCACTAATCGATCGGGGGTAAGGCCTACGGCCTTGTGAATCGCTGGGACTACACTGGACTAACAGCAGTAAGGACGGGAGTAGCCCGCGGGATTCGGGTGCAGTGCCTAAAGCACACGCATGCACCAATGCAAAGTCAATGATGCGTAAAAGTTATCGAGTTACAGTTTTAACGGTCTTCCGACTGGACTAGAAGGACAAAACTTTAGAGTTAGACACTAGAGGTGTAAAACACTACAGGAGCACTGGCGTTCAAGTGTTACCTCACCCACAGGAAGCGGGTGCACAGGTGCAAAGATGTGTCGGGTTTCGTCACGCAGATCTAGGGTGCCTGGAGATGAAGATGCTGCAGGCGTCCAGAAGAGAAGTGTCCGGTGCGATCAGAGGGTGGATCGAAGTTGTAGAGTACCTGAAAGCAGAGGGGACACAGTCTGGGTCACTAGCCAGTGACCAGGAAGGAACCAGGAAGGCACCAGGCAATGTCAGGCGCAATCAGGTTGCTGTCGTGTAGCTTCTCTCCGCTGCCACGTGGTCTCTGGGGCACCGAGGATGTCCTGGAGTGAATCACGAGCTGTCCCACAAAGGCTCTCGCTGTCGGCGGTGTCGGCTTCAACATCAGAGTCAACAAGCCTTGGCAAAGGCAACCCACGCAGGATTCGAAGATGGCTTAACACTCGGACCAGCAAGGTCTGAGCGGGTGCTCCTTTTCAGGGGATCTAGGGCCAGTCTGTAGCAACCAGACCAGCTGTGTAAATGTGTAGGTTTGTTGGTTCTGGGGCCACTAGCCAAGGGGCAAGCGACCAGACCAACGCGTCAAGCAGAAAAATGCAAAAGGGCCCCACGCAGCACTCGTCGAGTGTGTAGGGGTGAGCTTCGGTGCAAAAGCTGCTCGGGGCTGGAGCTTCTCAAACTCCAATGCACAGCTTCAAGGGAGCCTCGAATGCTGCACGGTCAGCACTTTGTGGTTTTTCCAAGATGGCCGCTCCCAAGCTTCAGGTCGCCTCCACGGGTCTCAGCTCTGAATAGACTGTGGATCGGGCTGTTGGAAGGCAGGAAAGCTGGCTCTTGTTGATCTCTGTCACTCGAGTTCCGGGAGGAACTGCAACAGAGCAAACGTTGAGGTGGTGGATGGTGCCTGTTTGCACAGGGTGGTCACTCCTTGACCACAAGGGAGATTCTTCAGTCTTCCACATCGAGTGGGATGTCAAAGGGTCCAGTGTTTCGTTTCATAAGTTTCAGTCAGGGTAATTTGATGTGCATCTGCACAGCTCCTACCTTTATTCCAAATCAAGGGGCTGGATTACCTGCTAGGTCCCTCGTATGGGTGGGACCCAGGAAGGGGGTGGTTACACCTTTTTCCCTTTGTCCAGCTTCGCACCAAGACTGGGGCTGGAGTGCCCCAGAACCGGTTTGGCTGGCATTTGCTCGGGGACACCTTGTGCGCCCCAGGCAGTGTCTAGTTTCTTTCAACCCTCCCTGCTACAATCCACTATCTCCTGTCTGGGGTGGTGTGACACCTCCCTGTGACAGGAAACCCTTTGTCCAGGCATCCTCTGTCAAGTTTCGGTCAGCAGCAGGAGGTCAGACTGGTCTCTGTGGCAGCAGCATCCATTTTGTGATGCTGGGGCTCTGGTTAGGATTAACCGCGTTTAAGTAAAGTATCATGTCTTCTCCCTCTAGAAGGGTGGAATGCTACCCCCGTCGCCAGAAATGGCGAGGGTGTAGTATTCCAAAGTGTATGACACCAAACACGACATGTTTTGATAAAGCCAAACCAAAGTTAGCATTAACCGTGAGGATTATAATGCACTTAAGAGTATATGGTATGGCAGTATCACTGGAACAGCAGTACGGAAATGGTTCCGACCACTGCAGACAGGCTCAGCTCATGCAAGAGCACCATCTCACATAAAACCAAGCACTCTGCCTCCAGGATTGTTAAGACCTGCCGTAGGAGTGACTTATAGGTATATATGTGTCCAGATATAGGTTTAGACATAGGTATACTATATCTAAGCAAGGGGTGATTACACCACCTTGCCCCAGCTGAGGGATCAGCCAGTTGTGTCGATTTAAGTACCAGCCAGGGGTGGCAAAAGATATGCTGCAGCCCCTAGTAGGCCTTGGATGCACCTATGCCCTGGGCACCTATAGCGCACTGTACAGGGGCTGATAAGGTGTCCAGTACCAAATTGGTGATGTACCTAGGGTACATGGAGTCCATTTAAAGAGAAAGCAGATAGCCTGGGACCCTTATTAGCAGGATCCCAGGCCAATTAAGTCGAAAACCAGCTAATCACTAGGCAAAAAATCTTGGGTAACCATAGTCAGGTATCCACTCTGATGCACCAGTGGGTCTAGAGCAATTACAAACAGTAGGGGGGATAGAGTGCAACCCTGTTGCACATTCCCGGTGTAAGCTGAAACACTTTAGTTAATGTGCCATTCAAACGGATATGTGCCATTGGCAATGTGTACAATAGCCGGACCATTGGCAAGAATCACTCCAGGATCCCCAGTCTCTCCATGGTAGCATATAAAAAGGGCCACTCGGGCGAATCAAACGCTTTCTCAGTGTCGAGAAGGGCGTTGGCCGCAGGTTCTGTCGGCAAGATAATATTTAGCGTGGCAAACAGCTTGCGATTGTAAAGGGCTGTGGATTTATGAGGAATAAACCCCAATTGAGCTGGTTAGATCAGCTTCTCCACAATCAAACCAAGTCTAGACGCTAGCATTTTGGCTAAGATTTTTTTATCAAAGTTCAGGAACGACAGGGGACGATATAAGCTACATTTTAATATGTCCTTCCCGGGTTTAGGTAACAAAATTATAACATCTTCTCTCAAAGTGGGGGGGAGCACACCAAGTTCGATGGCCTCCTGATACATATCTATAAGATGGGGCACAAGTAGGCTCTTCTATTTTTTATAAAAACAACCTGTGAATCCATTCAGCCCGGACGCTTTAGCGCCATCCAGCATTTTGATGGCTTTTGTTACCTCATCCTCTGAAAAGGGCTGAGCCAGGAATTCCTGGTGGGCCTTATCCATCCAGGCAAGGAGACCTCATTGAGGTATTCATATAAGACGAAGGGAGGTCGGCAGTTAGGGAGGTATATACGGTTATATAATACTAAAGTACCTCTCTCAATACTTATACATTACCAGTGATACGCTCACCATCTTCCCCACTCAATTCCGCTATGTAGGTAGGCCTACAGGTGTATTGCATCAGTATGGCAAGCATCCTACCAGGTCGTTAACCCTCCCCATACCACAGAGCGACTGCGTATTTACCTAGAAAATGTGTCTCCTGTTCCGAGGCTTCGTGGAATTCTGCCAAGAGAGCCGCATGACTTTTCAAGTCGGGGGGATTGGCATTTACTGCATCACAATCGAACTCCACAATTTGTGCCTCTATCTGCGCGAGCAAGAGGCACTGGGCCCTAAGCACCCCATATTTTTTTTAGATACACCCCCCCTTGCATAGGCCTTGGAGGCCTCCCACAGGGTAGCCTTTCAGTCCACCGACCCCACATTAATTGTAAAGTATTCAACTATCGCTTTCCCAGTTCAGTGATGAGGACAGTATCCCTCAAGGCCAGGAATCGCCACGATCACTCAACTCCCCCCGCTCTAGGAATATGCAAGTTTACCATCACAGGGGAGGGATCCGATAAAGTACGCGGGAGATGAGTAACTGCATCAACTCATACTGTCATCCCAGCAGACAAGCACCAATAGTCCAACCGCATCCAGGTATTAAGGGGCGCAGAGTAATGAGTATACCCCTCTCGGTACGCGCAGTGATATCTCGATACATCCACCATCCCAAGTTTTTCAATAGTGTCCAGCACCCGTGCCTCGCCCTCTGTTTTGTAGCTATTGTATGTACCGTGCCATCACGTCCCGGGTCAAGCAACAAGTTGAAATGCCCTCCCATGTAAATACAATCTGCCCCCATGTGAACTTTATTACTGTGGATAGCCTAAAAAAACATTTGGGGCATATATGTTAACAAGTAGCACAAAGTGTTCAAGCATGAAACCTTTAACCAATAAATATCGACCCCCCGCATCCCGATAGACCTCCTCCTCCCAAAACAGCACCCGTTTACGTATCAACACTGCAAACCCTCTGGCATAATTTGACTGCAAACGTACCCTTTTTGAGAAAGGGCCTGGATGTGGATTTTGGGTCCCAGCTCAGCCGGCACCTAGGGAAACCTAGCAAACCTGTAGATATTTGAAAACTAGACACCTGGGTCAATCCAGAGAGGGGTGACGTCCATGACTTTCATCATGTTGTTTTATCCAGAACATATTTGTCTCACATTTTTGTGATGGAAAGTTCTGGAATCTGCGGGTAGCCACAAATAACCTAAACACACAGCAGTGCCCTAAGTCTTCTGATAAATATAGTACCTCACTTGCATGGGGAGACCTAGAGCACACTACAGGAAACGGCCCAAAATGCAACATGGATTCATCACATTTTTCCACTCAAAACTGCCTCGTTTTTTGCAAAGTATCTAGCTGTGGATTTTGAGCCCTAGCTCAGCCGGCACCTGGGGAAACCAAGCAAACTAGCACTTTGTTGAAAACTAGACATCCAGTGGAATCCAGGATGGGGTGACTTGTGTGGCTTGTTAGATTAGTTAACCCTGTTTGTGGTTGTTGTAAAAGTATAATTTTGGCTCAAGGATACTTGAATTGGCCACTATGAAGAATGTTTTATATTTCTGAGTCATGTGGCCAGTTTTGATAGCATTAAAGGCATCTTTATAGGACTCTACTAACGTTGTGTGGTGCTACATATTTTATTCCTTACCCTTTCCCTCCTTCCCCATATAATTTTAAATATTTTTATATTTCTTATGCACCTTTGTCTATCTCATGATTTTCATCACTATCAGATATCACCTCCTTGCCGGTTGAAGCTCCTTGGGTAGAGTCTCTGTTTTTTTCTTCTTCAAACACTCCATCCTCTGGAGATATCTCCTTTGCTTTCAGCGTCTCTTATCATCTCTGCTGACGATACACAGATGTATTTGTGTATCGTCAGCACAATGATAAAGAGAAGCCGATAACTATTCTAAATGAAGTTAAAGTCTCACATACAAAATGTATAAAGTAGCCTGAAGTAATTCTCATTTACTTAACTGTGAACACCATGACTCCCCAATGCCCTCTGATAGCAATATCTTGATGTGGATTTTTCTACAATTTTGTAAGGTTGATGCTATTTGTGTATTTAGTCTGTTTATTAGACAGGCTAACTAGCAATTGGTCCAGAGTCATTTTAGTGCCTTATGCACCTGTGGGTTATAAACACATTATACACTAATCATATTAATCCGTGTGCAGTGTATTCATTTGTCAACAGTAGGTGGCTTCACTTATCTTAAGTAAGAGGCACACATGTATCTGTAATGTATCAGTTTGTTTATTGAGGCTAACTGAACTTGTTTGGAATCTATTTTGTTGCAAGTTAGGTTAAAGTTTAAGCAGGCCTGATTAACATGAACTTCCTTTTATTAAATGTCTTGCCAGTACCTTCTTTTCCCTCTCCTCTGCAGGTGTCTTATCATCACATTCATTAACCTCTTCTTTGCTGGACTCCCCTACCCCCCAGTGCTCAGACTTTTTTTGTATTTTTTGATAGTTCCCGCTTAGGTCGCCATAACATTTTTAACATAGGCTATCCATGACAAAATTGTGCCATTTTTATCCAACATCCAGAGGACTCTAAAGGTATTCAGTGTTTTTGGAGTCCCCTGAGGGGAATTGAGAAATTTGCCAAAATATAGATTTCTTGCAACGTTTGTAGCTGTGTATTATGGGCCTTAGGTCAGCTGGCACCTAGGGACCCCTAGCAAATCTGTAAATTTTTTAAAACAAGATACATTGGGCAATCCAGTATGGGGTGACTTGTTACTTGAGTGAACCTTGTTTGTGTCTTTTTCTCATGTCATTGTCAAAATGGTCATCTTCGATGTATCTCATTCGGCTCAAGGAGTACTTCATTTGGCCACTATGAAGAATTATTTTTGAGTCACATGACCAGTTTTGATAGCATTATGGCCATCTTTCTAGGGCCATTCTAACTTTGTAGGGTGCTCTATGTTTTATTATCTGTTATTCCTTATGCTTTTCCTCCTTCCCCGTATTATGCTTATTAATTTTATGTTTCTTATGTACCTTAGTTGATTACATGATATTCTTCACTCTCAAAGTCTGTGATATTCTTCACTCTCAAAGTCTCTGATATTCTTCACTCTCAAAGTCTATGATATTCTTCACTCTCAAAGTCTATGATATTCTTCACGTCACTCTCAAAGTCTATGATATTCTTCACTCTCAAAGTCTCTGATATTCTTCACTCTCAAAGTCTATGATATTCTTCACTCTCAAAGTCTCTGATATTCTTCACTCTCAAAGTCTCTGATATTCTTCACTCTCAAAGTCTCTGATATTCTTCACTCTCAGTCTCTGATATTCTTCACTCTCAAAGTCCATGATATTCTTCACTCTCAAAGTCTATGATATTCTTCTCTCTCAAAGTCTATGATATTCTTCACTCTCAAAGTCTATGATATTCTTCACTCTCAAAGTCTATGATATTCTTCACTCTCAAAGTCTATGATATTCTTCACTCTCAAAGTCTATGATACTCTTCACTCTCAAAGTCTATGATATTCTTCACTCTCAAAGTCTATGATATTCTTCACTCTCAAAGTCTCTGATATTCTTCACTCTCAAAGTCTATGATATTCTTCACTCTCAAAGTCTATGATATTCTTCACTCTCAAAGACTTGAGGATTCTGCCTCAAATGATGCTAGCACACCCATCACTACGGACGCTACCCATATGTCTCTGCTGGACAGCATCGACCAGACTATTGAGTCGGTACTCCGGCAGCTAACAACTCCGGTTACGCAGAGGGATCGAGATTCCCCACGGCCAGTGGGGATTTCCGACCACTCTGCTGTTCTGGATAATATGGGTTTAAACACGCTGGAAGCGGGTCAAGTGGTCTTGACAACAGTCCCTGTTGACAGCGGGGTGACTCAGCCCTTAAAAAGGAAAAGGCCTGTCGAATCAAAGAGGGCAAAAAGGGCAAAATTTGTTGCATCTGAATCAACACTTGAAGACAGTACAGACATTTCGGTTTCCCCTGAGCTCATTTTACCTGGGACTGGGTCGGATCTTGGGGCCTCGCCAGCTCCTGTGTTATCACCAGTGGTGGCGGGCCCATTTATTTTTGGTGGGCTATCCTCTAATAGTTCAGAATCAGTAATAAATTCCCTCACAGCCACTATCAAGAACCTGTTAACCCCCATCTTAGCTAGACTAGAGGCTATAGAGAATTTACTTCAGTCCCGGGGAAATATTCCTATTAGGAGTAGCCCTGGCGTAGCTTCAAATGACCCTGTAGCCACCGGGGAACCATCTGGGAACAGTCTACCTCCTTCTACATCACTACAGACTTTAAGCAGGGCATTGCCTGGAGCAAATGGTGTGTCTACTGCCCAGACGCGCACTTTGCTACCTTCAGTGCCTGGGCCCCCTGTTCCGGCACCCAGGAGATCTAAGCCACCCCCTGTGCCGCAGACAAGGGTGACAGTGGGTCCTACAAACGCCCGAAGCGATGGTTGTGTCCCTCCCCTAGATAGACGCAGGGAGGTCAATCTGCCCCCAGAAGCTGTCCCATACACGGCAATCATGGTGGGAGTTCCTGAGCTAGCTGGTGGTGTTAGGGAGTCTCAAGACTCCCTACGTAATAAGGTTATAAGCTGGCTCAGTATCAATAGACCGTTGCCCCCAAACTTGAAGGGTGAGGTTCTGATGGTAAGGAGGATCCCGTGGATTGGCCCTACCAAGAAGAACAGGTCAGGGGACTGTATCGTTCTAAGTTTCAGGAGCCCGCATGTTGCTAATTACATCTGCAACTGGCTTGTAAGGCCTGATAAGTCCACAATAGAACTTGTACCCCTTTCTTATTTCTACCCTAGTGGTAGCAACACGGTGGGAGGGAGTGAGAAGGGATGGACCAGGGTGGGCTTTGCTGTAGATGGTTCCCGTTACAGACCAAGGCCCTCCTTCCCAACTGCTCAGGCAAACTTCACCCATCACAACAGGTTTTCCTGTCTGGACCAGGTTGATTGACCACAAACTAGGCCAATCTTGTCTGGACATGAAAATGGGGTGGATGAGGCGCAAAGCCATGTGGGTTTGGGTGTGATCCCCATGTCGGAAGTAACCCGGCTCCTGGCTACTAATGAGCGAGGGGCTGATACGATTGATAATCCGTGCCAACTGAGTCCCCCACTTAACACCGGGCTAGCCCACATTCCCCAAACAGGGGCAGTAGAGCTAGATGGTTGCGCCGCCACCGCTGTCGGCGGAACCGGCGCTTCTGACGTCGGTTCACCCAGGGCTATCCTGCAACCTCATGCTGGAGCTAAGGGCAGCCTGCCACTTGACCCAGGTCTGAGAATTCTCTCCTGGAATGTGGCAGGAATAGCGAACAAGGAGGGCTCTCCTGAATGGGACTCCCTGGTGGGTGAATGTGACATCGTTCTCCTTCAGGAGACTTGGGCGAGGGTTGCTCAGATCAGGAGAGGGTTTGATGTATTTGAAATCCCTGCCACATGGGCTGGGAGGGGGAGGCCATCTGGTGGTTTGGCAATCTGGATTGCGAGTCACACTGGGTGTCAGGCGGAACGGGTACACACGTGTTCGCAGGACATCCAGTGTGTGCGGCTCACTTGGCCTGGTAAAACTCCGTGGGTCATTGTCAATGTCTACTCGCGCCCGGTTGCCTCGTCAAGTGAATCACCTACCTTAAATGATTTGGCTTCCTTCCTGGGTCAACTTCCGGGTGAATACAAGGTGGTACTTGGAGGGGACTTCAATTGCCACTTTGAACCCTTGGAAGGTTTACTCGATGGTGCCCTTACGGCCGAGGACGACCATTGGGGGGTTCCACCCTCTTCTTCCCCTCACCCTAAAGCCTGGTCCCCTCTAGCCTTACAGCTCATGTCCCTTACTTTGAATGGCGCGCTGAGGGCGTGTAACGGTCGTACTCCTTCCGATACCCCCTCGGTGTGTACATTCAACAGGAGGGGCCACGAGTCGAGGCTAGATTATATTATGGTGGATATTTCACTCTGGCCCAAAGTGCGGGACTTTAGGGTTATCAAGAGGACAGACAGCGATCACAACGCTCTCTGCTTAAATATTTTGTGCCCTTCGCCCTTGACGGACTCACCCCTAGCTGGCCAAGGGGCTGATATGGGGGATCTGCTCCTGACCACAAATAGGCGCCGAGTTAAGTGGGGGAAGCTTGTAAATTCGGAGGAGTCAATCAAGAAACTATACGAGCTGGCGCTCCCTAGCCTCATGGAGGTGGAGACCCTCCTGAATGAACCAAGAACCACTGAGTACTGTGAGAAACTGGGAAACATTCACCAGGCTTTAGTGAGGGACTTGGCCGAGGTATTTCATCCGGAGGTCCCAATTCGAAAGAAAAGGACTCCTCTTCCCACTTGGTACACTCCAGACTGCAGGGCAGCAAAATCTGACCTTATTGCAGCCATAAAAGAGGGGTCAGATAAGGCCAAAGTGCGTGACCTGAGGAACCTCCATAAATCAGTGCTGGTGGCTGCAAGGACCGAGTGGGATTGGAAGTACTGGCAGGACCTCTATGATGCCCTCAAATCCAGGGACCCCCGGCAGTTCTGGGCACTTGTAAATAATGGGTCAGGGAAACTCAGTAAAGCGACTGAGCCTAATATAGCCCCTGCGGTATGGGAGTCCCATTTTGGGGCTCTCTACCTAGATACCAGTTCCTGCCCGGCCGTGGAGATGCAACTGGGTATTGAGGAGTCCGGAATGGAATTATCCCTGGGGGAAGTGGAGCTTGCCCTAGAACGTCTAGCAGTGGGGAAGGCGCCAGGCCTGGATAGGCTACCCGGGGATCTATTCAGGCATCACCCGGATATCTGGGGTCCATACCTTCTTGTTCTATTTAATGCCATTCTTGGAGGTATGGCGATCCCTGGGTCGTGGTTGGGGGCAGAGATTGTGCCCATCCACAAGAAGGGCTCTACTCTGCTCCCTTCCAATTACAGGCCTATAAGCCTCATAGATGTGCCCCAAAAGATCTTCGCGCGCCTCATTTTGGATCATCTCCTAGACTGGGTCGAGGCTAATGACATCTTGAGCCCCTTACAGGCTGGCTTCAGAAAGAACACGTCGACCATGGACCAAATCTTTCGCCTCCTTCTTCTGTACTGGAAGACGGTTACGTTAGAGGGAGGTCGACTGTACATGGTCTTCGTGGATCTGAGGTCAGCCTTTGACCTCGTCCCGAGGGGGAAGTTATGGGAGGTTCTGCAGAAGCTAGGAGTCCCCCCCCACCTCCTTAGAATCATCATTAGACTGCACGAGAACAACTTTGCGGTAGTAAGGTGTGGGAGGGATGGCAAGCCCTCGGGCAAATTCCCGGTCCGCCGAGGTGTCAGGCAGGGCTGTGTTCTGGCTCCGACACTGTTCTGTCTGTACATCAACAGCGTCATTCAACACCTTGACGCTGTCGGGGACAATGACGCCCCGGTTTTGGCAGGAAGGAGGGTCCCGGCAATTATGTTTGCCGATGACACCCTCCTTCTTTCCAAATCCCCCATGGGGATTCAGAGGATCGTGGATGGTTTTGGTCACTTTTGTAGACAACACGGGTTGGAGGTGAACACGGAAAAAACTAAGTTCATGATCTTCAACCCTCCGGCCAAGACCAGACCCAACCCAAAACTCGAGGGAACCAGTCTGGAAAGGGTTTCTACCTTTACATACCTGGGGGTCTCACTTCAAGAAAATCTGACTTGGGATTCCCAGGTGGCAAGATCTAGGCTGAAACTCTCCCAGCTTTCGGGCGCACTCCTGAGGGTATCTAATAAGTCCACCTTCAAGCCTGTCAGCCCGGCCTTAGAAATGTACAGGACTCAGGCGAAGGCGGCTGCCTTGTATGGCAGTGAGCTGTGGGGCCATAAAGCTGGGAAGGTCATGGCAGGGGTGGAAAATTGTTTCCTCAGACGTCTTCTTGCTCTCCCGCAAGGCACACCACTCCTCCCCCTAAGACTTGACCTGGGCCTCCCGTCAATTGCAGAGGACTTGCGGTCGAAACCGGTGAAGTATTGGCATCGGCTATGGTCCACTGAGGAGTTGCATCATTATAGGCAGGACCTCATACATGTCTTGAGGCTGGATGTAAATGGTAAGATCCCTTGGCTGGCACTTATCAAATCGGAATGTTCCAGCTTGAAGTTGCCAGACCTATGGGATGACCCCGCCCAGGGATGTAGAAGGATTCCGCGCAAAACCCTGGCACAGCTCTATAAGAACAAAACCCTTGCTGATATGGACAGTGCACATGATAGTGGCACCCTGACGGGATGTTTTATTGTATCCAAAAATTCTTATGTTTTTGAACCTTTTATGGATTTTATTTACCCTCTTTTGGCGAGGAAATTGTTCCTGCAATGGAGGTTTGGTACGCTCCCTACTAAAGTTTTTACCCACAAGTGGTCGCTAGGGGGCGACAAGCTTTGCCCATGCTGTAAAGTTAAGGAAGAAGATGACTTGCACATAATGTTCTGTTGTCATGCCTACTGGAGTCCGAGGAGGCGCTGGCTAGCCCCTCTATGTCGGAATCTGGGCTTCAGTAACTACTCACAAGCCTACAGGGTGCTGAAAACTAATACCCTGGGCCACATTGTGTTTGCGGTTTCCAAATTCCTAATGGCAGCATGGATAATAAGGAAGAAAATGTCTGGTTAATCTATTTTACCACGCTTCTCTAAACTCTGCAGGTCCAGTTGGTTTTTATTGTATATATTGTCTTTTATCTGTATGTTTTTATTGCTTCTTTTATGGCCCATGAGGCCGAAATAAAGAATTTTTGGATTGGATTGGATTTGGATATTCTTCACTCTCAAAGTCTCTGATATTCTTCACTCTCAAAGTCTCTGATATTCTTCACTCTCAAAGTCTGTGATATTCTTCACTCTAAAAGTCTGTGATATTCTTCACTCTCAAAGTCTATGATATTCTTCACTCTCAAAGTCAATGATATTCTTCACTCTCAAAGTCTATGATATTCTTCACTCTCAAAGTCTATGATAATCTTCACTCTCAAAGTCTATGATATTCTTCACTCTCAAAGTCTATGATATTCTTCACTCTCAAAGTCTATGATAATCTTCACTCTCAAAGTCTATGATATTCGTCTCTCTCCAAGTCTATGATATTCTTCACTCTCAAAGTCTACGATATTCTTCACTCTCAAAGTCTCTGATATTCTTCACTCTCAAAGTCTATGATATTCTTCACTCTCAAAGTCTATGATATTCTTCAATCTCAAAGTCCATGATATTCTTCAATCTCAAAATCTATGATATTCTTCACTCTCAAAGTCTATGATATTCTTCACTCTAAAAGTCTATGATATTCTTCACTCTCAAAGTCTATGATATTCTTCACTCTCAAAGTCTATGATATTCTTCACTCTCAAAGTCTATGATATTCTTCACTCTCAGAGTCTCTGATATTCTTCACTCTCAAAGTCTCTGATATTCTTCACTCTCAAAGTCCATGATATTCTTCACTCTCAAAGTCTCTGATATTCTTCACTCTCAAAGTCTGTGATATTCTTCACTCTCAAAGTCTATGATATTCTTCACTCTCAAAGTCTATGATATTCTTCACTCTCAAAGTCTATGATATTCTTCACTCTCAAAGTCTATGATATTCTTCACTCTCAAAGTCTATGATATTCTTCACTCTCAAAGTCTATGATATTCTTCACTCTCAAAGTCCATGATATTTTTCACTCTCAAAGTCTATGATATTCTTCACTCTCAAAGTCTATGATATTCTTCACTCTCAAAGTCTCTTATATTCTTCACTCTCTAAGTCTATGATATTCTTCACTCTCTAAGTCTATGATATTCTTCACTCTCAAAGTCTATGATATTCTTCACTCTCAAAGTCTATGATATTCTTCACTCTCAAAGTCTATGATATTCTTCACTCTCAAAGTCTATGATATTCTTCACTCTCAAAGTCTATGATATTCTTCACTCTCAAAGTCTCTGATATTCTTCACTCTCAAAGTCTATGATATTCTTCACTCTCAAAGTCTATGATATTCTTCACTCTAAAAGTCTATGATATTCTTCACTCTCAAAGTCTCTGATATTCTTCACTCTCAAAGTCTATGATATTCTTCACTCTCAAAGTCTCTGATATTCTTCACTCTCAAAGTCTATGATATTCTTCACTCTCAAAGTCTCTGATATTCTTCACTCTCAAAGTCTATGATATTCTTCACTCTCAAAGTCTATGATATTCTTCACTCTCAAAGTCTATGATATTCTTCACTCTCAAAGTCTATGATATTCTTCACTCTCAAAGTCTCTGATATTCTTCACTCTCAAAGTCTATGATATTCTTCACTCTCAAAGTCTATGATATTCTTCACTCTAAAAGTCTATGATATTCTTCACTCTCAAAGTCTATGATATTCTTCACTCTCAGAGTCTATGATATTCTTCACTCTCAAAGTACATGATATTCTTCACTCTCAAAGTCTATGATATTCTTCACTCTCAAAGTCTCTGATATTCTTCACTCTCAAAGTCTCTGATATTCTTCACTCTCAAAGTCTATGATATTCACTCTCAAAGTCTCTGATATTCTTCACTCTCGAAGTCAATGATATTCTTCACTCTCAAAGTCTATGATATTCTTCACTCTCAAAGTCTATGATATTCTTCACTCAAAGTCTATGATATTCTTCACTCTCAAAGTCTATGATATTCTTCAGCTTGAAGAAATCTTCTTTTACTAAACTGTGAGCACCAGGACTCCCTAATTCCCTCTGATATCAATACGTTGGTGTGAATGTTTACTAGTGAACTAGTATAGTTGATGTAATTCATGTGTTAAAGGATTTTATAGAGTGATTGTATACCATTCGGTGACTTGGCGCCGAGTACTATAGAGCATGATTAACAAAACCCTAATTATTAAACAGCCATGTCTTTAGCTCCTTCCTCAAAGTTAGCAGGATGGGAAGGGCTCTGTTATGGGGAGGAAGACTGTTCTAGAGCTTGGTTGTTCCAGTGATAAAGCTTCTTCCTCCCGAGTTCAACTTACGGAATCTGGGGACAACCAGTTTCTTGGCTTCAAGGAAGCACAGAGGTCTGCTGGGTTCATACCACTCAAAGCTGTGCTTCAGGAACTCTCGGTCAGTGTTATGAAGAACCTTGTGGGCGGTGCAAAGGGCCTTGGAAGCCAGTGTTACTTGCTTTCTGTTCAATATCAAAGAGTCTAAAAGGCAATTGAAAACTCCATTATTAGTGATTATTAAAGCAAAAATTTTACCATCCGTGGCCAATGGAAGTGAAGTTCAGTACGGGAAAGACGCAGTGATCCTGGACAGCTTCCAAACGCGGGTGCACAAAACTGTATTTTTCTTTACCACACAACTCCTCACCGGCACAGGTCCGGTTGGTATTTGGGCTGCCACAGCAACATCTGTACTGAAGATATGCAACAATAAAAACCTGATATAAAGTCTGGAGCAACCAAGAAAATGAGGTTAATAAAGGCGCTCTGGAATGAATTACAAGGCGACCCTCAATCTGCCTAAACCGAGTATTTACAATCATCTTTAAAGCTTACCAACATGGCAGACCTTTGGCAGTGGAACCTTCCATTCACTTCTTTTCAACAAATTCTAAAGAAGGCGGCAAAGCAGCATTCATTAATGGAGGACAAAGTCAGGCTAAGCAAGCGAGCCCATGCATGGATGGTCTTGCAATCGTATACAAAAGAGCAACCAGCAACATATCGCGGTCTGTCCTTTTCTCTTTATTTAAAGAATAGGGGCCAGATGTAGGGAAATCTGAAATACCGATTTCTTAATTGCGAATTTTACCGATTCGCTATTAAGGAATCGGTATTTCCTATGTAGGTAAAGATTTGGTAAAAAATACTGATTCGTTAATATTCCTTATTACCGAATTGGTATTTGAGATTCGATAATAAGTAAAACCTACCCATTCATTTCTATGGGCTTGAAGGCCCATAGGAATGAATGTGAAGACATTCACTATCAGCGATTCGGTATTACCGAATCGCTAATAGCAGGAGCACTTTCAAGGGTGCCAAGATGTCAAAGGGACATGAATGTGTGCCACATGGCACTTAAGAAAAAACAAAAAAGTGACTTTTTAAAGGAAATCAGTAATTACCACCAACTTGAAGTTGGCAGTAATTACCGATTTCTTAAGGCTCAAATGCACTCCTTAATGTGCTTCCTACATTGCATTTAAGGAATAGGTATTATCGATTCCTTAAATACAAGAGCAATAAGGAATCAGTATTTACCAATTTCTTATTTACCGATTCCTTACCTACATTAGGAATGGCTAAATACCGGTCGGTAGTGCTGAAATTTACCGAATTTCGGCGTTACTGACCGGTATTTAGGCACCTACATCTGGCCCCTAAGTTGTGAGCAATACGATTTTAGAATGCTGCCGTCTAATGCAGACCAGCCAAGTTGGAAATATCAGGGCCCAAAGTCATGTAGCCTTTATGGATCACCAACACAGGATTTTATTAATTTAATGTGTATCTGCCCAGCCCTAAGTCTACACCGTAGTAAACTGCAGAAGAAATTATTTAACGCAAGAGGCAATATTAAAATGTCTCGATCCGAATAACCCATGACTTAACTTTCACTTCATTAAAAATTTAAATAATTTAAATAATTACGAACAAGCATTAAAACACGGCTAGTGGCCATGCACAACGGCACTTTAGAAACTAAGGCCTGTGGCTCCTTTTCATCATCAAATGTACTGAATAAATTATCTACCCTGTGAACCCTGTGTATTCATGACTCACAGATTAACTGTCATTCGTAAAACGATTTCCTCAAACACGTTGAAATATCCTAAAATGGTTTTGGGAGGAGTACGACGGCACCTTAGAGACTACGTCTCATGTCCTCTTTTCTGTTATCCTATGCATTGCTCACCCATTTAGATTCTATACTCCCTAACTGAATGTTCATGGTACAGCTGCAACAAGAAACTTTTACAGCGCATATTTTAATGTACATTTTAATGGTTTTATGTATGAAGATTTACTGGTATATTCTTATGGTTTTAATTAACTAAACAATAAATATATTCTGATTCTGATTTTGATTCAGTGTAACGAGTACATTTCCTGGGAAACAGATTGGGATTTAGTGATTCCTAGGAGAAGCCTGGCGGCTGCATTTTACACCATCTGAAGCTTATTAAGGTGCTTTCACTGCATATTTAATGAGAGACCGTTACAGTCATCCAATTTCAATATGACCTGGTCACAATCACGTGTTTTTTTGGTGTTGGCTCGGATGAAGGTGCGAATTTTCTTAATCAGCCGAAGTAAGTAGGAGGAGGAGACAATGGCGTTTACCTGGCTACCAAAGTTCACTTTTATTATCCATTTGGATTCCTAGGTTCTTTGCTTTAGACACAGGGATGGGCAGAGGGCCTAGTTCATCTGGGGTCCAAGATGGAGAGAGGTTACCGAACTATACCACCTCCGTTTTACCTGAGTTGAGCTTCAGGTAGGGTCGGCTCATCCATGAACCGATTGCAAGCATGCAATCATGGAAACGGGAGGAGACATTGTTGTCGTTGTTGAAAGTTGACACCACTATCTGGGTGTTGTCAGTGTAAGATGTAAGGGCAAAGTCAAAGGTTTTAATCAGCGGGTCCAGTTCCGAGATGTCGACATTAAATAAGGTCTGACTGAGCGAAGATCCCTGTGAGACCCCGCAAGGGATGGAGAAAGCGGAAGATTCATATTTTTTAAGGGCAACTGTTTGCAGTCTTCATAACAGAAAGGAAGTCAGTGAGGCCAAGGCCTTACTCTTGACTCCGAGCCATGTCCGTCGGACAACCAACTGCCCAGGATCGACAATATCAAAGGCCGCCGACAGATCAAGGGGAATAAGAGAATGTTTATTAGATAGACGACTACCAATTGGTGCAGCGTAAGTTTAGTGCCTTATGCACTTGTGTGCTCTACACACATTATACACTAATAATATGAATCCATGTGCAATGTATTAATTTATTAACAGTAGGTGGCTTCATTTATATTAAGTAAGAGCCTCACATAAATCTGAAATGTATCCCTTTGTGCATTGATGCTAACTGTACTTCTTTGGAATTCATTTCGATGCAAGTTAGCTTAATGTTTAACCAGGCCTGAGTAACGTGAATTTCCTTTTATTAAATGTCTTGCCAGTGCCTTGTTTTTTCTCTCCTCTGCAGGTGTCTTATCACATTCATTAACCCTTTCGCTGTTAGACCTCCCTTAGTGCTGAGCCTTTTTTTGTTTTTTTGGGATATTTAATGCTTAGGCCTCCATAACATTGTTTCACATAGGCTATCCAGGCCATATTTGCATCCTTTATTTCCAACATCCAGGGTAATCTGAAGGTTTATGAATTCCCTTGGAGGGGAATGATGCATTTGCCAAAATATATAAACAATTTTTTTTTCTGGATAAAATTGTAAACAAGCGCAGCAGAAGAAAGTGTCAGTTTTTTCTCCTGCAAATGGCGTCAACAAAGGTTGTGTTGTGCTAAAATCACCATCTTTCTAGCTTTCAAGAACAGGCAGACTGTTGAGGCATTTTACTGGGAGATTGCCCATTTTTCCTATTTTTTTGTGCTCTCAACCTCCTTCCAGTTTGTGGTGGAAACGGAAGTTAAACCCATAATGGATCAGAAAACGCTATACATTCCTGTAAACGAGAAAACATTCCATATTCAGCAAGGAGCAATTTGTGTACATCCTTCAAGTTTTTCCTAAGAAACTAAGGGGCATATTTACAACAGAATGGGGAAGCGTGGCATTAAGCAAAAATTACTAAGGCAACGCTTAGTCATTCTGAAAACGCAGAGGTTCGCCGTATTCACAAGAATGCGGAGCACCCCTGCATTTCCTCCAGCACTGGAGCTTCATTTAGCTGCCTAGGCACCCTTGCACCTTACTGCAAGGGTGTCTGCGTTGGGGGAATTATTGTTTATGTGCACGAAGGTTCCCCTTCCTGCTAATAAACAATCCAGAATGGCGATTTGTAACTCCTATGTCAGCTGCATTGTGCGGCACACATAGAAGTTGCAAATCCTCAATGTTTTAATGATAGTTTATGTGCACAAAGGGACACCTTCCAGCACATAAACAATCATTCATGGCGTTTTGCTGTTTTCTTGTGTGCTGAAAACAGTGAAAACAAGGAGAAATTCACAATTTCTCCTAATTTTGCCGTGTTAAGACCATGTTTTCCCTGGTCTTGGGGGCGTGGCTTAGCTGGCAGCGAGATGGCCGCACTTTAAGTGGGCTCTGCCGCCCAAGCTTTTAATCCTACAAAATCCTGCAGACAACAGCTTCATCTCTGCCCCGCTCCGGCATTTCTGCACTCACCTTGTCCATGGGCGCAGAACGACATCTTCAGTGACCCCTTCCGCCATTGCCGGGGTGAGATCTGCTCCTCGAGGCTGAGGTTCCCGCCATCACCGAGGGGCCTACTCGTTTCTACTCCGCCGTTCCTGTGGCGCCTGCCTGGGGTCCGACCCCTCCTACAATCACTGTGGACACTGGTGGGTGCCGCGACCACTGGGGCTCCTGGGCGGCGTGGAGGGGGGATCGCGCGCTGCATCACCCGGCATTGCCTGTCTCATCTAGCGGCCACCGCCATTTTGCGATCCGGTACCCGCTGAAACTGCGCAAACACCGTTCAGGCCGGGCGTCGCAGGTGGCGCGCCCCGCGTATCCTCTCTGCCTGCTGCCTCCCGGCATAGCAGTACTCGGCCTCCTTTCTGGTCCGGGCGGGCCCTCCTTGAACAGCCACCTGTGTCAATCGGGCCCGGCTCCCTCAGTGGCCTTCCCATTCCGAGGTTCCTGCTCTGGCCCAGCGCGGCCTCCCAACTGCCCCTGACGTGAAAACTGAGTTTGCCTGCATGGCGCCTGCAAACAGCGCCACTCTCGCTCCTGCTCATGCCCTCCTCCTGAATCACCACTGCCTCGATCCTGTCATCGGCAAGGGGTCCTGCATGTTGTTGCTTTACCCAGCTGCCATCTGAGTACTCCTCTGACTCCCCACCTGAGTCCAGGCAACATCAAGCACCGGCTGCAGCTATGTGGACGCCAGTGCCCTGCTCACTGGGGTAGGTGGAATTCCTGTGGGGAGCCGCTGCTGCTGGGTTGGGGGAGTGTGTGTCTCTGCACAGGGCCCCCACCTCTGCTTCACACGTGACTCCTGTCATGTCGCCCTTCAGCCCTGTGACTCCTGGCTAGGTGTGGTGGGCCACACTTCCCCCTCGTCTCCCTGCTGCCCTGCCTCCCCCCACCAAGCGCCATACTGCCATAGCCACCATGGGCACTGCCCTCTGAAGTCTTGCCAGTGATTCCATCCTAGGGCTCTGACAGCCATTGTGGGAGTGCGCCATCTGCCCAGTCACTACCTGGACTTCTACTGCTGCCTACTGCTCAGTCAAATACCGCTTCCTGAAACTTGCCTCAGTGCTGCTCTGGGCCCCATCTCTTAGTCTGCTTCTTCACCTCCTATGCAGCTTGGTGCGCTGTCACTCAGGCATCCGGTTGCGCTCCCTGCCCATCTCTGCCATGGGCAAGGCTGACCCTAAACAACCCCGGCTGACCTGCGATTACCAGTGTCACACACGCAAGTACGGGGCAGCTGCGGTAGGAGGAGACCCTGCTACCTCCACGGAGATGACCATCTCCCGGGAGGGCGATCTTAAGGCCATCATGTTGGAGGTTAAATCCGCCTTCCCTTGCATAGCTGCCCAACTTGATCAGCTGTCTTCGTGCCTCGATGTGGTTAAGTCGTGAGTGGACTCACACGACAACCGCCTGTTACACGTCAAAACTAGGGTCTCTGATGCGGAAGACACCGCCACCCAAGACCGTCAGAAGCTCCTTCAAATGGACAAAATCCTGGACTTGATACACTCCAAAAACGAGGATTCGGAGGAACGTTCTCGTAGGAGCAACCTCCCCATCAAGGGGGTGCCCGAAACCACCAACATCGCACGTATGGAAATTTTTAGGAGAGCCTGGTGCGTGAACTCTTTAAAGATGTGCTCTCTCCGGTTTTCATAGTGGAGCGAGCCCACCGATCCCTTGACCCTCGCCCAGCCCCCAGACTGCTGGCCCACCCTATAATAGCCAAAATGCCGAATTTCCGAGACCGCAACGCAATCCTCAGGGTGGCCAGGGAGAAAGGTGAGATCCGCCACCAGGGCAATTCTCTGTCCTTCTTTCCGGACTACACCTTGGCGGTACAGGTGGCCCGCGGTGAGTTCCTGCCTGTGAAACGCATTCTCCAAAAACATGAGATCTCGTACTCATTGGCGTATCTGGCTAAGCTGCGTATCAGGCAAGGATCATAGACTCTCATATTTCCAGATCCTAAGGCTATCCTCATCTTCGCCAAGAAGCTGGATCGCTCCCACCGCTCCACCCCTGCAAACTCTCAAGAACCCGCGTCCAGCGACCTGAGTGACAATGACTGATTCAATCTCCTTCAGTGGTATTGTTGAAATGCTGTCACCCACTTGGTTTCTTGTTTCCCATTTTTCTCTGAATGTCTTCACACCGCATTGCCCCAAGATGCCATACCCCTTCACAATAATGCTCAAGGGCTAGCAACCACTGCTCCGTTGTAAGACTTTGAATATACTGTTTTCTGCTATTCCTGTTGGCTTGGCCACTCTGCCACATTGGCAGGGGTGTTCGCAGAGCGTCGCCATACCTCCACGGGATGACTCCCACTTCGAACACTTTCTCTCCCTATCCAAGTTGGGGATCCCTAGGGTGGTCATGGGTGGTTTCTCAACCTGCTTTGGGGGTTGGTGTGGGTGGGGTTGTTGGGGATCTGTGACCTCCTTTTGAGGTGAATTTAATTTTGCTATTTGCTTTTTCTTTGCTCTATTGCTTGCCTCAAGAGGCCACCCCTTGTTTGTTCCACCATGCCGTGCTAACTCGTTCTACGCACACTCCCACGGTCCTGCCCCGGGCATGTTACCTACTGGCATATTTATACCTGGGTTCGGCTTCTATGATGCCCATCCACTGCCTAGTTGTCCGTCACGGCGTGCTTTTGTTTGTTGTTTTGCATTTCCCAGATTGATGCACTGCTCATTTTCCCCTCAGTTGGTCCGCACCAGAACACACACCTGTACAAGGGTCCTGGCTATACCCTCCACAACCTGCACAATTACTCACCACTGCGCATCTCCATGACGGACACTATAGTCTGGACGTGGAACGTCCGTGGTCTCATTGACCACCATAAGGCTTGACTAATACACGGACACCTCCTTCGGCACAAAGTGGACATCTGCCTGCTCTAAGAGACCCACTTGCTACCCGCCTCTGCCACCAGGTTCCACTCACGGCACAGGGGAGAACTGCATTCCTCCTTCTATTCCAACAATTCTCAGGGGGTTTCTATTCTCATACGCAGGGGACTACCTCGGCAAACCTCCCAGGCAATCACTGACCCTGATAGGCGCTTTGTTATTATCCACGGTTTCCTCCAGGCCCACCCTTTGACGATTGCTGCTATTTACAGCCCAAACAACAATGACCCAGATTTCTTTGCACAGGTGTGGTATCGTATCTCATCCCTTGGCCCCGCTGCACTCCTCTGGGGGGATTTTAATGTCTCACTATCCATGGATTTAGATTGCTCTGGCCCACATGCCTCCCACCCATGCTCTGCGGCACTCCTGCGCTCCATTATCACTGCTAATTCTCTATATGACGCTTGGCGACACATGGGCCCTGACACCCGCGAGGGAACTTGCGTCACCGGCACCCGATGTTGTTGGTCTTGTCTGGATCTTTGGAGAACCTCCCCAGATATAATTTCCTGGCTCACCTCTGTTGATCACATTGCGCGCACCCTCTCAGATCATGCACCTGTGCAGATTGGGCTCCAGATACCGCATTCCCTTCGGCACGCCTTCTCCTATCAGCTTCCCTCTGACGCGATGCGAGATACTGTTTTCCGCGATAAGATTCAGACCGCAATCACTTACTATTTTGAGCTTAATGAGGGTTTTGTGAACTCTCCCTCCACCTTCTTCGAGGGTTTCAAGGTTGTTAATCTCTAAACAATACGGGGTCCTACGCTCCATCCGCAGCACTCTCGATAAACTAGAATCGGAAATTAAAGCTCTGGACACTTCCCATGCACTTGACCCTGGTCCCGATATGCTTGCTTGTCTCTGTAAGAAACACACTGAATTTGCCGAGGAGGCCAGCAGAGAGCTCTCGTTTCTTGGCAGGGAGGCCAAAGCGCGCCGCTTCGGCGAGGGCGATCGGGCCGGTGAAACCTTGGCTTCTCTTCTCTGCCCTCCACGTGCTGCGTCTTATATTAATGGGCTCCAGGATGGCAGCCCAGATCGTACCACCTCCCCTGAGGAAATCAAGGTGGGTTTCATGGATTTCTACAAGCAATTATACACTGTGGGACCTTCCCCCCGCGTGAGGTCCTTGACCAGTATTTCAACACTCTTGAGCTTCTCGGCTTGAAAATTACCACCGGGAATTCCTCGACGTGCCCTTTTCCAAAGAGGAAATACTTGCCGCTATAAACAGTATGCCTAGTAACATGGCCCCTGGCCTTAATGGCTTGCCTGTCTCATTTTACAAGGCCTTTGCCTCGCTTCTAGTGTTGCATCTTGCTGCTATGTATAATGCATCTTTCGAGAGCGGCCAATTCCCTCCCTCGCTCCGTGAGGCTATGCTAACTCTTCTCCTCAAACCTGACAAACCTCCCAAACTATGAGATTCTTATCGCCCTCTGTCCCGCATTAATACGGATAACAACATTTTCCCCAAAATTACTCACTTCGCATCTACTCCTTCTCATGCCACTCATTGCCCGTCCAGACCAGTCCGGCTTTATCCCTGCCCGCGCGACCTCACATAATCTCCGGACAATCTTCTCAGTCCTCCACCAAATCAACCCGGCGCTCCCTGCCGTGGCTGCCCTGCTTGACGCCACAAAGGCCTTTGATACTCTGGAATTGCCCTTCCTGTTTAGGTCTCGCCTTGGCAACGCATGCGTTGCATGCGCTGTCTCAACGAGACTGAAAGTAATCTGTATAGTGTCTTCAACTCTGTGTAGTTTCTCCTGCCCTTTGTGATTGGTTTAAGTCTGGCATTGCTGTTGTCTTCTTGATTTCTGTTGGCTGTTGATCCAGTGGTAACTTGCGTGTAGTCCCGAAGCAGCAGTGCCTAACTACAGTTTTCCTCCGCTTCCTCGCATTAAATTGCTGCAGTGTGCCATCTGTTTTTTACCGCTCCCTGACGGACATGGTTGGGGGGGGGGTGTCCTCCTCCTTTCCATCCTCATCTTGTTATTCAAGCAAACGCGTTACGTAATAAAACCATGTCAAATTAGGGCAAAAATGTCCGAAGAAGGCTCCAAAGATGGGCAATCGGAGGTAAAGTGTTGGCCTTTTATTTATTTACGATTTTTATCCGAATTCCCGAATCTACAGCTGGCAGGTTCAATCGTGCCTCGGCAGACGAGAGGAGAGAGCCTGGCAGGGAGGTGACTGATCCCAGCGCTGCCTAAAACAAAGGAGCCATCAAACATCTCTCGACTGGAGGAGATTTCTGCGGCTTTGGTGTTTAATTCCTTCCTCTGTTGCTTGAAACCGGAGCCCTTCTGTAGGCAGAAGGCCGTCTCCTCGGGTGACCCCCTTCATGCATAATGCATAAGGCAGACGGGATCAAGCAGGATTGAAGCTCTGATCTCCCATTCATCAGCCCTGTGTCTGACTGTGGGGCGGACTGCTTTGGGGGAGGCTGCCTGTATCAATAAGCAACAGGGCGAGCACCCTGAAGAAAAAGAAGCCTTTCTGAGCACGCCCCTATCGCGACAGACTAGAGGGAACACCATTCGTCAAAAGGCATGTTGTGTGTCTCTGTCCGTCTTAATTATGCTCAAGTTGTCTCTGCTTCCCGATTGTTTACTGCGATTCTTTGATCTTCAATGGTGCACTAGTTTCTCAAGACACTCGGCCACAGAAATGTTATGTTCCATGTTTTTGAGCTTCTGGCGCTCTCCAATCTCATCCTGTTTCTCAGTGTGTTGTCACACCTTGAACTGGGACGATCACTGCAAACAGAAGAGGAAAACCTAACACAAGCGTTTTGTAGTATTTGTTAATTAGACGTTGACACAGGAAGCTTGTGAATAGGTTTATTGGCTCAAGAGCGACACAGCAACATGAGCAAGCTACAGCAATCAACTGACAAACTGTCAGCATTCCACACCTAGCCCCAGAACTCCCAACACCAAGAGTTCTAACTACTAGTGCCAAGGAGGCACAAATACAAAAGACTACATTATCCTCCTTTCTACAAACAAAAGAGAAGAAAAAAAAGAGGATGAAAATACAAAAGAAGAAAGAAAAGAAAAGAAGAAAAGAAGATGAAGCAAAAGACAAAGTAAAAGCAAAACACAGCAATGGCGGAGAAAAACAATTGAACTATCTGAACCTGGCAGGAATCCTAGATACTCTCAAACTCCTGCGAAGTACAGGCGACAATTTATCATTACAACAATTGTTACCAGTGTTGGTGGTTTCAGAGGTGACATCTTTAACTTTGACAACTTTACAGACATTCCACCAATGGTTGTTGTTAACTCGCACAGCATTGCCACAAACCTTGTCGACAACAAACGGTTCAGAGAATGTAATCCTGCCCTTGGTGACATGAACAGGATTCTTAATACGAACAACATCACCAGCACAGATACTATGAGACACCACCCTTTTTCTCTCATCAAATTGAATTTTCTGCCTAGCCTGTGCTCGGATAACATTTTTTCTTACAAAACCATCGATGCCATCTATGACATTCATCTTGACCCACTTGGACATCCAACCTGGACAAATTTTTCGAATGGGGAGACGCCAGTAGAAGAATGTGCTGTGGTGCGATAGAACCATAACATAGAGCGAACAGCATTCTCGAGTACACATTTACTGGCAATGGCCCACTGCACACAATTGTTCAACACACGGTTCATTCTCTCGACAAGACCATTGGCCTGGGGATGATATAAGGAACTCTTCTTGTGAGAGACGCCACATTGTCTGAGAAAGCACTCAAATTCAGAGCTAACGAACCGTACCCCATTGTCAGTCATAACACATGAAGGGAAACCCTCTCTAAGAAAAATATCCTTCAGGAAAAGAATGACATTAGCCGAGGAGGGCTCATTGATGAACCGAACCTCCGGCCATTTTGAATAATAATCAATGACCACAATTGCGAAACGTGAAGAGGAGGGTAAGAGGTTAAAAGGACCAACCAGGTAAACTCCAATCTTTTCCCATGCTCTTTCAGGAAATTGAATCGGTTCTAAAGGGGGTGTTCTCACTTTATGACTCTTGTCAGAAGAGTTGCAAATAACACACCCATCAATCAATGAATCCACACACACATCCATTTGAGGCCACCAAAATACATCACGCAACCTGCGTTTGGTAAACGTTTTCCCTAGGTGACCTTCATGCGCACCATCCATAAGCCGTTTTCTCAAACTCTCCGGAGGAATCAGCCTACCGCACCGCAAAAGGATACCATCCTCCACAGTGAGTTCATCGGCAACCTTAACAAACGTCTGAAACTGTCCTGAGACATACTTCTCCCTGGGCCAACCTGACTTCAAATAGTCAATGACACGAGTAAGAACAACATCCTTTGACAATTCTCTTCTCCATTAAGTTTCATTCACAGCACACATGCCCTCTAAATCTAACGCAGCAACAAAACAATCCTCCTGATCGTCTTCCTTCTCAAAATCAGAGTCGTTACCAGAAATGGGAAAACGTGAGAAGTAGTCTGCTCTGACATTTTTCATTCCTGGCAAGTAAGCAATGTCAAAATCATACTGAAGCAACTTCGTTGACAATCTGGCAATCCTAGGAGTGTGCTCCTTTATCTTTTCACCAGACAAAATTGAGACTAAAGGACTATGATCCGTACGTATAGTGAAATGACTACCCCAGAGAAAAGAGTTGAACTTTCTCACTGCCCACCAGCAGGCCAACAACTCTTTCTCGATGACGGAGAAATTCATTTCGGCACCACGCAAAACTCTTGAAGCGTATGTAATGGTGTTGTCGACCTGACCATTTTTCTGAGTAAGCACAGCCCCAAGCCCAAAACCGCTTGCATCAACAGTCACAACACATTCCTTATTGGGATCAAAAGCTCTAAGAACACTGTCACTGACTAGCTTAGACTTAATCCATCGAAAAATTTCATCACAGTTCTCATTCCACACAAAAGGTACATTTGTTTTAAGCATGTTGGTTAGTGGTTGGATTTTAGATGCATAGTCCTTGATAAATCTAGAGTTAACTTCACTCAAACCTATGAAGGATTTCAAACCAGATTTATCCAGAGGAGGAGAGGCATCAACAATGGCCTTTACTAACCCAGGACGTGGTTCTACTCCATTGTACGAGACTACATGCCCAAGGAATTCCATTTTCTCTTTAAGGAAAACACATTTCTCTCTCTTAAGGACAACACCTTTACTTTGCATAATGTCTAACACTTGATTTAAAGAGACGTCATGATCCCCTTTGTTTTGGCCAAAAACTTAAGACATCATCTTGGAAAACGATTACTCCAGGGGTATCCTTGAACATTCGACTCATTAACCTCAGGAAAACTGCTGCCGCCGAGGCAAGGCCGAAAGGCATCCTGCAGTATTGAAAACTGCCAAAAGGTGAAACAAAAGCAGTCAAATGCCTAGAGGACTCACTTAACACCTACTGGTGGTATGCAGATGCTAGGTCCAACTTTGTGAACCATCTAGCTCCCCTGGTAAGAGACAACAAGTCGGTGATTTTTGGTAAAGGATGCGAGTCAACCCAGATGTTTTTGTTGAGGCTGCGTAAGTCGACACAGACACGCAAATCACCATTCCTTTTCCTAGCAACAACAAGAGGAGATAACCACAAAGATGACTCGATTGGTTCAATAATTCCCTTTTTACACAAATCAATCAATTCTTTTTCAAGACTCTCTCTGACACTAAAAGGGACACCCCTAACCTTATGCTTGACAGGAATGGCTCCCTCCTTTACTCTAATTTCGTGTTTGAAATCTTTAATCGTTCCAAGCTCTTTACTAAAAACAAAAGGAAACTTGTTTGCCAAACTTACGACATAGTCATCGGATTCAACTACTGCTAAGCTTTCTAAACAAAGGTCATCCTCATCCATCCCAACCTGTTCTTTAGCACCTGGCCTTAAGATTAACCGAAAGAAACCACCATGGAACCAACCCAGAATGTTAAGACCCTTGATAGCCACATAGACTTTTCCAAAAATGTTCCTCCCCCTGAACTGAATAACATCCTCGAAATAACCATGCAAGGCTATTCTGCGCCCCTCAAAAGATACAGGAGCTCTGTCGGGAGGTTCAAGTTTTCTTCCAGGCCAAGTTTAATCAAATAACTCTTGGGTGATCATAGTCACCCTTGCACCTGAATCCACTAATAAGGAAATTACTTTATCACCCACACCAAAATTTTCGTAAGGGTCAACGCAATCAGAAGGATCTCCAGTAATGACACCATCTTCACGCACAGCTATGACCATGTCTTTGTTGACTTTGGTAGACACATCAATAGGATTCTGCCCCTCATGAACCACAACAACCATGTCCCTAAGGTCATCTTGGATGGTATTAATGGGATCTTGACCTTTACTGGTGTTTTCATAGAATTCTGCAACACTTCCTACCCCAGTAGTGTTAACCTGACTCTGAGATCTATTAACAAAATTCAAATTTCCCTGCCTGGGGTTTTGACAAATTTTTGCAAAATGACCATATTTCCCACAGATGCGACAAGTAGCACTTCTCGCCGGACAGAACTTATTATTCTTATTATGGGAAGGATTCCCACATCTATAACAAATGTCACGTCTAGGAAACAAGTTCCTTTCGTTGCGTTGTGAATTGAGAAGATTGTTCTTCTCAAAATGTTGTTGACTAGGACTAGTTCTGGTTTCTCTGTTCTCCTTGGCCCTTACTATGGAGACTGTCTCTTCGCTTTTTTTCTCAAGTTCTTAAACTTCTTTCTTTGATAATTCAATACTTTTTGCTGTGCGAATCACTAGTGCGTGGAAAATGACTCTCTTTTTAAAAGATGTTAGATGTTTAACCATCTTCGTGTGCGTGTGGTGAAATGTTGGCGACGAGGCTCAAGAGCATGAAACGGACCCGCTGACTCACCTCGTTACTTTGAGTCTCAACGGAGAAGGAGGAAGAATTCAGCACAGGCGAGGAACTGAATCGCAGAGGAGGAATCTCGGTCAGAGCGGAGCAGATGTCGACGGACACTGTCAGATAAGTGTTCCGTGTTTATTTACATCGCGCTGCGCATCCATTTGAGGAGCGGAGAAGAACTTCGCAACAGTCGTGGTTGGCGCTGAGTGGAGCGTGTGGTTGGCAACGTAAAGTCACACTTTGTGTATCTCTGCTCTGCGCACTGTGCCCCCACTCTTTCTCTAAGCCTCCCTGCACCTTGATAAGCTGTTTTATCTGGGAAATTAGCAATAGATTCAGATTTTGTTGTTAAGATGGGTTGTTTACCATTAAACCAAAGCCTACGAATTCTTGTATTGGGTTGTGTTTCTATACATTGCTTTTATTGTAGGAAACCATCTTCCATCACATTTTAGTAAGGCAGTTCAGTGGATTACTGCACATGTAGCACACATGCTCATAGCATGTATCTCACAGTGTTGAATTCTGGCTAGCTGATGAAGAATGCCATTCATCTTGTATTAATATAATACGTACTGTCGATTTAGATGCATACAATTCTGAATATTTAATTCTAAAAGACAACTCTGTGACATGCACAATATATAAATGGCCTCTTATTAAAGAAAATATGTTTTTTTATGGAAAGTTTTCACTGCATCATGTCGCCGCATTCCTTCTACATATTTTTACGATACTATTTCCTGCCCCCATCTGAAGTCTATGTCTGGTCGCAGGGCTTAGCTCACTGAGCCATGTTGCACCCTATCTGTTCCATTGGTTGGGTCACAAACTCTTTAAAGATGGCAGGAAAAAAAATGCACAAAAAAAAAACAACACAAATTTTATGGAGGGTCTGAGGCAATTTTTAAAGACCAACCTAGATACCTCACCCCAATTTACAGTACTTGAATACAAAAAGTATCCAAGGGTCTGCAGAGTTACTCCTGCAGATAAAAGCACACCAAAGAGACACTCGCCGCGACTAATAGGAAAAAACGTGAAAAAATAAAATGAACGGCTTCCCATCACTCACCAAATGGTGACATGCTTCATCATCTGGGTCTCCTCTTTATAGTCACACTGACGACGCTAAGGGCTACAACCCTGTCATAGTGAAGGGGAGCCCGAGTATGTTTTATTATGACTCCAAGGTGATGAGACTTGTGGAGTGTGAGGGAATTAAGTGCAGTGAATAGGTGTAAAGTGAAATTTAAAATTGAAATTATGAGAAACCACAAATGTATTATTGTTTCCCACAATTCAAATTAAAAACAGTGCAATACAAGACAGTTTTACCAAATAGCTGTCTTCTAAATTGTTATCCAGTGGTCAACATGTTTCAGCACAATCAGATAACGTTCTATCTAGTGCCTTCGTCAGGACCCACCTACATTTACTACTGCAATTTGTGAAACTAAGCAAAAGAATAAAGTGATATTAAACCAAAATGCAATTAAGATGGTTGGAAAGGATGCAACCAAATCACCTCATTCGTAGGTATGTACAGATCTTCCTTTGCAATCACCCATTACATTGGATGGCGTCTGTAAGAAAAAATAGGTGAAAAATATAGACATGGCGTGCATCTTCCTGGGGTGAATCAACAGTTATTGCAGATGTCTTCAATTAAATAAAAGTGGCATACAACTATGCCAGCTTCCATTACCTAAGAAGAGGTGAAAAGCTTATTGTTCTTACCTTGACATTGCAAGGAAATTACCTCACCTCACCTGGCAACTGCTCAGGATAAAAGGGGAGGCCCTGCTCTAGAAAGAAAAAAGACCATAGCTGTATTGATCTATTATCTTTTATACCAACTATATCTATATTGCTGTGCTCATCTCTGCACATGTTCCTGCGTTGATCACACTCGAAAGGACTGATTATGCAGCTAGATAAATGGCCTTATCACTACATACCAACATACAAGATTGACAACTCATCTGTATTGTTGATGTTGTGTACAATATCAACCTTAATAACAAGCAGTGCGGCAACAGGGGTACTGATTCCAATCTCTTCCTTGTGCCACAATTAACTATTATCTTATCACCAGACCCTCATAGCAAGAAAAGTCAACATATGACAATACAAACATTTGTTTCTGCTGTTGAAGGACTGTAGTATTTTCATTTTAAACCAAACTTACTCTCTGGTAATTCTAACCATCTTCGTTCATTTGGCATCAGTTGTCTAAAGAAATGCAACATCGACTATACCAGGCGTAGCTAGAAACCCTCTTAATTTACTTTGAGCCATTACTGCTATTAGTGCTACATAACTATACCAGGCGTAGCTAGAAACCCTCTTAATTAAGTTTGATCCATTACTGCTATTGGTGCTACATAACTATACCAGTCGTAGCTAGAAACCCTCTTAATTTAGTTCGATCCATTACTGCTATTTGTGCCACATAACTATATCAGGCATAGCTAGAAACCCTCTTAATTTAGTTCGACCCATTACTGCTATTGGTGCTACATAACTATACCAGGCGTAGCTAGAAACCCTCTTAATTTAGTTCGACCCATTACTGCTATTGGTGCTACATAACTATACCAGGCGTAGTTAGAAACCCTCTTAATTTAGTTCGACCCATTACTGCTATTGGTGCTACATAACTATACCAGGCGTAGCTAGAAACCCTCTTAATTAAGTTTGATCCATTACTGATATTGGTGCTACATAACTATACCAGGCGTAGCTAGAAACCCTCTTAATTTAGTTCGACCCATTACTGCTATTGGTGCTACATAACTATACCAGGCGTAGCTAGAAACCCTCTTAATTAAGTTTGATCCATTACTGCTATTGGTGCTACATAACTATACCAGGCGTAGTTAGAAACCCTCTTAATTTAGTTCGACCCATTACTGCTATTGGTGCTACATAACTATACCAGGCGTAGCTAGAAACCCTCTTAATTAAGTTTGATCCATTACTGATATTGGTGCTACATAACTATACCAGGCGTAGCTAGAAACCCTCTTAATTTAGTTCGACCCATTACTGCTATTGGTGCTACATAACTATACCAGGCGTAGTTAGAAACCCTCTTAATTTAGTTCGACCCATTACTGCTAATGGTGCTACATAACTATACCAGGCGTAGCTAGAAACCCTCTTATTTAAGTTTGATCCATTACTGCTATTGGTGCTACATAACTATACCAGGCGTAGCTAGAAACCCTCTTAATTTAGTTCAATCCATTACTGCTATTTGTGCCACATAACTATATCAGGCGTAGCTAGAAACCCTCTCATTTTGAGAATAGTTCACTCTTAGGCCTTCCAAACTTGTTTTCACATAGGCTATCCATGCCGAATTGGTGTCCTTCTTTGTCAACATCCTGGGGATTCTAATGAATAGCCAAACTATAGCTATATTTTGGTAAAATGGTAAAAAAACACAGCAGAAAAAAGTGTCTAGTTTTCTCTTGCGAATGGCATCAGCGAATATTTTGTGGTGCTAAAATCACCATCTTTCCAGCTTTCAGGAACAGGCAGACTTGTATATAAAAAACAACTTTTTACCAAAATGTCTTCTTTCTTACACACTGGCTTACATTCGGAAGGCAGAAACACAGAGAAAAAGAATAGGTACTAACACCTGTTCTACTATTCTGTATTTCCATAAGTCTCTCAATAAAAATGGTACCTCACTCGAGCGGGTAGGGCCAGTACCCGTGACAGGAAAGGCACCAAAACGCAACATGGACACATCAATTTTTCCACTGAAAACATACTGTGTTTTTTCAAAGTTCCTAGCTGTGAATTGTGGGCTCTAGCTCAGCCGACACCTAGGGAAACCTAGAACACCAGTAAAATTTTAAACATTTTTTAACATTGGACATCTGGGGCAATCCAGGATGGGGTGACTTGTGTGGCTCTCAATGGTTGGTTTTATCCAGAATCCCTTGCAAACCTCAAACATTTACTAAAAAACACATTTTTCTCACATTTCTATAATGGAAAGTTCTGGAATCTGTGGGGATACACAGACTACCTTCCACCCTGCAGTCCCCTAAGTCTTCTGATACAAATGGTACTTTACTTGTGTGGGTAGGCCTAGTGCTCGCAACATGAAAAAAAAACCACAACATGGATACATCACATTTTTCCACTCCAAAATCATGTTCTCTTATCATCTGTGCTGACGATGTACAGATATATTTGTGTATCGTCAGCACAGAGATCAAGAGAAGGTGATAACTTTTCTAAATGTAGTCTCACATACAAAATTTAGAAAGAAGCCTGAAGTAATTCTCATTTACTGAACTGTGAACACCATGACTCTCTAAGGCCCACTAATATCAATATGATGATGTGGCTTTTATACTTGTGGTCTAGTAAAGTTGATGTAATTTGTGCATTTAGTCTGTTTATTTGACAGACTAACTAACAATTGGTCCAGAGTCATTTTAGTGCCGAATGCACTTGTGTGTTATAGACACATTATACGCTAATCATATTAATCAATGTATTTATCTATCAACAGTAGGTGGCCTCACTTATCTTAAATAAGAACCACACATATTTCTGAAATGTATCAGTTTGATTATTGATGCTAACTATACTTTTTTGGAATCCATTTTGGTGCAAGTTAGCTGAACGTTTATCCAGGCCTGAATAACAAGAATTTCATGTTATTAAGTGTGTTCCCAGTGCCTCCTTTTTTCTCTCCTCTGCAGGTGTCTTATCATTGCATCCATTAACTGCTAGGCATCCCCCCAGTGGGAAGCCTTTTTTTGGCTTTTAGGATTCAAGTTCAGGCCTCAATAACATTTTTACATAGGCGATGTAGGAAACTGGGTTTTTGTAGCAGTAGTCCCCTCACTTTTGTGCCTGGTTTTTGATGCAACTTTGACTGAAGTACACTGGGTCCCTGCTAACCAGGTTCCCAGTGCCAGTGTTCTTTATTTAAAATCTATACCTTTTGTTTCCCATTTGGCACAACTTCAGTGCACCTTGTAAGTCTCTACTTGATGGTACCCCTGGTACCTACGGCATTGGCATTGAAAAGGGACACCAAGGGCTGCAGTATGAATGTTCCCACTGTAGGGTCCCCTCACCTAGGCCCTGCACTCTTCCATTGCAAACTGCGTGCCTTGGGTGCAGACAAAACCGTAGAGTCAACATGGCATACATCCCTGAGTGCCCTGCGCACAGACGCTGCATGGGATATAGGTAAGACAACCGTCTAGCAGGCCTTAACCCTAATGCAGAGAGCACTATATCCAGTGAGGACATATCTGCATAAGCAGATATACCCCTGTAATATCCATGTCAATTCCTGGATATTGTAAATAAACAGGGAAGCCATAGTGAGTGCATGGGCTGGACACTCATCAAGACTAGTTCCCCAGCTCCATGATGAATTCACCGGATTATGTGATGTTTGGTGCCAAACATCTTGTTCTAATAAACTGATTCCAGAGTCAGATTTATTAAATGTTGTGTGAACAGGACACCTTAGAGGGGCCCCCTGAAACTTACCAACCCACTAGTGTGCGTCTGACTAGTCCCCACCAGCCTGCCATCTCTAGATATGTTGCTGACCCCTTGAGATGAGAGTCTTGTGTTCTTGTGGGTCAGAAACAAAGCCTGCTCTGGGCAAAGGTGCTTCACACCTCCCCTCTGCAGGTACAGCATAGTAGGGCGGCGAGCCTCAAAGGCTTCCCGTCCTCTGTTATGCGACCACTGGCAACTCCAGCTAGTGGAGTTGCCTGCCCCCTGTCCATGCCCCACTTTTTGGTGGCAAGAAAGGCGGGAAAAATAGTGATAACAAGAGGTGTGTCCACTCCCAGCCGGTGCCACCCCTAAGGTGCGCTGAACTGAAATGAACACCCTATTTCCCTTCCCTCAATCTTGAATTGCGGACAAATAGGGTCAGAGATATGCCCACCCTCCATGTGGGGGTAAACACCTAGAGAGTGTAGTCACCCTTAAGATCAGTAGCCCATTGGCTACTACCTGGCACTTCCTTTGAATGTCCCTGAATGTAGTATTTAGGCGGCTCCCCTGAGCCCCGAACTTCAGTTCCTGATCACCTAAGATTATTCGGACACCAAGAAGTCGCACAAGCAGAGAAGACTGCAGAGAACCACTGACTTGGCCCAGGTCCTACCGGCTTGTCTGCAGTCCTCGATGATCCTGCACCAAAAAACGACTCGTCCTGCAGCCTAGCATCTTCCAAAGCCTTGTGAGGACTGCCTGCCTTCTATAAAGATCAAGATCTCCCCAGAACAGCAGACTTCTTCAAAAGCAACCATCTTCAAACAAAGACTCTGTGACCTGGAGAACCGCAAAACCCTCCTCCTGGTTCCACCTCTGCACCCAATGCCTCTGGCCCGAGTCCAAGTGACTCACCGGTCCCAGTGAGGTTACCTAGTGCTCCATAGTCTGAGTCCACCGTGGGTTGACCCCTTCTGGACTCCTCGATGTCGCCTGCAGCCTCTGCATGGAGACCCCCCAACCACGATCGGCTCTAGTGAGCCATATCCAGTGCCAAAAGACACCCCTGGACCTATCAGCCCGGGTCTTGGTGAAAAAAGACCAAAAGTGTCTATACATCCCCGAGCATCGCAACATACCTTTACAGTTATTGGTTTCTTCCGACCAGCCTCCTTGGCTGAGCGTGCAGACTTTTTCTGAGTTTGGCCTTTCTGCATTGCTTAACACCGGGGACCCGACGCTGTGTTGGCACCTTGCACCCGGACAACCCTATGCCAACAGTGGCGTACTGTTGGTGCTGCTTTGGGCCCCATCCACTGCTTTCTTCAACCACTGGACACTGCCCCCCCCCAAAGTGCTGTTACATACCAGTCTCTGTCCGATTGCCTCCTTCTTCATTGACTTGTATAGGGCGCCCAACATCATATTTTCACCCTGCAACCGGCCACCCCTCTGCCATTGGTGGTGTAGTGTTGGTGCTGATCTCAACCTTGCCCAATTATGACTTAACTCCCACAGACTGGTCTTGTAAGTCCATGCTACCTATAACGATGCTGATGATTTCTTCCTCCCCTAGGTTAACATTGCAAAATAAGAAAATTCTATGTCAGGACCGGAGGCTCCGATTATGCTTCCCATTTCATTACTATAGAAATCTCAGCAGCCAAACAGATAACAGTAAAATAAATAAACTCTACAATACCCATGAACACACACTGAGTATCACATGACAACCATAGAGAATCCTCTATAAAAGGTCCATAAGAGAATACCATATCCTCTTTCTTTGCTGCTCCGCAGCCAGTTAATTATTCATGCTTTGTTTGCATTGTGTTGCTGTTGCGTTATTACTTGCTTTGTTTGCTCTTTTCTTTGTTGTTCGCCATGTGGTGCTTTCAGCGCATTGTGCTTGTTTCATTTAGACGGTCCAGTTCTCCGATTTCGTTTCCTTTTGGGAGCGTGTGTCACCTCCCTGGTTCAGGTGTTTTGGGCCCACGCTTATTTCTTTGTTGTGGAGTGGGAGTGCGGGGCTGGAGGACGCGCGTATTGTTAGCGTGTTGTCCTCTTTCTATAGCGCTCAGGCGGTCATTACCGCGCATGAGCCGGGGGCATTTCCTTTATATTTCTGGCGTTTTTGCCGGTATTACAATTTCTTTAGCGCGGCAGCAGCGCTGTGTATGCTCTTTTGCCCACTAGCCTGTTGCAGCCCCAGTTTTACGTCCAAACGTCCCACATTATGAGTTTGGGCTGAACAATTGTGCATAGGCATTGTCTAGAGTGGTTCTTGACAAGCCCTCCCTCCACGCTTAATTTGTATTTTTTCGCTGTTACTTTGTATCTGTGTTGTTGGCTTGCCTGAGGTATATCCACTCCCCCTTATTTTGCCTCCTGACAATACACTTGGTTGCAGTGTTTACACTTCCTCCTGTGGGCATTATTTACACTTCTAGTGTTACTATGGCTGAATATTATGATGAGGAAGGTTATTACTATGATGAAGGGGCCTCTGGGTTCATGGAGCAAGAGTTGGTTGATGCACTTGATGTGGGTGTCCAGCATTCTGTTACTAAAGCGCTGGTTCGCGCTGTTGAGCCTTTAACACGCCATCTGTGTTCGTATGCTTTGTAGCAGGGCTGGCTGCCTAATTTTTCTGGTCGTGCTTCCTCAACCGCTGCAAAGGCTGCGAATCCTCATAAGTGTGACTTTGCTAAGTTAGCCAAGGCTCTCTCTAATGACCATTCCAATGGTCATTCTCCCAAAGATGCTCCGGTCTCACATTCTCACCAGACGGACGATGGGGAAACTTCTTCTGGCACGTCTTTGCACCATGAAGCTTCTCCTCCTCCTGCTAAGAAGGCTCATAAAAAGCATTTTGATGATGCAACTACACATCCACAACTCCTTACTTTTGATCCTACAGAAATTGTGCACCCTAATTCGTCTTCCTGGCTCCCGTCCGCGGAGGTAGCAGATTATGTCCAGTCCCATATTCGCCAACCTTTTGACAAAGATGTGAGGACGCATCTGCGCTGAATGTCCTCGGCCAGATCTAGCTGATAAATTGGCGGAAACGCCCGAGGTCGATCCCTCCATGATGACTTACCTCAAGAAGTACGCTAAAGACCCCAAAAAGGGAATTGATAGAGCATGGCAAGGACAAGTTGTTAGACTTGTTTGGTCCCCTCACAAAAATTTTGGAGCTGGTTTTCGGGCTAAGGAGTAGGCCTCTGTCTATTGGGTGAAGCCAATTGTGCCATGTCGTGTGAATGCAGAAGTTGGACCCAAAGTTAGTGGAATTGTCCTCTTCTGAGTCTGGGCCGTTTGCTCAGGGTTTACTGTTTGGTCAGCCTTTTCTTAAAGAACTGGCCAAATTTGTTGCCACTTTCAGTAGTTTAAATAAAACTCAGTCTTCCCTTCGACGAGCTTTTTGCCCAGTTTTTAGGTGGGCCTGATGATATAGGGGACGATCATTCGGCTGTGGTTTTAACCAGGGCGCCCAGCGTGGCTCTCAGTCCCATAGTAAAGGTTGTCAGGACTCTGGATATAACAACAACTCCTCCTTCTATCCCACTCTCAGAGCACGCAACAAGCTCAGGAAAGGACGTTATGGTGGAAGTCAAGGAGGACATCACGATTCCTCAGCTTCAGGTGAACTTGATCGCAGCTTCAGAAGTTTTGTCGGGGGGGGGCAGAATTCAATTTTTTCTCCCCAGCGATGCATGGATGTTAGACACTGTGAAGGTTACAAGATAGAGTTCTTCAGTTTTCCCATTCAGACTATGCCTCCATTGCCCCTAGTTTTTTCCCTTCAGGATCAGGCTGCATTTCCATGGAAATAGTTTCTCTTCTGCAAAAAGGGGCCATAATTCGAACCATCCGTCATCCTCAGGGCTTCCCCAGCAACATCTTTCTGGTTCAAAAGAAAGGGGGTGGGTCCAGACTAGTTCTCAACTTCAGGGACTTCAATGGCCGGGTCGTTTATCGACACTTCAAGATGGAGGGCATCCATCTTCTTCGGGACCTTCTTGTAAATTGATACTTGCAAATTGATACTCTCAAGGTGCTTGTACGAATACCGCTGTGGAACCCATCCTGACTTTCCCTGTTATGTTATGTTATGTTATGTTAAATTAATTTATTAAGCGCGCTAAACACCATTAGGTTCCTTGGCGCTATGCGGAGAGAGCAAGAAGGAGAGACAGGCGATAACATAACAGGGGAAACAAGCTAATAATATGCTTCAGTGAAGAGGTGCATTTTAAGGGAAGATCTGAATCTGGAATAAGGGGAGGACAACCTAAGAGAGAGAGGTAAAGAGTTCCAAAAGGACGGGGCTAAAAATGAAAACCTAAGGCCACCGTGTTTCTTCCGCTTAAATCTAGGGACAGACAGTAGAGCCATCTGAGATGACCGGAGAGTGCGGGAGGGGATATACTGATGGAGCAAGGAAGAGATGAAGGAGGGACTATGGCCAGTGAGAGATTTGGAGATGGTGCAACCAAGCTTAAATTTACAGCGGGCAGAGACCGGTAGCCAGTGGAGACTTTTTAGAAGGGGTTGAGCATGTTGATCTCTAGGCTGATGGAATATCAGGTGGGCAGCCTGATTTTGTATCAACTGGAGTCTCCTGAGTTGGTATGCAGGAATGCCTACGTATAGTGCGTTAGCATAGTCAAGCCTAGACATGACTAACGCAAGCAAAGCCAAAATAAGGGCGTCAGTGGTAAGTAGGCGAGAAATTTTGCGTATTTTCCTGAGCTGGAAGTGGCTGGAGGAAACTACAGCGCTGATCTGGGGTGTCATAGATAGATCGTTACTGATGACAACTCCCAGACTTTTTGCTGAGTTGACGGGACAGCGGGGGCTGCCAAGGCTGGCAGGCCAAAAGGAAGAGTGCCAGGGATTGGAGGGTCCCCCAACAAGCACCAGCTCGGTCTTGTCGGGGTTCAGTTTCAGGTGGTTTGTACCCATCCAATCGCTGATAAAACAAAGGGTGTTTTGGAAAGTGGAAATGGATTCCTCCCCAGAGTCGATAGTGAAGACCAGTTGAATGTCATCCGCGTAATTAAAGGCGGAGACATTAAATCGACGGAGGGAACGAATTAACGGGGCCAGGTACAAATTAAAAAGGAGAGGGGATAAAGAAGAGCCTTGTGGGACACCACAGGTCAACTCGACTTGAGAAGCAGAAAACTGGGACAGCCTGACAGCTTGATGGCGGTGGGTCAGAAAGGAGCGTACCCAGTCCAGGGCAATGCCCTGGATGCCAGCCTCTCTGACACGGTCGACCAAAATGTCATGGTCGACCGTGTCAAAGGTGGCCACTCCTGGGCACCCCCAAGGTGGAGGCCAGGCATCCTTAGCATTGTGGGGGCCGTTGTGGAGATTAAGCAAGCTATTGCCCAGAGTTGCAGAGTGGGACTCCATGATTGGAATAGGGACCGAGGCGAGAATTATCAGGTGCGTGGAATTTTGAGCCCAAGACCTGCCGAGGCGGGGAATTGAACCCTTGTCCCGGGCTAGACCTCTGCATCAGGGTTTGCCGCTCTAACCATTTTGCCACACTTCTCCACTCTTCAGGAAGGGGACTGGATACTCCACCTAGATCTGAAGGATGCGTATCTGTCAGTTCCTATTTACGGTCCTCATTGATGGTTTCTGCAATTCCAATGGCAGGTAGTTTGGTTCAAGTACAGGGCTCTCCCTTTCAGCCTCTCGTTGGCACCTTGGTGCTTCACAAACCTTCTGAGGCCTGTTGTGGAGTCTCTGAGAGCCTAGGATGTTCATCTAATAATTTATTTGGGCGACATTCTCATCATGGCTCATTGCCCTCGTCTGACAATGACTCATTTGTAGTGGTCAATAGATCTTTTACAGTTTCTCTGGTTTCTGGGGAATCCACACAAGTCAGTTTTTGTCCTGTCTCAATCAATGGAGTTCCTGGGCTTTCTGATCAATTCCCTCAGTTGCCAGCTCCTTTTACCCAATCAGAAGATCAGATCTATCAAGAGGTAATTGAGATTGATTTGATACAAACAGATTGTTTCATTGAGATCCGTAGCTTGGATAGTCGGCCTGCTAGCTTCCTCGATCCAAGCAATATTCCCGGGTCCTCTCCACTACCTAGCACTTCAGTGACTCAAAATCTGACATCTCCAGAAAGGCCTCAAATATTCAGATTAAATTCCTCTCTCGGAGGAGGCGAGGTGGGAGATGTTGTGGTGGTTAGAACACATGAAGTCTTGGAATGGTCGAGCCTTGTTCAGAGTGTCTCCGAAAGTGGTGATAGAGTCCGATGCATGTCGATGTGGATGAGGAGCCCGTTGCAGTCAGGTAACTACAGGGAACCCGTGCTCCTAGGACGAATTGTCTCTCCATATCAATTGTCTGGAGCTCCTGGCAGGGTCATTTGCAATTCGTTGTCTTTCACCACACACAATGAATTGTTGCATTCTTCTCGGCATGGACAATGTGTCAGCGGTACGGCTGGTGAGCAAATTAGGGTGAACGAAATCCAAGATTTTAGCAGAAATCGCCAAGGATTTATGGCACTTTTGTCTTCATAAGAAAATCACAGTGATTGCGGAGTATCTTCAGGGGTGCAACAATCTGATTGCCGATTGGAATTCTCGTCATCTCAGAGATTTCAGCGATTGGAAGCTTTATCCTTGTGTATTCAGGTCTCTAATTCGACTTTGGGGTCCGAACCAGATCGATCTATTTGCCTCTTGATTCAACAGGCAACTTCCAATGTTTTTCCGTTTTTCACCCGGATCCGGAAGCTTTGGCCACGAACGCATTTCTGCAGGACTAGCCATCACAACTGTGTTATGCCTTTCCCCCGTTTGTGATGATTCCCAGGGTCCTAGCACGCACAAAGCATTATCACTCAGAATTGATTCTGATCACTCCTCTTTGGAGGGCTCAGGCTTGCTTCCCGGCTCTTCTGGAGATGCTCTGTGCAGTGCCGCACCTTCTTACCCAACAACCCGCATCCATTGATAGAATCGGGTCAACTCCTTCTAGTTGTCTGGCGGGTTTCGCGGATCGCTGGAAAATCTCAGGCCTTTCTCGAGACTCTACCAGATTTATCAGCGATGCTTGGTCTCCCAACCCACACAAACGTTGTTCCACAGCCTGGAAACGATGATGTAATTGGTGCAATCAAAGGGAGGTGGATCCCGCTACAGTGGATGTCTCTGTGAATGTGAATATTCTTGCATCCATTGCTTCTTCGGTCTTGTCTATGGAACGGCTAATAATTTTCGATCTGCCATTTCTGCAGGCCATAATACAGTCAAGGACAAACCTGCTGGTGAGCATCCCTTAGTCTGCAAGCTACTCAGGGGTGTCAGGTTGGTAAAACCTCCTTACCCTAAATATGTTGAACTATGGGATGTTTCTACTGTTTTACGATTCTTGGAGGTTTGACCCTCTAATAAATATCTATCACGTAAACAACTTTCTGCAAAATGAACTATGTTATTATGTTTGGTTTCTTGTAAGCGCGTTTCTGATGTCCGTGCGCTGGATCTTGCAGGTCGTAGATTTTCACCAGGTGTCGCTTTTGCTATCTCCAGACACACTAAGTGTAATACTGCCTCGATTACTTATCCGAGTTTTCCTAATAATCCTAAACTTTGTGTGGTGCAATGTATTAAGGATTATGAGGTAAGTAATGCTGAATTCCGACAGGATATGAGGGGTCAGTTGTTGATTGCTCTGCATAAACCTTTTCGCCCTGTGACCCCGGCTACATTATCAAGATGGGTGAGATGGCTCATGGGTGAGGTAGGAATAGATGTTACAAAATTTGGTGCACATTCATCTCGTGGAGCTATGGCTTCCAAGGCTTTTTCTATGGGGGTTGGTTTACTAGACATTAGGAATGCTGCTGATTGGTCTTCTGGTTCTATGTTTAAGACATTGTATTATAAACCGATTGTGGATATTGCATCTGTAGTGGTGGCGCAGCTCTAAACAAGCGTAATCGGAGCCTCCGGTCCTGACCTAGAATTAAAACTTTGCGAACATACGTGACAAGAATCTTCAATTCTATTAAGGACACGGAGGCGAGGATTATCCCACCCATTTCTGTATTATATATGGTTGTTTACATTATCTGCCTTAACTACATATGTATATTTTGTACTATTTGTATATTCCTTGTTTTTTACTGTACTTTTTGCCATGTGGGAATGGTATATTACGACTCTATTTTTCTTTTCAGGTTCTGATCTCAAATGAGGGTCATTGCTCTTTCTCCATGCACTCTCCTGTGGATACCTACAGGTTATGTTTTTTTCTGTAGATGCATGCTCCAAGTCTTCTGTTTCCAGCCCGTTGGACTGCTGTTTTCAGAGCTCAGACTTCTTTTCTTTCCACGTTCTTCACAATTGTTGGACTGGTTTCCTCACTTTAACTGTTATGCTTACCAAAGAAAGAGGATATGGTATTCTCTTCTGGACCTTTTATAGGGGATTCTCTATGGTTGTCATGTGATACCCAGTGTGTGTTCCTGGGTATTGTAGGGTTTTTTTCTGTTACTGTTATGTGATTGGCTGCTGAGATTTCTTCAGTAAAGAAATGAGAAGCATAATCCTTGCCTGCGTGTCCTTAATAGAATTGAAAATTCTTGTCACGTACGTTCGCAAATTTTGAATTGTCCACTTTGTAGAATGATAAGTATTTCTATTGAAAAATGTATTTACCTAAGACAACGTTTTGTGGTTCTGCAGAAACAATATAACCAAGTATTACTTTTTATAAATTGTCCTTAGATTAGTCATTGAGTGAATGTCTCATTTATTGCCACCGTGTGCACAACTAACGCTTAAAACTACCCCTGATAAGCCCAACTTGGAATCCACTGGACTCTCTGCACACTATATATATAAAGTATATAGAGAGACAGCTTCCTACACTGGTGGCGCAGCAGTGGGATATACAACTTTGTGTTTGCTGAACCATTCTTACAATAAATTATCACAGGAATAAATCCCAAAATTGTCTTTAGTGAAATTTCATTTTTGCAAATTGACTATTTTTGCAAATGTTAATTGTTGGAAGTTTACAAATGACAGGAACCAAGCGTAAGTGAGTATACTTTATTCACCATCCACTCTCCTCACTGGAGAATAACTCAACATTCCAAGGTGAGCTTCAGGTGGGGGAAACCAAAGGGGAAAAGGGAACGAGGGAAGCGGAATGTACCATTACAAAGACAGAGGTATAACACATCTCCCTCCTCAAAGTAACTGAACAAAGTAGAACAACCAAACGTAGGGGGAAAGAAGGATGTCCTGAGTGAGCAGAAGGGAAAGGGGAAGGAAGAGACAAAGAGCAAATCTACTTCACCTCTGAGATTTTACAATTTTGTCAAAGCTCCACCATTGCCCATTCTCCAGTTGGACTACATTTTTGAGAACCTTGACTATTTTACAAGGAGGATGGAATTTGCTTTGATTGGCCACTTCCTTGTTGTATCTCTTTACCTGCACTATGTCACCTTCTTCCCAGTTGGAGACTTTGACACCATGTTTCTGGTGATACCATAGTTTGTATTTGGGTTGGTGTTGATTCATCTTTTCCGTGATTTCTTCCTGATTGAAGTTGCTGGACCTACCTCCTTCCAGTCAACTGGGATTACATTTTGTACAAGGTTCTCTCCTGCGGAGGGCGACAAAAGGGGAGACACCTGTCACCTTGTTAGGCGACGTATGGTATGCCCATAGACACTTCCGAAGAGAACTCTCTATTTCATGCCCATTAGTGGTAGCCAATTGAATGTGCTCTTTAATGAGTCTATTCGCTCTTTCAACTAGGCCATTAGCCATTGGGCAATAGAGGGCCGTGGTTTCATGCTTTATTTTCATTTCATTTAGGAACTCCTTCATTTCTTCTGAGGTGAATTGCACACCTTTGTCTGTCACTAAAGTGAGCGGTAAACCTACATCACAAAACACTCCTTTGAGGAACTCAATAACAGTTTTAGTGGTGATATGATGCACACATTTCTGTTTAATCCAATGAGAAGTGTAATCGACCAGCATTAACATAAATTTCTTTTGGAATCCTAAGTTGTGCATTGGTCCTATGATGTCCATAGCTAACTTGGTCCACGGTTTAGTGGGTATTTTGATAGGAGAAAGCGGCGTTTTCCGTAGTGACTTGGATTTGTCGCTCTTGGCACATGCAACACAATCCTTCACTAGTTGCTCGGTCGTAGTGTCCATTTTCGGAAACCAGAAATTCGCTCTCACTCTACTTTTAGTTGTACTCCGCCCTAAATGACCTTCATGTGCCAAGTCTATGATTCTTTTCCTCAAGCCCATGGGAGGAACTACTCTGTTCTGGTGATATACTTTGTTCCCTATGATGCTGAGTTAGTTTCTGACTTCCCAAAATTCCGCGATTTCTGCTTCAAGATCAGTCCTCTTGTTAGGCCAACCTTCTCTCATGAACTCTTTTAAGGTATCCATTCCAGTGTCTTCTGTCATACACTTCTCCTATTCTTGTTCAGTGATGGCTGGTTCCTCCATCATCATTATTGGACTGTCTAATGCTTCTTCTTCTGACTCTTCTTCATGTAACGGCGTCCTGGATAAGAAGTCGGCAATCTTATTTTCTTTCCCTGGAATATACTCCACTTTGAATTGTAATGTTCCAGGCCTAGGATCCATCTGCTTATGCGTGGGGTGCAGTTTTCCAACCCTTTCACCGTAAAGATGAAGGTAAGGGGCTTATGGTCTGTTCGAATGGTGAAATTAAGTCTCCACAAAAAGAATTTAAAGTGCCTCACCTCCCATAAACAGGCTAGGGATTCCCTTTCGATGACGGAGTAGTACTGTTTGGGGATCATAAGGCATCTGGACGCGAAGGCAATGATCTTCTCCTCATTCCCTACCTTCTGTATTAGGGTAGCTCCCAAACTCTTGTTGGAGGCATCTGTTGTGAGGAAGGTTTTCTTCCTTGAGTCAAAAACCCCTATTGCTGGCAATTTAACTGATTCTTCCTTGAGAGCATCTGCTACTTTCTCATGTTCTTCGTTCCATGTGAATTCCGTGTTTTTCTTTAGGAGAACTCTCATGGTTTCTCATTTGGAGGCAAAATTGTCAATATATTTCGACATGTACTCCATGAGTCCCAAGAAGGACTTCAGTTCTTCTTTATTCCTTGGGTATGGGGCGTCTTTTACTGCACTAATCAGGCTACTTTTAGGTCTGAAACCTTCTTCGGAGATGGAATGTCCCAAATACTCTACATGTTAAACTCTGATTTTACACTTGTTTCTCTTGACAGTTAATCCGGCATCCATCAGTCTTCCAAAGACCCGTCTAAGGGAGAAGTCATGTTCCTCCACACTTTGGCCATACACGAATATGTCGTTCTGAAAACACATGGTGTGGTCCATCCCTTCCTGGATATGTTGCATGATTTTCTGAAAGATGGCTGCCGCGGATGCAAATCCGAACGGCATCCTTTTAAACATAAATGCCCCGAGAAGTGTGATGAAGGCAGTGAGTGGTCTTGAATCAGGGTGAAGTTCTACCTGGTGATAGGCCATCGACAAGTCTATTACACTAAAGTACTTTGCTGGTCCCATAGTGCTTAGCATCTCGTTGATAATGGGTAGGGTGTGTCTTTCTACCCAAATATTTTCATTCAGGCTGCGTAAGTCCACACATAACCGGATACCATCGCCATTAGTTTTCGCCGCGATGACGACTGGGGTCGACGATTCCGAACAATTTATGGGTTGAATGATGTCCAAATCACATAGTTACACAGTTCAGTTTCCAAAGGTTCTTTCATTTGGTGAGGTAGAGGACGTAGCTTGTGAACAACCGCTTAGCATTGTACTTAAGTTTGATTTTGTGCTGGAAATTGTGCAAACAGCCCAACTCTTCCTGAAACTGCTTCTTGAATTCCTTGCATATGGTGTCCCTCTCTTAAAATTCTTCTGTAAGTAGGACTTACTCCGCGCTGTTAGGGTCTAAGATGATGCCTAACTCTTTTTGATGTTGCCACCCTAATAGATTTGACCCAGATTCAACAATATACACTTTTCTATAGGCTTTCCTACCTTTTAATTGTATGTGCATCTCTTTCATCCCCATGGGGGGTATAGGTTACTTGCTATAACCGGTAGGGGAAATATCTAGTTCTCTCAACGCATTTTTAGTTTTACTTCCAAGGGAGTCAAAATCATTCTTATTCAACAGTGTGAACGGAGAACATGAATCTGCATACATAGATATGCATTTATTGTCAATAAGCACTTACCATTTGGAATAAATGGAATTCACAGAGCTGGTAATCTCTTTGATTTGCAAGACATATTTCTCACCCTGAGACCCTATGCAGTTTATATCCTTACTAGGATTCTTTTCTGCATCCCTCTCAATATATTTCGGGTGAGGTTCACCTTCTCCACAAACTCTAGCAAAATGCCCCCTCCTATTGCATTTGTTAGAGGTAACATATCTCGCGGGACATTGGTAAAAATTGGAAAAATGGTTATTACTCCCACAACTGTAACACTTGGGAACCTTTTCTCTGATATTTACCTTGCTGCTCATGCTTTCCTCATGTTTTACTCTACATACATCAGTTTTCTCTTCATCATCCTTAATATTAGCAACAACTTCAGTATTAGGTTTCATCTCTTTTATACATTTAGACGTATGCTCTATAGATTTAGCAATCTCTACAGCCTCTCTTAACCCAGGGTTCTTTGCAAGCAATTTCTCCTGAATACCTGGATTATTGGAACAACGTGCCAGTTGATCTCTTATAAGAGAATCAGTGAGATTGCCAAACTCACATAACTGTGTTAGGCCCCACAATGCTGTAATTAGGAACTGATTCCTGCTTACCTTGTACTCTTTTAAAAAATGTGTGGCGTTCTAACACTTTGTCACCAAAATGCTTTTCCAATTTCCCCATAGTCTGAGCAAACACATCCACACTTTCCCCAGCTTCTTCCTCTTCTTCCTGCACTGATATAGTTTCATAAATTTTACGACCGTGCACCCCCAAATTGTGGAGAAGGATGTGTTGTTTGCGTACTGAGCTAAATCTTTCGCCCCGAATAGCTATGAGGTAGGATTCAAATAACTTAACCCAGTCTTTCCAACAAATTTCAGGTTCCCCAATCTCATTTAAAAAAGGTGGAGGCTGGCTCATTCCTACTGCAGCCATATTTAATAATACCAGGGGAAACAGGGGATACAAAAACAGGTACTAAAATACTGAAGAGGAAAAAAGGGGAAAACCCCCACAGTACAGAATGTAAGCTGCAAAAAGGTATGCAGCAAATTCACATTACACAGTCCACATGAGCAGGAGCAAAAATAATACCCAGGCAGGATGATAAATATAAAGCATCAAAAACTTTTACATAGACCAGTGTCAGAACCAGAGCGGACAATAGCAATCTTAATACACTGGAAACTTTAAAGAAATTATTTCCTGCCTTGAGACAACCACAACCACTTCAGCGCATACTGACATCTACCAAAGCCTCAATTAAGGAAGATAAGTTCAGGTAAGGTACCGTCACTCCATGCTTAGTTCCACCAGAGTTCCTTCCGAGGCGTCCTGCTGAGAAGATGACATGGAAGCAGGGGGTAAATGATAGAAAGGAGCGCTATAGTCTTGACAAGGTCCTCTGAAGTTGGCGCTAGAATGTAGCAAAGACGGCTTGACAAGGAAATAGCGGCCCTCCGATGGTGGTGCGCCGGCTGACTAGACTAGATACCAATAGAGCGCTTCACTCGCGAAGCGTGTGGAGGATGACGGAGCTCAGCGGCCCTCAGTTGGTGGAGCGCCGGCTGGAAACGTGAGCAAATTCCAGATCGCTCACGTATTGCCCCCGCAAAGGTGTTCCTCAATGACTGGAGTGCCGGCTAAGTGAAAGCACTGGTCCGGGGCATGGAACGTGTCTGCAGTTCCGTCGGAGCGGATCAGGGCACAGGACAGCGGCACAGGGCTCGGACTAGCACACTCCGGAAACTCTACGTGAGCAACACAGCACTCGCCCCGCTGGACAGTTGGAGACCCTATGACCTACAACCAGAAAGGGACAGGCAGGGCTAAAGGACGGCCAAGGATGCCCTGTGCATACCGCCAAAAGTACTCCACCAGAATCTGGCATCTTGCAAAATAGTGGAAAGTTCCTCAACCAGTGGATCTTCGTTACACGTCCCCTACGCATGCACAGTACCTTAGAAGAGAGCACAGTCCAGCTGGATGCTACAGATGACGTCCGCCCAGATTAGAGAATGAAACACCAACAAGGTGGGACCTGGACCGGTGTGGGGAGAGCACTCAAAGAGGAAATGGCCACAACTGCCCCCTGCGCAGACTCGTCGCCAGTGTTGTAAGTATACAAATGACAGGAACCAAGCATAAGTGAGTATACTTTATTGGCCATCCACTCGCCTCACTGGAGAATAATTCAACATTCCAAGGTGTGCTTCAGGTGAGGGAAACCAAAGGTGAAAATGGAACAGGGGCGAAGCAGAATGTACCATTAAAAAGAAATAGGTATAACATCAATTCAATTGTCAGGGCCCTGATTAGGTCCCTTTTAGTACAACTGTTTTAAAAGTCCAAACTTAATTGTAGTTAGGAAACCAGTGTTGTTAGGATCTTTCTCGTCTTCAAAAAGGTTCCCAACCTAGTAAACCATAGTGAGTACTGGAAGCAGTACCTCAGAGGAGTTGATACAGGTGAATGAACTCGACTTCACATCTTACCTGGCCATAAACATGAAACTGCTTAGAGCGGAGGTCTTCAAACTTTTAGATGCCGAGACACCCTTGTCAACATTTTCAGGCGTAAGAACCCCCGCCTGACAGAAATGTCTAAACCTGTATGCAGGGCTACTGGAATAATGAGGCAGGTGAGGACCAAATTATGTGACAGGCTTGACTAAATTGTGTGGGTAGAAAATGTAAATAATGTTCTGTGATGCTGCGCATTTTTGGGATAGCATTGCTTTATTATTTGAAATGTTTTAAACACAGTAATACTGAGGAAAGATTTCACCCCATCAGTACCAGTTTATAACCAAAATACAGCAATTAACATCAGAACCTTTGTGAAGGGCCTCCCACTTCGCAGGAATACGCCCTGCCACATTAGAAGCTCACCTGGCCCTGGCCGGGAGCAGCAAGGGTCCCTTCAAACCCTGGTGGTCTTGTGCAGAGTTAAGCAGTTTACCCATGCCCCTTTCCTCTCACCCCCTTCCTTCCATCCCTCTCTTCTCTCCTCTCCCAACCCTGGATCCCTCTCTCACATTGCAGGCCATTTTCTTTCACCCCTTTTAACAACTTCGGAACTCCCCCGATTCAACCTCTCACTTCACCTTTAATCATCTCTTGCCATTCTGTCTTTTCACTGCCCTCATCTCTAACAGTCTTTTGCGTTTATCTCATGGCCTCTCTGGCCCCATCAACTCCCGTGCACCTTAGCACTTCTCATTCACCTCAAGTCTCTCCATTCCAATTTTTGTCTATTTGTATCTTACACCTCTCCAGTCCCCCCATTCATCTTTCACATCTCCCCTTTGTCTTCCACACCTTCTTGAACCAACCTCCCTCTCCCCTGTTACCAGTGCCTAATTTGAGCTGGTGGTTTCCGGTGCTCCGCACTGGCACCTAATTATGCACACTGGCAGTATGATTGTGGCTCTGTCTGTGTAATTTAGAGATGAGCAGAACAGCTGTTTATTAATTCAATATTCACTAAAATGATACCCTCCTGACACCTATGCCATTCTTTATAGCTTTGGGGGCTTGAAATAGTCTGAATAGCCACACTTGAATGAGAGTTATGGTTGGGTGTGCATAGGTATTGTCATTGGCCGCACAGGCAAGGCAATGGTGGGTGGTTAAAGTTGCAGTGGCCTACTGGTGAGGGCCCTGGCATATGTTGTATTACAAATTAATCACTGCTCAGCACACACCCCAATACTCCCTCTCTTCCCCCATCACTGCTGTCCCTCACCCATGTTGCATCAAATTATCTTATTAGGTCACAAATCATCTCTCAGCTATCTTATCTCACAGCTTAACAGTAGCCCTCATCTTTTGCTCACACTCACTTGTTGCGTGTCCACGCTTCGCTTCAGAACTTCACATTTCACCTCATCCCTGACCTCTTCAATCGAATTCTCCCACTCCCTTGCTGTTCTCTCATCTCTCCTCATGGAGCATACGGGTCGGACCCGTATGCTCCTCTCGCCCTGTGCCACTCTGCTTATTGTTCCCTAATTCAGGAAGGCAGGAATTGTCTGTCTCGCTGTTTTGGTACAGGCCGCGTAAGTATGGAACTTGCACCCTCCTTTGCTTCACTCCACCAAGAATCTATTATCCTTTCGGAAGATATAAAAACCTTTCTCTATGGTCTGTAGGTTACCTCATTTGGCTGGTTCTCCTTCCCCTTCTGTGTGTTTCTCGTTTGCCTTCGGGCAGCAGATGGTTATTAGCCCCAGGACACCTTTTGGTGAAAGTAGCGCACTACAAATGTAAATAATAATGATAGCCAGTAGCAGGGGAGCCACTAGACCTGAACTTTGGGGGCGTGGGGGCGCTAACACTCCCCGCCAGGGCTGGCCCTAGCACTGGTCTCACACGCTGCAACAGTCTTTCCACCTTCTCCGTGAATTCCCTCACTACCACTCACCAACAATACACCCTATCTCTCTATAGCACCTTTCTGACAAACATTTCATCTTTTTATAGCGCTACTCATAGTTTACTCGCACTCAGTTCTGTGATGTGCATGGTACATGTTCTTTGTACCAGGCACTTTAAATGTAAATGTAAATGTATTTGAGCTTGTAAAGCGCACTGCTACCCGTCCATAGGTATCCTGTCGCTGTATAACTCTGGGGAACCCGTCCTGGCTTTCCCTGTGGGATGGTCCCTGCTGGGAGTCCCCAAGGTGGAGCCAGGCATCCCCGGAATTGATGGGGCCATTGTGGAGATTAGGCAAGCTAATGCCCAGAGTTGCCGAGTGGAACCCCAGGTTAGAGTAAGCACCGAAGCGAGAATTATCGAGTCCGCTGACCCAGGTCCACGACCCTGCCGCGTCGGGAATTGAACCCATGTCCCGGGCCGACTTCTGCTCTCGGGTCTGCTGCCTCTAACCAGTGAGCCACACTACTCCACTTTAACCTTCTGCACTGTGTGGGTGACAAGAGTGCCCAAGTGAGTGCACGGGAGCAATGCAACAGTGTGAGAGTAGGGTAAAAGGAGTGCCTGCAGGGTGAGTGAGGTGACCATATGAAATTGGGTTCGGCTGTAAGTGCAGAGTGGGGCGAATTAATGCATGGTTAGTGATTTCCTTGTTTGAGTGAGCTACAGATTGAGCAGTGAGGGCGGACAGGCGAGTGAAGTGTCACATGAGTGCAGGGTGAGTAGTGTCCTCGTGTTTCTGCAGGGTGAGGTACAGGGTGAACAATGCAAGCAAATTTTTAGTGCAGAGTGATCACTGATTGCAGGGTGAGCAGGTGAATGTTGTGAGTGCATGGTGATCAGTGTGAATGCATTGCGATCAGTGTGAGCGCATGATGATCAGAGTGAGTGCAGGGTGAGTGGATGAATGGTGTGAGTGCATTGTGATCAGTGTGAGTGCATTGAGATCACTGTGAGTGCAGGGTGAGTGGGTGAATGTTGTGAGTGCATGGTGATCAGTGTGTATGCATTGCGATCAGTGTGAGCGCATTGTGATCAGTGTGAGTGCAGGGTGAGCGGGTGAATGATGTGAGTGAATGGTGATCAGTGTAAGTGCATGGTGATCAGTGTGAGTGTATTGTGATTGCTGTGAGTGCATGGTGATCAGTGTGAGTGCATGGCAATCGCTGTGAGTGCATGGCGATCAGTGTGAGTGCATTGTGATTGCTGTGAGTGCATGGTGATCAGGGTGAGTGTATTGTGATCAGTGTGAGTGCATGGCAATTGCTGTGAGTGCATGCGATCAGTGTGAGTGCATGGCGATCAGTGTGAGCGCATTGTGATCAGTGTGAGTGCATGGCAATCGCTGTGAGTGCATGGCGATCAGTGTGAGTGCATTGTGATTGCTATGAGTGCATGATGATCAGTGTGAGTGCATTGTGATCACTGTGAGTGCAGGGTGAGCGTGAAAGTGAAAGCGAGAATGATTAGTGAGTTGTTTGAATCCAGGGTGCATTCCCAAGAACTTGAAGCGTAGGGTTTCAGATATAAGTTAAACTATTGCTATAATGGCATTACTCATGGATCGAGGGATGAGGAAATAAATAATGTGCTGATCCTGCAACAAACTTCCAGTGTAGATACGAATTATCATGGTCATTGTCTTGTATTGTTATATCAATGGAGTCAGTCATTTCTCACACTTTACCAATGTTTACATTGATAGTGTAAAGTGCCTCTTGAGTGCTTGTTGTTATTACTGTAAACAATGTAGACCTATGTTGGTCTTGCTGAAGAGTACCTTTGTTCCTCGTTCAGTCTCCCATCCTGTACCCACTCTGTCTCTCCTGGTCCTTCTGTCTTGCAGTGGAGCGAGAAATAATATTTTTAGTGTTACCAGCTGATTATTTTGTTGGCCCAGAAATAATTCAGAAAAGGTAAGTGTAAGAATTGGCTTGGTAGTTTGGTTTGCCCTGTTCCCATCATGCACTGGGACAGGAACAGACAAATTTGCATATAGCCAAGTTCTGAGCTGGGATGGTGCAGTGAGCTAAAAAAAACGGTGATGGATCAAGCCCTGATCTTTGGACTGGGTAAGAGTGGTCTGCTTAATTCAGGCACTCTGTTCATCACCACCCCCTTTTCTGAATCATTTTGGCCCAGAAATAAGCAGTCACCTAAAGTTGTATTTTTAGCACTTATCTGTAAATACTTAGAACAGCAACTATAAATAGAAAGCACTTTTAATTGTGTTATAGGGCTGCCTCAATGATCCATGACTGATAATTAAAGAGAACAAAGACAGAAAAGTCACATAACTAATGAATACATACTTTTTTATTTATAACTCTATTTAGTGTCAAGAGCAGTTCTCTGCAGACTCTTTAAACAACACACGGCAGGCACTTTACTTTTTGCAACCCTACCTTATATTCCTTTTCATTAAATGCATTCTCACACTACAGCAGTAAGTGTAAAAATACAAATGTAAGTAATAGGGAGAGTGGGGGCCCAGGGGGTACTGGGACCATAAAAAACAAAGCCTCAGTAACCAGTTAGCAAATGGTCTTTAAGTGGTTGGCACTGTATTTTTGCCCATACCTTTGCTTGGGGTGGTCCTAGGAGGATGGGACAACCACCGAATTGTTCAGCATGATATGCTCTTTGTGTTCAAGGTATCTGCTTGCCCTCCCACCAGGTAAGGGGTAACCCCAAAATCATCCCCTCTCTCATTGCCTGATGTCTTTCAAAGTTCACTTTTGTGAATCGGTTATATTTTTTTTAGCATGTAAAGATAAAGTTGATGTATCGAAGGGTTGTGGGTACAGTAGGTAACTCCATTGCGCAGCAGATTGGGAATTATTGCATGAATTCCATGTTTTCAATGAAATGCGTAGTTACCAAATCTCTGCATCTTCCGCTAGCGGCGCGGAGTTCATTGCCCAGGGTTAATTTAAACGTTTCTCATCTGCGGGAAGGAACACCTTCAAAGCAAAAACAAGGAGAAATAAAAGTGTTTCTCCTCGTTGCGCCACTATAGCGCCTGTTTTTCAATGGCATTTGTTTTTGGCACTGTCTCAGATTTACAGATCCTTGTACATCTGGAGCAGCGTGAAAAGCAATGGTGTTGAGGTGGAACGCCCAAAGCAACACCCATTGCACGCTCCTTTCACACAGATACCTGTGTGAAAAGGTACCATGTGTACAAAGCGGCGTTAAGCCTCAAAAAGTGGCTTAACGCCTCTTTGTAAATATGGTGCAGGAAATTGTGCCACTGGGACATCAGTAGAAGGGACATTCCGGTGGTGCAATCCCCTTGTAAATATGTCCCATAGTGTTCCAAATTAGGTGAACGAGGATTAGCTCAGGGTCCTCTCCAGACTTTGGGGCATATTTTCCTTTTTCTCTATTCAGAGCACTTTCCTTTGCACAAATGCCTCTTTTCACTCTTTCTCTCTCTCCGTCCCTCCCTCTCTTCCTCTCTCTCGGTCTCTTTCTCTCCCCCACCCACCTCCCTCCTACGCATCACTGAAGATGGGTGTTGGTGATGCTGCCTCTTATCTTGACTCTCAGCATCTCTCCTTCTCAAACAAACTGCAGCAGTAACAAGATTGTATCTGATCCTCTGCACCTCCCTCCCTCCCCCACGATGCGCATCATGGAGAGATGCATCAGCACTTTCTAGGGTGTTTCCTGTGTCTGTTTTAGGTACAAACCACCTCTCTTCAAGCTCTTCTCTACACAGAACCCTGTGGAGTGCAGAGGATCAAATGGCGTCAACCAGTGCTCCGAGGAGGGGTGAACCTTCACCCGCAGGTAAGGCCGCCCTTCGAGCTGCTATGAGGATACAGTGTGACGGGGTCAGCTTTCAACTCACACTGGGATTTACTCAACATTCATGGAATACACTGTGTTGTCTCTAACTGATAGTCAGTGTCTCATCTTGGCAGACACTGAGAGCCAAAGCTCTAAATATGGCGCTCACTGAGACTCACAGGCTAGTCATGAAGCTCACTGGGGGTCACTGACCATGAATGATGCACACTGATATTTACTGACTAGTCATGGATACACTGAACTGACCTGCTAGTGTTGTCGCACGCTGCTAGTCAGTGTCCCATCTTGGGAATCTCTGAGTCAAAGACCACAGTACTCGTTGAGACTCAGAAGCTAGTCCTGGTGGACACTAGGAGTTACTGGGTACACCTGCTACACGCAGACAACCAGGGTCTGGGTTTGGCACAAACAGAGTCACCGGCCGGACTGCAAACACGCTGAGAGTCAATGGTCAGTTTTGACACACATTGAAAATTGATAACTAGACCTGCCACACACAAGGAATCGCTGTCTAGGTCAGCACACACTGAGAGCCAGTATTACACGTTGGTATACACCAGCAATCTGTGGTGGTCTTGGCAGATTCTGAAAGTCATTGACCAATGTTGGCACAGATGGGAGGCACTGGTTACCCTAGCAAAAACTAAAATACTCTAACAGTTGTGGCAAACACTCAGTTTCTTATCCTGGTACACACTCACTGACATTGACTGAGCCTGACACACACACAGGGTCACTGACTAGTCCTGACACACACACACAGAGTCACTGACTAGTCCTGACACACACACAGAGTCACTGACTAGTCCTGACACACACACAGAGTCACTGACTAGTCCTGACACACACACACAGAGTAACTCACTGGACCTGAGACACACACAGAGGCACTTACTGGACCTGGCACACACACAGAGGCACTTACTGGACCTGGCACACCCACAGAGTTGCTTACTGGACCTGGCACACACACAGTCACTTACTGGACATGGCACACACACAGAGTCACTATCTGGACCTGGCACACACAGAGTGTCACTGACTGGACTTTGAACGCACACAGAGTCACTGACTGGACCTGGTGCACACACAGAGGCACTTACTGAGAGTTCAATTCATAGCATGACACACATATACAAAATAAAGTGCTTGGTGCTTGCAGTGCTCAATTTCGGTTGACATCATTACCACATACATAACCCATTCTAGATCACATCAAAAAACATTGATGAAAAATACATAGAACAGGAAATAATAAATAAGGGAGTCGCAGTTTACACAATTTCTTTTTAACATTTCTCTTTTTTTCTCATTCTTTTTCATTAAATCAAATCACAGAATAATTTTCTATGGAATTCCTGTGTTTCTCAAATTATGTAAGAGACCCTGATCTGAAACACATATCGTCTCTCTACCTCTTTGACTTTATGGAGTTTAGCTCTCCAAGCTTGAAAGGGGGGTATAATATCGCTGCGCCAATTTTGCAGAATTAATGATCTTGCCACTAGGGGTGAAATCAATAAACATTCCTCTTGCATTTTATCTATCGATATGTTTGGAGAGCATCCCAGGGTAGAAATATAGTTATCGATAGTTAAAACTTGCCCTGTAGTCGTTCTGAGGTACTTCTCATTTTTTTCCCGTAGGTGCTTGATCTTTGGGCAATCTCAGACAATATGAGACCAAGTACCTCCTCCCTCCCTGGAACAACAAAAACACCTCTCCTCAATCTCAGGGTATATATTACGGAGAAGCGCAGGGGTCCTATATATTAACCTTTTTGTTTAAAATTGCATTCGTCTAAAATTGGCGGCTCTAATTGTTGTTACATTAGGTTTCTTCATTCTAACCCAGACTGCTCAGGAGATCTGAAGGCTTTCTTTTTTCTGCCATTCATCTTGACCTTTTCATAAACAATGGAGGATTTATTTTCATTGAAGATTTTCACCCAAGTGCTTATTGACCGCTTATCTGTTTTTTCTTGTAATGCTTCGCTTAATTCTGTTCTTATTCTTAGCACTCTTAAAATGCTTGATTTGGATATATCATCACTTGAGCATATCCCTGGAATGAAGCCGCCCAGTCTCTGAGTTAAGAAAGTCTCCTGCTTGTCTGTACCCCCATTCTTCTCCCATTTATTTAATACACCTGTTTGCAACAGCCTGTCCTCCCTAATGTATAGGTCGACCAGTCTTGTAGAACTATTTATCTAAGGGATATCAACATTTTAACAATTGTGTTTTTTGTTTTAAAGGTCATTGGAGAACCCTGTACCGCACTTTCTTCGGGTTCTTAGTTATCCTCATTGGGTCTGTGATTTTATATTCATCTAACATTTTTGCCATAACTGGAGAGTTGAGCTGTGACTATTATGTGCAAAGTTTGCGTGGTAGTACTCCCTCCTCAGTCGAGTAGTTTAAAGTAGCTAGCGCTAGTCTTGGTACCTTGTTGGACCTGGTGCTGCTGCAAACAGAAAATTAATTTATGGTAGGAGTGTCATTCGTAGAAGCACCACCCGGCCTATTATTGATATTGGAAGTTGATTCCATTTTGTTAGTAAATGTTGAACTTTTTTCACCAGGGCAATGTAGTTTAAACTATACAACTCCTCTACTCTTTCCGACACATGTATCCCCAGGTACCTCTTGGGCCGGGAGTGATATATTAGCCTAAAGCTTGGTATCAGTGTATCAACCAAGGAATTATAAAGCAACATTTCAGTTTTGGCTCCATTTATCGCCTGAAAAAATCCCTAATATTTCCTTCTGGTTACTCTCCGTGGGTTTTAGAAATAAAACAATGTCATTGGCGTATAGTTTTATATTGGTCATGCCCTGTAGGGGAGCAGTATGTAATGCATTATGTCTAATGGCTATTGTCAGAGGTTCTATTAATAGGGAAAATAAAATTGGGGATAAGGGGCATCCTTGCCTTGTACCTCTACTTATTTCTGGAATTAATTGTTATTTGTGCCTGCGAACCCTTATATAACCTTCTACTAAGGAGTTGGACTTTCAATATTGAGGCGAACCTTTTGTATAGTTCTACTGGCAATCCATCCTCCTCAGACGCTTTGCAGTTGGCCATTGAACTTATTACTGTTTCTAATTCTTCAATAGTAAATTCTGTCGTTATTGATCCTTTATGTTCTCTGCTCAAGGATGGAATTGGTAATTTATCTAGAAAGCTTACAACATGGTCAGGCAATGTTTGTTTGGTCTATCTGATATATTTTCTCATAGTGTCTAAGAAAAGCCACCCCAATGTCCGAGGACCTGGGTAAATGTGCTTTAGATTCCCAGATTCAATTCTGTTTGGGACCTGTTTCTCTTTTGCCTGCCATGCAAGTAATCTCCCTGTATATTCGCTCTCCTCATATGTCTTTTGGAGGTATGCTATGTTATCTCTATCACCTAGGTAGTAATAATACTCCTTCATTTCTTGTTTTGCTTGAAACAGCTCTTGTTTTGTTGCTGGGTTTATAACTTTATTATACTCTCTTTTTGCTTGTGCAAGCCTTAACTCAATCTGTAGTCTTTTTTACTTTTTGGCCCTTTGTTGGGGGATTTATTTAGATGTAATTATCCCTCGTAGTGTAGCCTTAAAGGCGTCCCATACCATGCCTATCGAGGCGGTATCTGAATTGTTAATAAAAAAGCTTCTAATTTCATTTACCTCTGTGCACCAGTTCTCTCTTTCTAAGTTGATTTTATAAAAAATACCACCTCCTAGGCTTTTTTTTCAGGCCCTGCCTCGGCTATTACCATTTTAACTAATGCATGGTCTGAGAACGGGTTAGGGATGTAATCGTGCGTGTTCATTATGAGAACATGTCAAACCAGTAAGAAGTCTAACCTGGAGACCGTGTTATATTTTGCAGAGAAGCTTGAGAAGGCATGTGTCCTTGGATTTCTGAGGCGCCACAGGTCCACCAGGTCTAAATCCCTTTTGCAACTGGCCACAGCAATGGTCACCTGAGGCTTATTTTGTTTTCGGGCATTCTTGGAAGAGTCAACTGGTGGATCCTGAAGAAAGTTGAAATCACCCCCCATATCATAGGGCCAGGGATACTAGTTAAAACCTGATTAAGCTGGAGTAGAGGTAGAGGGTTATCGAGAACTGGTGCATACATTGTAGCTAAGATAAGATTTGACTGATTTAGCCTTCTGTGTACAAAAGCCCATCTCCCTCCCGGATCTGTCTACGTGACTTATACTTGGAATTGTACACGTTTACCTATGTATATTCCCACCCCCTTCTGTGCACAACACGCGTTTGGCGAACAATGGAAGCCAGCCCATTTCTGGAGAATCTTTCTCGCATCCAATGGGTACCTAAAGTGGGTTTCTTGTAGGAATATAACGACCGGTAGTGACTTCTGAGCCAGCTTTCTATTTTCCTGGCTTTACAATTATTATTTAGTCCATTGGCACGAAAAGAGAGTACTGTGAGGTCTTCACTACTTATTACCTACTAGTACTTAGGCTTAAAAAAAAGGGGCACGCGCTGTTCTGAAAACCAAATACTGTAAACATATACTCTCCAACCTCTCAAAAAGTGCAGTGTGTAAACAAGGCTTCTTGGAATATCTAAAGTCTTTCCAGGTGGAGGATTTAGAGCTCATATTAGCCAGAATGAACCAAAAATATATACAATTATTTGTGCATAGCCTCATCCTTTAGGATAAATTTCATCCAGTCGTGTATCAACATGGAAAGAGATTTGTGTTAGCAAAAAAAAGTGCATCAGTGTGTATAAAGTGACTCATGCTCATAAAAACAGGTACTATAATAAAATAGGCCTCTAATCTATTGAAAGATTGTTGCCCTTATACCTCACGTCTCAATTGGGCCGATTCACAGAACTAATCTGAGACAAAATACTAAACTTACTACTTTTGGTATTCACAGAAGGCATTTAGTAGTAGTAAAGTTAGGATTTTATCTTAAGTTAAGATTTTGTTTTAAGTTAGGATTTTGTTTTAAGACCAAAACTTAAGACAAACTTAAGGTTAACTTAAGACAAAATCCTAACTTAAGAAAAAATCCTAACTTGAGACAAAATCCTAAATTAAGACAAAATCTTAACTTAATAAAGAATCCTAAATTAAGACAAAATCCCAAAGTAAGACAACATCTTAACTGAAGACAAAATCCTAACTTAGCTACTACTACATGTCTTCTGTGAATACCAAAAGTAGCAAGTTTAGGATTCTGTCTCAGATTAGTTCTGTGAATTTTCACCCCAATATGATCAAAAAGATCCCTCCAGTTGGAAACCTTAGCAGGTGAGGTTCTAAAGTGCATCTAGGGTGTATCCGAAGTGCATAGGTGCATAAAGAGACTTGTGCTACGTAAACAGATACTGTAAAGAGAAACATCCATTTGAGTACCATTGCAGCTGGAATTTGAAAGTATGGCTAAAGTGCATAAAAGTGGCCGGTACTTTCTGAACAAATACAATTAACATAGATTATAGTTATATATCCCCAAGCTTTCCTAGCAGGCACTGTGTGCAATCAAAGCATCTTAATTGATTGCCTTTCATTTATTTGCTTACTACATCAGCTAGGATATAGTTCATATCAAAAATAATTAAAACCCTAAAATACAAATATATTTTAAAAAATAACATGACCCTCTTAGTGTACCCGCCCCCGAAAGGTAATGTAATTTGTGATGCAACATATGTACAAAAAGTTGAATTCTAAATGTACATTCGCAGGAGGTAGTAAAAGGACCTGTCTGATGAATATTAATTAGAAAGGTCACAATTTGCAATCACTATCCTTAGCTGTCGATTCAGGGCCGAAGACCTGCAAGGAGATGCAGACCTCCATTCTTGTATTTACATTGTGAAACACTTTTTCTTTAAAAAGGAGCCTTGTTGCTTTAAAGGGCCTGGTGCTGCTTTAAAAAAAATTCCATTTGAGAAGATCTCAGTGAGAGCAAGCGGTGGTCCCTTTGACCATTGCCTGTTCCCCCCATGATCGACTGACATGACTTTCAAAGGTCCCCTCGGAATCCCTTTCCCTCAGCAAAGCAGTTACCTCCTCCTTTGGGGTTTTGGGAACTGGTCAATGGTTTGTGACGGAATTTACGGTGAGAAACCATTGTGCGTACAATACCGACCTGCAGTTAGGAAGGAGCACCCCTTTTACAGCCCTTCCTAATTGTGATTTGATATGTGTGGCAAAACCTATGCTGGTCCAACTGATTTAGTACATAGTAAATGGACATTTTGTGGTGGCAAACCCTGTGATTTTGTGAAATGTAGGGTTTGTGATTGTAACATGGCTTTGTATGTCTAACCCTAAATAGTGCTTCTAAACCCTAGACTTGCAATAGTGCCCATCTGATTTCAATATTTGAGTCCATTGCAAAGTTTCTGTTTCAAAGTATTTTAAATTGGCCCTTATGTCTCTGAGGATTGGCTTCATAATCTGACTGTTTTGTTCCAGATGTCTATGCATATAAATGAAATATGTGACATTGCCTAAGTTTTGTATGTTATGTCTTTGGTATGTATATAGAGCTAACATAGCTGAAAGGTAGCAGAGCATTTAGAGTGTCAAAGGCAAAGAAACAGTCATCGTGTGCCTGAAGAGTCAGCTGTTTATTAAAAACAAATGCACACTGTACTGCATTGTGAACTAAAGTTCTGTATAGAGTTGGATATTTAGCGCTTTCTTTACATTGGAGCACTTCTGGCTGTTATGGGATTGTTGTTCGTATTCTAGATGCATGGATGGAGAAGGCCTGTTGCCTTGTTGTTGATTTTTCCATCTCTTCGTCTCCATCTGATAGTGTCCCTGGTGTAGGTCCACGGGAGATGGTTGGCTTATTAGCCAGGTGTGCAGGGTTACCATTCGTGAAGGCTTTGTAGATGATACAGCTGGTTTTGAGGATGCTCCAGGCTGTGAGGTGCAATCAGTGGAGATCTATCAGGGTAGGGTCATTGGTCATTGTTCTTCAGGTCCATCATTGGCCGTCCTGCTGCACTGCTGTATGAAGAATGCTCTTAAGAAGAAGCTTGTGGAGCAGAGCATTGCTACCAAGCAGATGAATGGGGGGTCTAAAGTTACTTTCTAGTTAGTCTCACTTAGTCGAAAGGGCTGGCCTCCGTCCCTCTTAGTTTTCTTGGGAATGTGTTCCTTGAAGATGAGATCCGTGTCTAGAGGATTTAAGGAGGGCCCTCAAATCCTTGGAGCTCCAGCTTTTGGCCTCAAGCTCTTGGCCCTCCACCCTGCCCGGTCAAGTCCGTAAGGAGCCTTGGTGTTATTATCTCCAGTGACCTATCAATGAGACCTCAAATTAACATCGTTACCTCGTCCTGCTTTTACCATCTACGCAGAATTTGTAAAATCCGAAGGTTTCTCTCTACAGAGGCTCTCATACTTGTCATTATGGCCCTTGTCACCTCCCGCATTGACTATGCCAACTGCTTGTATGTGGGGATCCCTGCTTACCATCTCCATCGGCTCCAGCTGGTACAAAACCAGGCGGCCAGATTGGTCTTCCAACAGCCAAAGCACCAACACGTTACTCCCCTGTTGAGGAGATTGCACTGGCTCCCGGTCGCTTCTCGCTGCATTTTCAAAATGGGCTGTACTGTTTTTAAGTCTTTTTTTTGCACTTGCTCCTGCTTTCACTACCCTCAGCCTTAAACGTCACCTTCCTTCGAGGAATCTTCGGTCGTCTGCTCACAACCTTCTAATCATTCCTAGATTTAAACGCAAAAAACATGGTGGTTCCTGCTTCTCTTTCCTTGCTCCCTCAACTTGGAATTCCCTTCCCTTTCCTATTCGACTTTGCCCCGATTACATCACTTTCCGTAAACTCCTTAAAACCCATCTTTTTCAGTTAGCTTATGATTAATCCTTCCGTTCATACCCTTCCGCTTTGTATCTCTGCTTTGTCTGTGAGCGCCATGAAACCAATTGGTGTCCGTGCGCGGTAACAAATTCCTTTAACATAACATAACATAACATAGAGTGAGATGGCACCGGGTGTAAATTTGTGTTTAAATCCATCCAGGTTCTTTGTCTTTGAGCCAGGCATGACTAGTTGTTGGAAGTTGTTCTTGGGGAACAGCAGGATTTCTAGTTTGGTCAGATTAAACTTCAGGAAGGTGCGGTACATCCCGGTCTGTACGAGGTACAAGAAGCACATTAAGAATTGGGTGTTTGTCGCAGAGGTGACCTTCAAATACAGCTGTGAGTCATGAGTGTGGTGGTGACCCTTCATGTTATCTGTGAGTAGAGCCAGAAGGGGCTCCCTGTTGCGGCTGAAGATGATGCAGGACAATATGAAACACTTAGGTGCTCCACAGGTGAGCCACATCTTTGGGGACCATCAGGGGCCCATGTGAATGAACTCATGTTAGTTGGAAAGGCAGGCGGAGAACCAGTGAAGGGCGTCTCCATGGAAACCCATTAGAGACTAAACGGTGTCAATTAGGATGAGGTGCTCACTAGTGTGGATGGAAGGTGGGAGGTTCAGTAATATCAGGGGGCAAGGGTCATCTCTATGGGTAATCAGAAGGACACGGTCTATGATTTGTAGGGTATTTTTCTCCGTGCTGCAGGACGAACGCACGGCAGATCGACAGTCAGGCAGGGGATGGTTGGTGTTGATCTTGGAGTTGGGCGTAGTCTGCTTTTTCTGTCATCTTGTTACAAAATGATTGAAATCAAGACATGAATAGTGGCCACATTAGATGCCGTGGACCAATCAGCATTGTTTGTCTTGTGTCTGGTGTGATCCGAATTATCATGGTCATTCTCTTGAATTGTTATATCAATGGAGTCAGTCATTTCTAACACTGTACCAATGTTTACACTGTTGGTGGAAAGTGCCTCTTAAGTTCTTGTTGTTATTACTGGAAACAATGTAGACCTATGTTGGTCTTGCTGAAGAGTACCCTTGCTCCTCGCTCAGTCTCACAGCTGTTTATTCTCCCATCCTGTACTCACTCTGTCTTTCCTGGTGCTTCTGTCTTGCAGTGGAGCGAGAAATATTTTACAATCCCAAAGCAAGAAGCTCTTCTGATCTCCATCCTAATGCAAAGAGCTGTACTGGTCTTCAACAAGCCTTTCAACATGAGGACCGGTCACTTCAGACTTCTGTCGCCTCTCTTCTGAAACCCACTCAGTGCCTCCGTCCAGCTGAAAAGGATCATCTACTATTTCAAAAAGGTATGCACTGGTAAAGTATCTGTAATGAGCTTGAATTACAAGGGAGGGATGTCAGTGTGCACCAGGGATCAGTGCATTACAAGGGAGGGATGTCAGTGTGCACCAGGGATCAGTGCATTACAAGGGAGGGATGTCAGTGTGCACCAGGGATCAGTGCATTACAAGGGAGGGATGTCAGTGTGCACCAGGGATCAGTGCATTACAAGGGAGGGATGTCAGTGTTCAGCAGCGATCAGTGCATTACAAGGGAGGGATGTCAGTGTGCACCAGGGATCAGTGCATTACAAGGGAGGGATGTCAGTGTGCACCAGGGATCAGTGCATTACAAGGGAGGGATGTCAGTGTGCACCAGGGATCAGTGCATCACAAGGGAGGGATGTCAGTGTGCACCAGGGATGAGTGCATTACAAGGGTGGGATGTCAGTATGCACCAGGGATCAGTGCATAACAAAGGGGGGATGTCAGAGTGCACCAGGGATCAGTGCATCACAAGGGAGGGATGTCAGTGTGCACCAGGGATCAGTGCATAACAAGGGAGGGATGTCAGTGTGCACAAGGGATCAGTGCATTACAAGGGAGGGATGTCAGTGTGCACCAGGGATCAGTGCTTCACAAGGGAGGGATGTCAGTGTGCACCAGGGATCAGTGCATCACAAGGGAGGGATGTCAGTGTGCACCAGGGATCAGTGCATAACAAGGGAGGGATGTCAGTGTGCACCAGGGATCAGTGCTTCACAAGGGAGGGATGTCAGTGTGCACCAGGGATCAGTGCATCACAAGGGAGGGATGTCAGTGTGCACCAGGGATCAGTGCATAACAAGGGAGGGACGTCAGTGTGCACCAGGGATGAGTGCATCACAAGGGAGGGATGTCAGTGTGCACCAGGGATCAGTGCATTACAAGGGTGGGATGTCAGTATGCACCAGGGATCAGTGCATAACAAGGGGGGGATGTCAGTGTGCACCAGGGATCAGTGCATAACAAGGGAGGGATGTCAGTGTGCACCAGGCATCAGTGCATAACAAGGGAGGGATGTCAGTGTGCACCAGGGATCAGTGCATTACAAGGGAGGGATGTTAGTGTGCTCCAGGGATCAGTGCATCACAAGGGAGGGATGTCAGTGTGCACCAGGGATCAGTGCATAACAAGGGAGGGATGTCAGTGTACACCAAGGATCAGTGCATAACAAGGGAGGGATGTCAGTGTGCACCAGGGATCAGTGCATAACAAGGGAGGGATGTCAGTGTGCACCAGGGATCAGTGCATAAAAAGGGAGGGATGTCAGTGTTCACCAGGGATGAGTGCATAACAAGGGAGGGATGTCAGTGTGCACCAGGGATGAGTGCATAACAAGGGAGGGATGTCAGTGTGCTCCAGGGATGAGTGCATAACAAGCGAGGGATGTCAGTGTGCAGCAGGGATCAGTGCATAACAAGGGAGGGATGTCAGTGCACACCAGGGATCAGTGCATAACAAGGGAGGGATGTCAGAGTGCACCAGGGATCAGTGCATCACAAGGGAGGGATGTCAGTGTGCACCAGGGATCAGTGCATAACAAGGGAGGGATGTCAGTGTGCACAAGGGATCAGTGCATAACAAGGGAGGGATGTCAGTGTGCACCAGGGATCAGTGCATAACAAGGGAGGGATGTCAGTGTGCACCAGGGATCAGTGCATTACAAGGGAGGGATGTCAGTGTGCTCCAGGGATCAGTGCATCACAAGGGAGGGATGTCAGTGTTCACCAGGGATCAGTGCATCACAAGGGAGGGATGTCAGTGTGCACCAGGGATCAGTGCATAACAAGGGAGGGATGTCAGTGTACACCAAGGATCAGTGCATAACAAGGGGGGGATGTCAGTGTGCACCAGGGATCAGTGCATAACAAGGGAGGGATGTCAGTGTGCACCAGGCATCAGTGCATAACAAGGGAGGGATGTCAGTGTGCACCAGGGATCAGTGCATTACAAGGGAGGGATGTTAGTGTGCTCCAGGGATCAGTGCATCACAAGGGAAGGATGTCAGTGTGCACCAGGGATCAGTGCATAACAAGGGAGGGATGTCAGTGTACACCAAGGATCAGTGCATAACAAGGGAGGGATGTCAGTGTGCACCAGGGATCAGTGCATAACAAGGGAGGGATGTCAGTGTGCACCAGGGATCAGTGCATAAAAAGGGAGGGATGTCAGTGTTCACCAGGGATGAGTGCATAACAAGGGAGGGATGTCAGTGTGCACCAGGGATGAGTGCATAACAAGGGAGGGATGTCAGTGTGCTCCAGGGATGAGTGCATAACAAGCGAGGGATGTCAGTGTGCAGCAGGGATCAGTGCATAACAAGGGAGGGATGTCAGTGCGCACCAGGGATCAGTGCATAACAAGGGAGGGATGTCAGAGTGCACCAGGGATCAGTGCATCACAAGGGAGGGATGTCAGTGTGCACCAGGGATCAGTGCATAACAAGGGAGGGATGTCAGTGTGCACAAGGGATCAGTGCATAACAAGGGAGGGATGTCAGTGTGCACCAGGGATCAGTGCATAACAAGGGAGGGATGTCAGTGTGCACCAGGGATCAGTGCATTACAAGGGAGGGATGTCAGTGTGCTCCAGGGATCAGTGCATCACAAGGGAGGGATGTCAGTGTTCACCAGGGATGAGTGCATAACAAGGGAGGGATGTCAGTGTGCACCAGGGATGAGTGCATAACAAGGGAGGGATGTCAGTGTGCTCCAGGGATGAGTGCATAACAAGCGAGGGATGTCAGTGTGCAGCAGGGATCAGTGCATAACAAGGGAGGGATGTCAGTGCGCACCAGGGATCAGTGCATAACAAGGGAGGGATGTCAGAGTGCACCAGGGATCAGTGCATCACAAGGGAGGGATGTCAGTGTGCACCAGGGATCAGTGCATAACAAGGGAGGGATGTCAGTGTGCACAAGGGATCAGTGCATAACAAGGGATGATGTCAGTGTGCACCAGGGATCAGTGCATAACAAGGGAGGGATGTCAGTGTGCACCAGGGATCAGTGCATTACAAGGGAGGGATGTCAGTGTGCTCCAGGGATCAGTGCATCACAAGGGAGGGATGTCAGTGTGCACCAGGGATCAGTGCATAACAAGGGAGGGATGTCAGTGTGCACCAGGGATCAGTGCATAACAAGGGAGGGATGTCAGTGTGCACCAGGGATCAGTGCATAACAAGGGAGGGATGTCAGTGTGCACCAGGGATCAGTGCATAAAAAGGGAGGGATGTCAGTGTTCACCAGGGATAAGTGCATAACAAGGGAGGGATGTCAGTGTGCACCAGGGATGAGTGCATAACAAGGGAGGGATGTCAGTGTGCTCCAGGGATGAGTGCATAACAAGGGAGGGATGTCAGTGTGCAGCAGGGATCAGTGCATAACAAGAGAGGGATGTCAGTGGGCACTAGGGATCAGTGCATAACAAGGGAGGGATGTCAGTGTGCAGCAGGGATCGGTGCATAACAAGGGAGGGATGTCAGTGTGCATGAGGGATCAGTGCATAACAAGGGAAGGATGTCAGTGTGCACCAGGGATCAGTGCATAAGAAGGGAAGGATGTCAGTGCGCACCAGGGATCAGTGCATAACAAGGGAGGGATGTCAGTGTGCACCAGGGATCAGTGCATAACAAGGGAGGGATGTCAGTGCGCACCAGGGATCAGTGCATAACAAGGGAAGGATGTCAGTGCGCGCCAGGGATCAGTGCATTACAAGGGAGGGATGTCAGTGTGCACCAGGGATCAGTGCATTACAAGGGAGGGATGTCAGTGTGCACCAGGGATTAGTGCATTACAACTGAGGGATGTCAGTGTGCACGAGGGATCACTGCATTACAATGGAGGGATGTCAGTGTGCACCAGGGATCAGTGCATAACAAGGGAGTGATGGCAGTGTGCACCGGGGATCAGTGCATCACAATGGAGGGATGTCAGTGTGCAGCAGGGGTCATTGCATAACAATGGAGGGATGTCAGTGTGCACCAGGGATCAGTGCATAACAAGGGAGGGATGTCAGTGTGCACCAGGGATCAGTGCATAACAAGGGAGGGATGTCAGTGTGCAGCAGGAATCAGTGCATAACAAGGGAGGGATGTCAGTGTGCACCAGGGATCAGGGCATAACAAGGGAGGGATGTCAGTGTGCACCAGGGATCAATGCATCACAAGGGAGGGAAGTCAGTGTGCAGCAGGGATGAGTGCATACCAAGGGAGATATGTCAGTGTGCACCAGGGATCAGTGCATAACAAGGGAGGGATGTCAGTGTGCACCGGGGATCAGTGCATAACAAGGGAGGGATGTCAGTGTCCACCAGGGATCAGTGCATAACAAGGGAGGGATGTCAGTGTGCACCAGGGATCAGTGCATGACAAGGGAGGGATGTCAGTGTGCATCAGGGATCAGTGCATCACAAAGGAGGGAAGTCAGTGTGCAGCAGGGATCAGTGCATAACAAGGGAGATATGTCAGTGTGCACCAGGGATCAGTGCATACGGAGGGAGGGATGTCAGTTTGCACCAGGGATCAGTGCATAACAAGGGAGGGATGTCAGTGTGCACCAGGGATCAGTGCATAACAAGGGAGGGATGTCAGTGCGCACCAGGGATCAGTGCATAACAAGGGAAGGATGTCAGTGCGCGCCAGGGATCAGTGCATTACAAGGGAGGGATGTCAGTGTGCACCAGGGATCAGTGCATTACAAGGGAGGGATGTCAGTTTGCACCAGGGATCAGTGCATAACAAGGGAGGGATGTCAGTGTGCACCAGGGATCAGTGCATAACAAGGGAGGGATGTCAGTGCGCACCAGGGATCAGTGCATAACAAGGGAAGGATGTCAGTGCGCGCCAGTGATCAGTGCATTACAAGGGAGGGATGTCAGTATACATCAGGGATCAGTGCATTACAAGGGAGGGATGTCAGTGTGCACCAGGGATTAGTGCATTACAACTGAGGGATGTCAGTGTGCACGAGGGATCACTGCATTACAATGGAGGGATGTCAGTGTGCACCAGGGATCAGTGCATAACAAGGGAGGGATGGCAGTGTGCACCGGGGATCAGTGCATCACAATGGAGGGATGTCAGTGTGCAGCAGGGGTCATTGCATAACAATGGAGGGATGTCAGTGTGCACCAGGGATCAGTGCATAACAAGGGAGGGATGTCAGTGTGCACCAGGGATCAGTGCATAACAAGGGAGGGATGTCAGTGTGCAGCAGGAATCAGTGCATAACAAGGGAGGGATGTCAGTGTGCACCAGGAATCAGGGCATAACAAGGGAGGGATGTCAGTGTGCACCAGGGATCAATGCATCACAAGGGAGGGAAGTCAGTGTGCAGCAGGGATGAGTGCATACCAAGGGAGATATGTCAGTGTGCACCAGGGATCAGTGCATAACAAGGGAGGGATGTCAGTGTGCACCGGGGATCAGTGCATCACAATGGAGGGATGTCAGTGTGCAGCAGGGATCATTGCATAACAATGGAGGGATGTCAGTGTGCACCAGGGATCAGTGCATAACAAGGGAGGGATGTCAGTGTGCACCAGGGATCAGTGCATCACAAAGGAGGGAAGTCAGTGTGCAGCAGGGATCAGTGCATAACAAGGGAGATATGTCAGTGTGCACCAGGGATCAGTGCATACGGAGGGAGGGATGTCAGTTTGCACCAGGGATCAGTGTATTACAAGGGAGGGATGTCAGTGTGCACCAGGGATTGGTGCATTACAAGGGAGGGATGTCAGTGTGCCCCAGGGATCAGTGGCTTATGAAGGTGTGGGACAGAATCAGTAGAATTGTGCGTTCATGGTAAGTCGGCTGCACACACAACACTAGAACCAGCCTGCAATGCAGACATATCATAATCAGATATTACTTTATAATATTGAAACCATAGAAATTCACTGAAAAGAGCAAAGGTTAAAGTGGAGTTATAGGTGGACCTTCTAATGATAACGAAAACTAATGTTAAAAAACAAAAAAACACTGATATTCACCAGACATACGTACCTGACATAACTATAACTTGCACTGCTATGATGCACTGCTTATGACAACACGTATCACATCACTGATGACATCTCCAATCCATGATGTACAAGTTATACTTGTGTCAGTGATGTATAACTGGTGAATTTCAGTGATTGGTTTTAAACGTCAGGTATTTTATTATAGAAATACTTGCGAATACCCCCATATTATCCCTTATTTTTTCAGTGAATTTATACACCCCCACATCCTTGTACCCCTTAGTGCCCTCTGTAACACACGCAAAAAAAAATACGTGTAAACCTAAACTTATTTATGTAGAATGTTTATAGAGTAAAATGTGTCTCCTCGTAGCCCCTGAAGGCCAATATGAAGTCAGGAAATAAAGCGAGATCCTGAGAGCTGCTAACACAGTCCAGGGTATTTAGAATCAATCCGATCTGAATGCCGCATAGATCTCAAACCCTCGTGCCCTGTTGCCTATCCGTGCTCTCACTTGCCTTTGACAGACCACCGGTCTAAAGGATTAAGGGCCAGATGTACAAACGTTAGGAATGGCAATTTCCAATTTGCGATTCTCTCAGTTCTCGCAAATAAGAACTTGGTGTTCCTAATGTATGAAAGTCATTGAGTTTCATTTAGGGATTCCTTGTGGGTTGCAAATTGATCTGCCTCATGCATATTAATGAGGGAGGTTGCAATTTTGACCCATTAGGATTCACAGTCAAGGGTTAGCAGACCACCATGTCTGCGATTGCCTTTTAATAAAGCATTTTTTTTAATGCACCCAGTCTTCCTTAAAGTAAAGCAAGATGCTTTAAAAAAAATGTGAAACTTTGTAGGTTAATTTTTAAGAGTAGGCTACGGGACCACTGCCTGCTCTTAAAAATCTCAAAGGGGAAAGGGTCCTATGGGGAGCACTTCCGATTTGCGAATGGTTTGCCACCTCTTACGAGGAGCCGGTGAAATAGGAATGTTTTGCAACCGTAATTTACAAAACATTCATATATCCCTTTCAGACTCAGTATTTGGCAAGGACGATATAAACGTACCCTTCCAAATACCGAATTGCAAACACAAATTGCGATTAGGTAACATGTCACGGAATCACAATTTGTGTAATGTTCATCTGTAAAAGCATTTTTGCATTCAGAAATGGCATAGTCGTTCGTATCCCGTAGCATAAATGCTTCATATTCCTGTATTAGAGGTAAGTTGCTTTTTGTTTAAAGGTAGGGTTTGAGGCGTTCCAGAATCAATGCCCACAGATCTCCCACCAGTTTTTTAATATTCTGATTGTTCATGCTACTAAGATGATTGTAGGATACTGGTACAAGTGCAGTGAGAGGCCACCTTTGTTAGCAGTGGGTCCTTTCATCCTGGAGGAAGCGTGGATGGGAGAAAGAGTCTTGATTTTGATCTGTAACTTCATAGAAAGCTAACGGAGTACCTTAATGGCTGCTGATAGAAATTGGGTTCCTGGTTGATTGAGGTGAAAGCGCTGGTCAAACAGTAACCACAATCCTAGTCAGGGAAAGTCACAAACACACCCTAAATTAAACTGTGCTCACCCTCTGCTAGCTTGGCGCAGAGCTGTCAGGCTTAACTTAGAGGCAATGTGTAAGGTATTTGTGCAACACTTCAAACAGTAAAACAGTGAAAACACCACCGACAAAGATTCCACACAAAATTAGAAAAATAACTCTTAGTTTATTAAATGAACCGAGAACAAAACAATAAAAATTCAAAAGAGTAGAAGCATATCCTGACTATACACCTCCCCCCACCCCCCAGACGGGCTCCACTGGACCGGCCCCACAAGCATCACTTGTTTCTGATGCTCACAATCATTGTTCCCCGAAAGTACCATTCATTGTTGGGGTGCAGTTTTCCCCAATACTTGGTAAGCCTTCTTACTTGGGACAGGGGCTTTTGCCTCCAATTCTGTCCCCATGCTATAACTCTGGGCTTACGCTGAGTGTTACGTGTCTGTCTTGTCAGTGTGTGGTATTTATGCACGATTCATGCTTAAACTAGTGCATTCCCCACCCGCAATACAAGGGCGTTGACGGCCTCAGCATGCACTTGTTCTCAATGCATAACTCACAGACACGTGTCACCGACCCTCACACGAGTAGATTAGGGCGCTGGTCCTGATGAATTGGTATGAGGTTTTCGACAGCAATTAAGCAAGAAAAACTTTGAGCTTCTCTTAAAACACCACCTTGTGCTTGATCGAACCATTGCATCCATTTCTAGCCTTTCTGATTTTAATCATAACAAGGGAGCACAGTTATTAAAATTACCTAGGGTTTGTCTAGTTATTTTTACCTCATCTCTACACCAGTCTACTCACAATATCACACCCACTCTACACCTCACTCTCCACATCGGCAAAAAACAAAAGACTTCCAGCAAAGAGCCCCACCTGCTGGGCCCTTTGGGCATTGCAGCGCCGGCAGAGCGAGAAGCTGCCCGATGATGAATCATGACACCCCTCGGGGGGGTGTGAGGGCCCGTTGGGCATTGCAACACCGGCCCAACGAGGAGCTGCCCGACCATGAAGCATGACACCCCTCGGGGGTGTGAGGGCCTTTGCTCCTGAGGGATCATATCCCCCGATCTGTGTCCACAGGTAGGATCTGACCTCTTCTGTCAGGAATTGCCTGCCTTTCACTGTACATGGATACATGCATGCAATATCCATCAGACCCCTCATTCACTTCCATTGTGTATCTTATTCCTGCCTCAGGTGCCTTGAGGGTTCCAAGCTCTTTTCAGGTGACTCAGCCCTGGCTTTCTGTCATCCTCAAATATGAAATGACCTCTCCATCTCTCTGCCTTCTCTCAGTGTCCATCCAACATACAGCAAGTGCTCGAAATGTGGCTGTTACGCTGAAGCGCTTTTATGTTATTTGTTTTCTGTTCTAGGTAGAGTGTAAAAAAGGTATTCAGTGTTTTGTATATACTCAGTGTATTGTGCCACTATAGAGGAGATCGGCCCTGGTTCACCCCCTCGAGCATCACTTACTTTAACCCTGATATTTATCCTGACAGTGGATTCGGGGCAATATGGCCGATGCCCGGTGGAGGTGCTTAGACAGCTGGAGAAGAGATCGGCCCTGGTTGACTCCCTCGGCCGTCACCTACCCAGCCGGACATTGGGCACAGTTCCTTCCCTTCTCCCTGCTATGTCTCCTTCCTCTCCCTCCCGCTTCTGACGAATTACTGTAACTTTGCTTTTTTGTCCTATGTTTGACTATGCGATTGTAACAGATGTAACCTGTAATTTGTAACTCACTGATCCACATGTAAAGCCCTCTGATACCTCCGGGTCTAGCCAGCGCTATATAAAACTGGTAAACATCCTTTACAACGTGGTCAAAACACCGCGGTGCTATTACGACGCGTCTTTTACAACGCAAGTTGTTACTACGACTTGCGCTGGAGGGCGCTCTAGACTAAGGAATAGTAGATTTACTATTCCAACACCTTCCCTACTGTACGTAGGCTGGAGTTTGGAATAGTAAATCTTACTATTCCTAAGTCCAGCACCCTACAGCGCAGGTCGTGGTAACAACTTGCGTTGTAGAAGTTGCATTGTGATGTACCGCGATCATTTTGATCGCGTTGTAACATCATACATCCTATAAAACTCTTCTAACAAATAAAATAAAAACTTAGATACCCAAAATTTATCGTGGGACTTTATAAATAATGAAGTAAATGAAGCGCCCTGGGCAGCGGCCTCTGAAGCCATGGGACGTGGGTACAGAGGGCGGCCAGTGGCCACTCCCAGAGCCACTCAGTACTGTACGCTGGAGTGTACAATGGTCTGTGGAGCCATAGGGCGTGGGTACAGAGGGTCGGCCAGTGGCAACTCCAGGAGCCACTCAGTACTGTACGCGGAGTGTTCAGCGGTCTGTGAGGCCATGGGGCATGGGCACAGAGGGCGGCCAGTGGCCACTCCCAGAGCCACTCAGTACTGTACGCTGGAGTGTTCAGCAGTCTGTGGGGCCATGGGGGGTGGGTACTGAGGGCAGTCAGAGGTCTGTGTGGCTGTTGGTGAGATGGCACGGAGAGCAGCCATGGACAACACCCAGACCCACTGTGCACTGTCCACTGCAGTGTTCAGCAGTCTGTGGGGCTGTGGGGGGTGGGTACAGAGGGCCGCCAGTGGCCACTCCCGGAGCCACTCAGTACTGTACGCTGGAGTGTTCAACGGTGTGTGGGGCCATGGGGCGTGGGTACAGAGGGCGGCCAGTGGCCACTCCCGGAGCCACTCAGTACTGTACGCTGGAGTATTCAGCGGTCTGTGAGGCCATGGGGCATGGGCACAGAGGGCGGCCAGTGGCCACTCCCGGAGCCACTCAGTACTGTACGCTGGAGTATTCAGCGGTCTGTGGGGCCATGGGGCGTGGGTACAGAGGGCGGCCAGTGGCCACTCCCGGAGCCACTCAGTACTGTACGCTGGAGTGTTCATCGGTCTGTGGGGCCATGGGGGGTGGGTACTGAGGGCAGTCGGAGGGCTGTATGGCTGTTGGTGAGATGGCACAGAGAGCAGCCATGGACAACACCCAGACCCACTGTGCACTGTCCACTGCAGTGTTCAGCAGTCTGTGGGGCTGTGGGGGTGGGCATAGTGTGTGGGACATTACACTGCTGGTTCTGGAGCCACCGGACAAAGGATCCACCCTGCACCAGAGTGCGATGCGGGATGTACAAAAGGTTGTAATGTGCAAACTTTTTGTTCATTAACTTATTAATATATGAAAATGTATTTCTATCGCACAAAACAGCTGCTGCAAAAGAGAGCGTCTTGGCGCTAGGCAGAGAATCAATAATGACAAGGAAAGCACAGTCAACCCTTCAAGCTATCTATATTCCATTGAAAGGCAGGTTTTGAGGTTAGCCTTGAAGACTGGCTCTATTTCAAGACAGCGAAGCTGGTCCCACAAAGAGTTCCATAATTTAGCTGCCTGGAAAGAGAAAGAACTACCCCTGATCCTCTCCTGGGTATTGTAGGAATATTAAGTACTATTCTTAGAATATTAATGCTCTCTTTGTAATCTATTTAACAGTCGGATTGGTTGTCCCAAATACAGGACATGTGCATAATGCAGCCTAGAAGTTGCTAGGGCATGTACAATATCTTTCCGTGCTTCAGCTGGAAGAAATTGTAGAATCTTTCTTAAGGCCTTTAATGAGGGAAAGCCAACTGCAACAGCAGCTTGCACCTGTGCTTGGAAGAATAGTTCTGTGTCTAGTTTAGCCCCCACATTTCTGGCTACTGAGGTTGGCATCAGGGCAACCCTCAACTCTAAAGGCTAGATTCTTTGAATGTCCAGAGGGGATACGTTTCCAAATATTAAAATTTCCGAATTACTTGAGTTTGCCTGAAGGCAACTACTTTGCATCTCTCATCATTAATGGACCTGCACTTGTCATTTTGAGTAAAGGCCCCACTAGTGCGGTCTTCCAGACATTGAAATAGTTTCCTTGCATGAGTGACAAGTTAAATAAGGAGTTGACCAAGCCCATTATGAAAAAAAAAAACTATGGCCCCAACGTGGACGACTCAGATTTCTATGCGCACATTTGACACCGGCTGAGAACGTTGCGGCCCTCGGCGACTAAATGGGGCGGAGACCTGTACCTTTACTTGGACCCAAACGTGAGCAGGTCAGCTAAAGGGGAGGGGAGTTGAGAGGGAAACAGTTGGCGCAGATGATGCGCAGTGAAATGGACGACTTTGGCCTCATTGACATTTGGAGACTCAGGCATCTGAGCGGTCCATTGTGCCTGGTATTGCTTAGATTACTGTCTGGAAACAAGGCAGCTGAACACTTGGGTGCAAGATATACGCCACTTGCCCAAAACACTATCAGATCACGCACCTTCTGGCGGTGTCTATCCTAATACACGCCTCTAGATAGTTCCAGTGACGCCTACACCCCACTGAGCTCTTAGGCTCAGTTTTCCGGGACACCGTGAGGAAAACTATAGTTGAATACTAGACCATAAATACAGATTTGGTTGACAGCCCTGGGGTTCTCTGGGATGCATTCAAAGCCACCATTTGTGGGGTGCGCATGAGAAAGTGCACAGGGATCTTGAGGGACATCCGCACCCAGTTAAAGAAACTGGAACACAACATGGAGAAGTTGGAGCGGGAGTATGAGAGAGACCCAAAGGCAAGCAACCTGGCACACATAAGGAACCAAATCTCTGAGTATGAGACTATGGCAGAGCAGGAGTCGCGCCATCAACCCCGTAGGAACGTGGCACATGCGTATGGAGAAGCTGACAGACCGGGAAATATTTGGCCATGTGGTTGAGATCACCATGGGCGCCGACAGATGTTATCCAAGTAGGTAAATGGAACACCCTGCTATGACACCCCCTCCCCTGGTGTGGAATTCTCTGATTTTTTTGCTCAATGAAATAGTCCCCACGAGGGAACAGCAGCTGCCGAGGTCTCAGGATATCTGAAAGATATTGCCCTGGCATGGTTATCAAGGGGCCAGAGAGAATACCTGATGCAACTCGTCACAGTGGAGGAAATTAAGGAAATATTAAGTATGCACCCCAACAACAAGGCTCCGGGCCAAGATGGCTTGTCGGGTGAATTCTATAATGAATACACGGATCTCTTAGCCCTGAACTTGCTTATGATGTTTGAAGAAGCATACGATAAGCAAGTGCTCCCCCCGTCACTTTGGGAGGCCTTTTTGATAATGATTTTAAGGCCCATAAGCCCCCAAACCAAAGCTCCACATATCGGCTGCTGTCATTAGTTAGCATAGACATGAAAATACTGGCCAAACTATTAGCGACCAGAGTGCAGCCACTGCTCACCAACATGATTATACCAGACCAGTCTGGCTTACTCCCTACCTGCTCAACAGCGCAGAAACTAAATACCGTCTTTGCCATATTTCATCAGCTCGACCCCTCTTTGAAAGCCCCCACAGTCTTGCTAGACGCCGCGAATGCATTCGTTTCAGTTGAATGGTCCTTCATGTTTACTCTCTTACTCAGGATGGGGTTGCCCCGAGCCTTCCTCTGCTGGGTTTGCTTACTATATACTGCCCGTGGTTCGACTCAGGGTGAATGGGGTTACATCTGAGGCAATACCCATACACAGGGGAATGAGACAGTGCTGCCCACTTTTGCTGATCTTCTTCACTCTGTCGTTAGAACCTCTGGCGTGTGTTATATCCCTGCGACATGCGGTGGCCGTATTACGTTTTAGACTCCAACCATTAAGGATTTTGATGCACGCAGATGGCATGACCATTTATGTTTGGGAACCAGACATTTATCTGGACCCGATGATTTGGGAATATATTCATTTTGAGTGGATGTCGGGCCTGAGCATAAACTGGACGAAGTCCTTTGTGACAGTGCTGTGGCATTCTGTAGCACCTGGAGACGATTGAGACTTCTAACCGTGGTTCCCAGATAGAGGAGGTTGGAGTAGTCTAATCGCGATGTCACCAGGGCATGCACCAGAGTCTGACTGGCACCAACGGGGAGCAGGTCAAGGATCTTCCACAGACTCTTGAGTATACCGAAGCACATCCCAACCACTCCATTAATCTGGGGAGTAAACAATAGGTCAGAGTCAAACATCACTCCAAGGTTTTTAGCCTGCCGACAGGGCACTGGAGTGGTGCCTAGGCATGCTGGCCACCATGCCGAGGACCACACATCTGGACCACCCCCCACCACGAGCACCTCAGTTTTGGTCCCATTCAGCTTCAGGCAGTTGTTAGACATCCAGGAGGCAAGCTCCTGCATGCAAGCACTGAAGCTGGATGCCGCAACATCGGGTGCCCGTGACAGCGAGATGACCAGCTGTGTGTCATCGGCATATGACACTAGTTGGATGCCATGGATTTCCACAATATTGGCTACGGGGGAAGCATATAGGTTAAACAGGGTAGGGCTCAGAGCAGAGCCCTGAGGAACCCCTTGATCAAGATTGTAATGTTCTCCCTGTCTTACCTGAAAGCCCCTGTCGGACAGAAAAGATTGGATCCACTTCAGCGCTGACCCAGTGATTCCACCCTTGTTCAGACACTGCAGCAAGGTGAAATGTGCTACAGTGTCGAAAGCTGCACTTAGGTCAAGTAGAATGAGGGCCATCGTCTGTCCTTCATCCACCCCTTGCCTGATGGTCTCAGTGGCCATAAGCAGCGCAGACTCAGTGGAGTGGCGTGAGCGAAAGCCAAACTGAGTTGGATAGAGCAGGTTGGCTTTCTCCACATATGCCATTAGCTGAAGATTGGCCACCTTTTCTGCCACTTTGGCCAGGTAGGGAAGGAGTGAGATAGAGCGAAGATTATCTAGCCTATCCCAACTTAGATTAGGCTTTTAGGTACTGTATTGGATACAAATGATAGATCCAAAACATCCCTAATATAAGGCTCAAGGATCTCGATACTCCCGGCAAATAATTTCGGTGAGCCCGGATCACGAGGGGATCCTGACTTGATGGAGCTGCAAATCTGCCGAAGACCGTATGGATAGTATGAATTCCCTACTGGAAGAAAGGGTCTGCAGATGGTCACGTCCGTCACTCGCCCTTGCCGATAGTGTCGCCATCATGAAAATAATAGTATTGCCAACATTTCTCAATATATTCAATACGATTCAAATGACCCTCGCACAGGAGTTCTTTAAATCGCTTAACTCACTCTTAATATCATTCACATGGGCAGGTAAACACCTAGGATTGCATGGAGGATGCTCACTCTCCCGTTTGAGCAGGAGGACTTTGCAGCACCGGATATGTGTGTATACTACTTATGCACTCAAGATCAGTGCGCACACTATTGGGTCTCTCCCCCTGACTTTACACCACACCTAGCAATAGAACACGATGCTGCACACGCAGTATCACTCAGAGCCTTGATCCCGCACGCTATGAAGACCAAAAGATCAACGGAAATCTCCACTATCCCGTGCACCACTAAGGCATCGCAGCAGCTGGGTCATAGAGGGCGCAGAACTCTGCTGTATGCGAAGACACTACCGTTAGCTCCCCACACAGCAATGTCAGTCACGGCGGAATCCAAGGCGCTAAGCATACTAGCTAAGATAAAGTTGTAGACAATGGGTGATGTGTTCCCGGATGGGAAATGTATGGAATGGACTACATTTTGCATACCTGCGGCTGTGCACTTTCATGCTTGGACTGTACCCACAGTTCCTGGGGGAGCCCCCGGCTTTGTCAGCACTCAGTTACTTCTGTTCACTCCAACTAGACAGTAACTAGTCACCAGGATATACAACGCATTATACCTGTCATCAGTCCAGCAACTCCATAGGGGGCAAATGGAATGACATCCTAGATCCACGCCTCACCCCGTAAGAATGGACGTTCTGCTGCACACAAACAAGGGAGCTCATCTCTAATGTGAATTTGTGCATTATTCACTTTAAGATTCTCCATCAGATGTACCACACACCACTCACACTTTAGAGACATAGCCTTAGCGAGGATGATAATTGTAGTTGATGTGGATCCCCAGGGGCTGATTTTCTACATTTAGCTTGGGGCTGCCCCCGAATACTCCACTACGGGGAGAAGGTTACACACATCCTTACTGAGGTGGTGTCTGAAACAGATCAATGTACTCCAAAAATATGTATACTTGGATTTTTATTCATTTATTTATTTATTTATTTATTTACTTGTAACGCGCAACAGCTACCCGCAGTGGGTTTCCCGGCGCTAGGGATAGACTCAAGAAGAAAGAAGTATCAGGTAATATCGAGCAGACCAGGACAACGGGCAGATCACTCAAAAAGCAAGGTCTTAAGTCCCTTCCGGAACTGCAGCAAGTTATTCTCCAATTTTAGAGCAACTGGTAAAGCGTTCCAGAGCTTGGGCCCTAGATGAGCGAAAGACTGCCCGCCCATTCTGGCAAGTTTGAATCTTGGGATAACAAAGTCTCCATTACCAGAAGATCTAAGGGTTCGATGAGTCCTGTATGGTTGAACTAAGTTCTGTAGGTATTTAGGGGCTGTGCCCTGCCTAATCTTGAACAGATAACATAAGGCTTTAAATTTAATCTGGCTTGAGATTTTAAGCCAGTGTAAGTCACGCAGAGCAGAAGATGCTGAAGTTCTCCTAGGAACCTTCCGAAGCAGGCGGGCAGCCGCATTGTGGACTACCTGAAGAGTCTTAATGGTTGCAGCATCAGCTCCCAAATAGAGAACATTACCGTAGTCCAGGCGGGAGACAACCAATGCCTGGACAACAGTTCTCTGAGTGGATTGGGGCAGCATCCATAACATTTTCTGGAGCCATCTTAAGATGGAAAAGCAGATCGCTGCAACCTTTGTAGCCTGCTGCCTCATCGATAACTTGTCGTCAACAAGGAAACCAAGGTTGCGAACTACTGTGGCTGGTTGTGGAAGTGGTCCCATATCACTAGGCCAATGTTGGGGGCCCCATAGATTTTTATTCTTTCCCAATATCACCACCTCTGTCTTCTCCCCATTTAATTTCAGACAGTTCTTCTGCATCCACTCGGCCACGCGTACCAGGCCGAGCTTTAGAGCAGAGGGGCTGTTCTCATCTCTGCCTGACAGAGAGAAGACAATTTGGGTGTCATCGGCGTAGGAGAATAGCGTCAGCCCCCCTTCCTCCACAATGGTGGCCCAGGGTCTTACGTAGATATTAAACAATAAGGGGCTGAGTATAGACCCCTGGGGAACACCATAAGCCAATGAGCAGATTGTAGATGTAGCTTTGGCTGAGAAAACCTGGAAAGTACGCCCACTAAGAAAGGAGGCAATCCAGGCTAAAGCCGGGCCTGCCACTCCCAGGAAGCGGAGAGATCTCAAAAGGATGGAATGGGACACGGTATCGAACACGGCACTCAAATCCAGCAGGATGAGTGCCGATGTTTCACCTTGATCGATACCGTGTCGTAGACTCTCCGTAACTCCGAGAAGTGCTGTCTCTGTGGAGTAGTGAGCTCGGAAGCCGGACTGGGATGAGTGTAAAGAACCAGAACTCTCCACTAGATGGTTCAGTTGAGTGTTGACATGCCTTTCCAGGATTTTCGAAAAGATGGGCAACAGGGATATGGGCCTGAAATTAGAAGAATTCGAAACATCCGCACCAGCCCTTTTTAGACGGGGCACCACCATTGCATGTTTCCATGCCTGGGGTACATGAGATTCCTTTAAAGAGGCATTTAACAATTTTGTAAATACCTGATATAAGTTAGGATCTAACGTCTTCAGGATTTTGGCAGGTAAAGGATCGCGGGGAGACCCTGATTTCACACTATTCAAGCATGAAAGGAAGGACAGTTGCCATTCCGTGAGCTTCACTGAGGTGACGGGAATTTCAGGCAACAACGAAAATCCAGTCTGGGATTTCTCTGCCGAAGGAGTAGAACTCAGTGAATCATAGATGCGCTCAATCTTTGAAATAAATAACTCCGCCAGCAACTGACATTGAGCCTCATCCAAGGAAGGGGGAATTGGAGTAGTATCAGCTCCTGTTAATTTCCTGACAACGGAAACCAGAACTCGGGGACAATTTTGCGCTTGCGTTACCGTATTCGTGGTATAGGCAGCTCTCGCACTTTTGCACTGCTTATGGTAACCTCTAAGGGCTTCCTTATAGGCCACTTTCCGCGAGACGGAGTAATTACGCCTCCATCTCCTTTCAAGCTTCAACTCCTCTGAGAACCAAGGTACAGGCTGACGATGTGACATGGAACACTTAGATGTCAAAGGGAGCATGGTGTCCACTGCATTGCTCAACCATTTAGATACCACCTCATTTAGCTCTGATATGGGCAGATTGGCCTCTGGAAGAGACCCTAAAAGATGCCGATTAAACTTAATGGCATCAAGTCTACCCCAGCGACGTATCTGCTCGTCTTTGCCCTTACTGCTCCTGGACTTGATCTTGTTAGGTGGCAAAGAAAAAAAGACAGCATAATGATCAGACCACTCCAGAGGGCGAGCTTACTGTGAGCAATCATATTGAAGATTTGAAAGAATTGGATACAACAGATGACCCGCGGAGTGAGTAGGTCCGGAATTACACAGTAAAAGATCAAAGACTTCAAGGTCAGATAGAAGGTGTTGACTTATAGTGCAGGACGAGTCTTCAAGATGAAGATTCAAATCTCCAAGAATAGTGAAATTAGCCACCCTCAGCATCAGAGGGGCTAGTGCTTCCACCAGGGAAGACACCCAGAGATTAGCATTGCCTGGAGGGCGATATATCAAGATGCCCGACAATGTAAATTGAGCATTGATCGTAAGCTTAAAGAGGACGGCTTCACATCCACGGAGAGGGAAAGCTTCAAGTTGGCAAGTGTACATTGATTTAAAAATTATGGCTATACCCCCCCTTACCAGTGTCTCTGTCCTTTCTCATTATTACATAGTCATTCGGGATAGCAGCTGCAATATCTGGCCCAGAGCTCTCATGGAGCCAGGTCTCGGTTAAAAAGACAGCATCCGGATTCTCATCGACAAGGAAGTCATGGATATGAAACTTATGCTTAGGGAGGGACCTGCAGTTGATGTTCCAAAACTTCAATGGGGGGGCGAGCCATTGCAATTTTATTTTTCCTCGGCCTACCGCGTGCTTGAGTATAAGACATTCCTTTGCACCTTGACATTTTCCCCATAGAAAAAGCACAACCCGAGCACATAAAATTGTGTGCTGGTAGGACACACTGAATGCAATCTGCGCGAGGAACTTGCCTCAATAGTTGGAGTTCTTCACCGGTGTATGTGTAGACATAAGTGGGAGTAGCATCCGAGACGGAAATTAATCCAGAGGGTCCAGCCCCTGGGCCCGTCCAAGCGCGGATGGGCGCAGACGGGCTGGACTCAGGCTGGACTCAGGCGTGACTCCGGCGTGCGACCGGCGCACCCACTGCACGCTACCGCTACGCGCTAGCGAGGCCATCTTAAATAAGGCTCTCGAGTGTCCTGCTGGCCACTAGAGCGCATACAAAGATGGCGCCTCCAGGCGTCCCGTTCTTCCCCCAATAAGGCCGCTGGATACGTGAAAGCTCTGAAAACGGCTTGTCCTAAGTGCATGGCTGTTAGTCTCCTACTGGCTAAAAGAGGGGTTGCAAAACATTGGGGGCAAAGAACATATCCTAAGTTAGAGGGGTGGTATAAGGACATAGCGTATTGTAGAGACCAAATGAAAACATATGCAGAGGAATTGCTGAGCGCCTCCAGACTAAACAAAGACCGATGACGACGTACCCCCTTGCCCTTCCGGAGTGATCCCCGGCTGAACAAAGACTGTAGTATACTGTGATGAGCAATATTGGTTCCATGTGAAAAGTGTATCACCATATGCCATGTTATCTGCAAATGTATCAATATCAGTGAGCAATTATTGGTAAATGTTTTGTTATGTGCATTTAACTGAAATGCGATAAAAAAAATTACAAATTTAGAAACACAAGCCTTGGCAGCAGCAACAGAGATGGTGAACGAAAAAGGTGCAGCGTTGGAACCAGCGAGGTCTGAGGGACTCACCAAGAGCAGGAGAGTCCGAGCAGACCCGAGCGAGCAGAGGAGCCCACTGAAGCCAAAAGAAAGACCCTCAAGAGGACCCACTGGCCGAAGGCACAGGAGTCGCAAGAGGACCTCCAGCAGCTCACCAAAGATGCAGGCCACGGTGCAGAAGATGTGGTGAGGAAAAAGAACTTTTCAGGAAGAGATGCTGGAGGCTGGAGCTTCTTGTAGCTTGAAGAGCACCGGAGGACAGAGTCAACAAGCCTTGGGAACGGCAAGTTGATGTGAAGCAACTGGGTTCTTTTCCAGCGGTTCCGACCAGGGATCTCGGCCTCAAACTTGCTGCAAAGACAGTACAGGTCTCGAGGGAGTTGCAGAACCACCACATGTGTTCCTGAGCCTTTCAGGGTTCGTGGGAGATCAGGAGCAGCAGACTGGTCAGCTTTGTTACAGTACCTGCAGATGCAGGGGAGTGACTCCTTCACTCCAAGGAAGATTACTTTGGATGTCTTTGATGCCCACAGGCCTGGAGAAGAACCTGGATGAAGCACAGGCACAGACAAAGCGGAATACTGGCAGGATGACGAGACCAGGAGCAGCAGGAGTCTTCCTTGATGCAGTCTCGGTTCCAGGCGAAGTCTAATGAAGTCCAAGGTGCCTAGACGGCTGAAGTTGAAGTGGTTTCAGATTGGAATCAGATTTGAATCTTGTCCCATGACGAATATGAAGAGCCACCCACAGGTATACTTGGGGCTTACATGGGTACACCAGTAGCCAACTGGGAAGGTGCCAAAGTACTTACCATTGTCAGATTTAGGGAGGACGCACAGTGGCTGGGGTCCTGATTGGCAGGATCCCAATCAGACTCTTCACAAAACAGAGGAACACCAGCAAAAAGTGGGGGTGACCATGAAAGCAGATCCTACCTTTGTACAGGAAAAGTAGCTGTTCTGGACATATTCTGGTTGCAGACGGGTGTAGATGGGCTTGCAATTGGTGTGCTGTGCTAAGGAGTTCATTTTATGGGTAAAGAAGTTCCAGTAACCCCGCCCCAACCTCAAGAACTAGATCATGTACTGCTCAAATATATCCTGAGGGCATGGCTTATATGTACTGAGACATTTAATGCTGGTGCATTAATCTCATTAGCTGAAAATGGGAACTCTGCAAGCAACCTTTTTAAAGTTAGGGTTGTTTTCTTTATTTCGTTTTCTGGAAGTGGGTACATATTGTCATTTATTTCATTTTTAATTAAAGATCAGTATTTAATAACCTAAATATATTGTATAATTAAATAACAAATATGCACTATTCCATATATGTTAACTTTAATTTATATTTCATTATATTTGTATCTATTTAAAATCCTTTAATTTCATTTAATATGTTTTCCTATGAGATTTAATTTTCTATGGAAGGGTGTTGCAATACCAGTGGTTGGCCATCAGTAGTGCTGGATATACTACAAAAGTGTAAGTTACTATAAAAGTGTAAGTTATTACAAAAGTCCAGTTTGTGAATACCACAAAGTAGGTAATTTACTCAAGAGTGTAAACTTACTTAAAAGTGTAAGTTAGCTTTGCGAATCAGTCCTGCATTGTGAGAGGGACTGTCTACTTAGGTGAAGAGAGGTGTTGTAGCCGAAGAAGTGTCTTATAGCAAAGATGCACGGCAACAAGACATCTCTACTCTCAATATAATAATAGGGTTAATAATAATATCACCAGAATATTAACTTATACACAAGCAAATACTGGCATATAATTCCATCTGCTTCGCTGTCGCTGTGTGAGGTGTGGACATTGCATCTCGTCCCCTCTTTGCTGATGAAAGTTTTCTAGAATTGTAGCCACTTTGCTGGTCTTGAAAGATGTCCGTGCCTCCTTCACTCTTCCTCTCTATTTCCCTCTCTCTTTATCTCTCTCACTCTTCATCCTCCTTCTCTCTATCTCTACCTCAGCCTCTCTTTCTCTATATCTTTCGGTCTTTCTAGCTTCTTTTCTTCTCTCATTCTGCCTCTGGTTCTCCTCCGCTCTCGTTTTCTTTCTCTCTGAAGTTTCTTCTTCTCTCTTCTTTTTTCTCTTTCTCTCATTAACCTTTTCTCTATCCTTTCCCTCCAACCATGTGCCTATGGACAATATAGCCAGGATTAAAAAAAACACATTAGGGCTGATTTACAAAAGTATTTATGAAGAATGGAATTTATAATGGAATAATACTAAAAGAGTAATATTTTACATACTTTATTTTTCCTTCAATCTTTTTCAGTTTTGTTCTCACTCTCTTCCACTTCCCCCTCTGTCTCTCCATTTTTTTATCTACCTGTATCCCTCTTTCTCTTGCTTCCTCTATTTCACCCCTTTTTTCTCTCTGTCTGCATTTCACTCATTCTCCCTTCTCACTCCCTGTCTTCCCTTTCTCTTGCTCTGTGTCGTTCATGTTCTCCTAGTCTTACTCTCAACTCTTTGTCTCTTTCTCTCTCTCGCTCTCTCTCTACTCAGCTTTCCCCTATGGCCCTCTTGCTTTCACTTTTCTTTTACTCTCTTTCTTTTCTCTTTTCCTCTCTCTGCCTGTAGCTCTCTTTCTTCCGAGCCCTCTAATTTCATCTCTCTTTCTCTCTCTTTCTCTCACATTCTCTCTCTCGGTCTCTCTCTCTCTCTGTCTCTTCCTCTTTAAATCAGTCCCTCTCCTTTTTCCCCTGCAGCAGTGACCCAGTGTGACCGACATAACAAACAAGGAGGGCCCGGTGGACAAGACCACACCTGTGTAAGACACGAGCCTGGAACTGAAGATTCCTCTTCCTGGATGGGTTTATCCCCCTACCTGAGACAGACACTATGCCTCCGCGCAGGTAAGTGGACTTTATTTCAAAATGTTAAATTGTTTGTTGAATTAAAAAATATAGTACCAGAAATTAAACTTTAAGCCCCTTCACAGGAGTGTAATAAGGTTTACATATATTTTAATGACATGTCTCCTGCCTTTTATATATCAAAAAACCCATTGAAATGAGAGAAATGTCCAGAACAAAAGATCTCAGAGAAATGTGAGCTAGATGGCAAAGAAAAAATGTAATAAAGAAAGGGAAATATTCCAACTGATTCGAAAACTGATAACAGAAACCATGAATATCTAATGGTGAAACACTGTAAACCCCTGACTCAGAGATATCCAATGTAGGTCCAAGAGGGCTGGATCCATACAATAGGATAACTACATGAGATACCTTTACATTCACTCAAACCACTATACCATAGGATAACTACATGAGATACCTTTACATACACTCAAGCCATTATATCATACGATAACTACATGAAATGCATTTACATTAGGGGTGGGCAAATATTCTGTTCCACCCGTGGAATTGGCAGAATTTTGGCCACTTCGAGTTACTCTTTAACACAGAGTTCTGTCTAAATTCCTTCAATTACCATCAGGCAGACTTTTTCTCCTTTGAGGCTCCAGAATATGCGAGCTGGTGAGAGTGAGTGAGATTTGGCGTCCCCCAGTACAATTTTCTAACGTAGGTGATTGCCGGCGCTTGCGAGCAGTTGTGGCCAGGGGGCTACCATTGGAGTAGATTTGCTGCCACTCAAGTAGATTTTCTACTGAGCACCAGCAACATCACCACGAATAACCGAGCGCTCTTCTGCAACACACGGTGCAGTTTGTGCTGATTTTTAGAGCTACTCACGTTACCGTTGGTAAATTATAGTGCAATCTGCATATTTTATACCTATCGGCCTAAATCTGTGAAATGTCATGGAGTTTTTTGTAACTCTGCGAGTTGTGCCCCCCTGGGGAGGTGTGGTGCAGCAGCCAGGGCAGCTGACTTTGGCGCAAAGAGCTCACGGTTTGATCCCTGGCTCCGACGGCAGATCAGCCCAGCACCATGTGACCCTGGGCAATAGCTCACTTAATTTTCACGACGGCCCCCAACGCCTTGGGACCCATAAGGGTGAGTAGTTTGCGCTTTACAATTACTGGATTCACGATTTTATTTTACCCCTAATTTGCATACACTGAAACAAAGCACTAGTGGGGATCCAGCTGGGATTCAAGGTATTGGGTTTTACATTTTTACAATAAACATTTTTACATTACACACATTTCCAATTGGCGGAACAGGGCTATAAATTGATGTGGCCGGAATCACAATCTTTTTGTGCTAAAACTGGAATAGGAGTGTATGTTTTCAGACTTCTATGTCAGAAAGCTAGCCACAAGGTCACATCCCCTATCCTTAGACACGTTAGGATCACCGTACCTCACACTGGGAGCCTTTCATACTACTGAAACCAGGGCACCTGTCAAGCTATGACGAGATGACGTAGCAGATGTCAGCAGAGACCTGTGAAAAGTAGGATAAAACATACAATGACTGGGAAACCCAGCATTTATGGTTACGGGTTGTATTGAATTCGAGGTTTAAAGAAAACAATGCTTAAATTCGGTAGCGTTTTATATCAGGTAGGATTAGACATTTATATTTGTGATTAATCACACCTTTTACCCAGCCTAGTAATCTAGATTTTATTTAAACCTGGCTTCTGTATATTTTTCAAACATTTCTTTAAACTTCAATAAAGATGCTTTTACTTTAGTATGACTGTATCATTACATTTTGTTCCTAGTTCTGGTTTAGCTGATAACATTGAAAACTAGAAGTTTGAAGAACTTCTAACATTGGTGTCAGATAACATAGTAAAGGACAAAGTAAACATCACATTATCTTGAAGACTGTTACTAATCGAGCTCTAAACACTGAACTTGATGCCAGATCAATAGGAATCCGCTAAAAAAAATGTGAGAGACGACTGTGCCTTGTTCAACAAAGGTAGCATTTCCTGTTTGCTAACTAGGGGATTCCAATCCACCCAGATATTACTATTCAAGCCCCTCAAATCTACACACATCCTGTTGGAGCCATTAGTTTGCACTATACTATGGAAGAAAGCTACTCCAATGCTTCTTTCGGTTCAATCGGTCCTATTTTGCCTCACTGGTCAATTTTAACCTTCAGTGATTTGATATAAAAGGTCCTTCTAGACCACAAGTGTTTCATCAACACAATCTGCAGAAATCTTTCCGGATTCCTAATTAAATTATGATACGCAGGGATTATGTTAATCTAAATCTCTTAACTCTGAACCCGTCAGACTGGAATAATCCGCCTTTGGGTTGCAGTCAATTGCAGAACCTACATAAAATTGGCACACATATACATCTTCACTGAGTGTTCCCTATTTTGATCTATGTTCTATTAAATAATCAGTAGGTTTTGGAACTCTAGAGAGAGTTAGAATTGGGGGTTTCTAGTTGGCAGAGGTAGGTACCTTTGACCAAATAGGGACTCTTGCTTCTAGTCAGGGAAAGGAGGGTACACTGCTGGATAACCCTTGCTCACCCCCTTGGTAGCTTGGCACGAGCAGGCAGGCTTATCTCAGAGGCAGTGTGTAAAGCATTTGTGAACACATACAGTAATAGAGCGAAAACACTACAGATGGACATCACACCAGTTTAGAAAAATAAGTAATCTTTACTAGACTTAACACAAGACCAAACAACAAAAATCCACAATACTGTCATCAGTAGGGGTGGGCAGACAACTCCGCTCCGTGGCTAGCCACCCCGGATCCCCGGCCCGGTACCTGCTTCGGAAAGCAGTCAGGCAGGTGAGAACCTCCCCAGGCCCCGGTGGACCACTGTCCCCAGCGCCCGACCCTCGGCTGGCTTGCAGTACGGGGGGCTCCCGCACCCCGGGGCACGCCGGATGGAGCTTGAGCTCCAGGCCTGGTCCCAGCTTCCGAACCCCAGCCAGGCAAGGGAGAGCCTTCCCGGGCCCCAGTGGACCCCCTTCCCCAGCCCCCAGACTCTCAGCTGGCTTGCCGTACAGGGGACTTCGCACCCTGGGACCCTGGAACGGAGCACGAGCCCCAGGCCTTGTCCCAGCTTCCAAACCCTGGCCAGGCTGGGGAGAGCCTCCCCGGGTCCCTTTTGACCCCCTTCCCCAGTACCTGGACCCTTGGCTGGCTTGCAGGACAGGGGGCTCCTGCACCCTGGGACGGAGCATGAGCCCCAGGTCTGGTCCCAGCTTCCGAACCCTAACCAGGCCAAGGAGAGCCTCCCTGGGCCCTGATGAACGCCCAGACCCTCGGCTGGCTTGCAGGACAGGGGGCTCCCGCACCCCAGGGCCCGCAGGACGGAGCTCAAGCCCCAGGCCCGGGCCCAGCTTCTGAACCCTAGACAGGCCGGGGAGAGCCTCCCCGGGCCCCGGTGGGCCCCCGTCCCAAGCGCCCAGACCCTCGGCTGGCTTGCAGGACGGGGCGCTCCTGAACCAGGGGACACTGGGATGGAGCGCGAGCCCCGGGCCCGGTCCCAGCTTCTGAACCCTAGCCAGGCAGGGGAGAGCCTCCCCGGGCCCTAGTGGACCCCGTCCCCGGCACCCGGACCCTCGGCTGGCTTACCAGACGGGGGGGCTCCCGCACCTTGGGAAACTGGGACCGAGCCCAAGCTCCGGGCCCAGCTTCCAAACCCTAGCCAGGCCGGGGAGAGCCTCCCTGGAACCCGATGGACCCCGTCCCCAGCGCCCAGACCCTCAGCTAGAACCAAGGAGGGTTACACAGAGGCCACGTCCTATCCCCGACGGCCTTCCCGGGGAGCCCATTTTTCTCCACTATTAAGCCCCCACGTAGTGGGGGCTTACAGAACTTTGGGGAAGGACAATAGTTAGAGCAAGCCCGGCTGGCCGGCAGGCCAGCCATTTGGTCACCCAACCCGCAGGGCCATCTGGACACCCACCCAGCAGGGCCATCTGGTCACCCAGCCCTCAGGGCCATCTGGTTACCCAGCCCTCAGGGCCATCTGGTCACACAGCCCACAGGGCCATCTGGTCACTCAGCCAGGTGACCAGATGGCCCGGGATGACCCAGCGCCCAGATGGCCTGGAAGGGTGCCGTACCCAGTCGCCCTTGCAGTCCGATGATGGGTGTCCAGGCGCACCGAGGCAGCCGCTCGGGAGACTCCTTCCCCAGGGCTGCTGCTCGCCTCCCTGCCCGACTGTAAATGTAAATGTAAATGTAAATGTGTGACTTCTTATATAGCTCACTAATCACCCCTAAAGGTCTCAAGGCGCTTGCTTTGGGAACCCGTCCTGGTTTTTCCCTGTGAGATAGCCCCTACTGGGCACCCCCAAGGTGAAAGCCAGGCATCCCGCTGCGGGAGTGTGAACCTCGGCTTTGAGTAGGCACCGAGGCGAGAATTATCGAGTCTGTGGACATTTTGAGCTCAAGACCCTGCCGCATCGGGAATTGAACCCTGGTCCCGGTCTGACCTCTGCTTCTGGGTCTGCCTCCTCTAACCAGTGAGCCACACTTCTCCCCAGGGGCAGGAGCAGCGTGAAGGAGAGGCCCAGGCCATCTGGTCACCCTGCCGACCCGCAGGGGATGGTAGCCCCTGTCCCCACACCCCGGTGGGGCAAGGATGGGAGGGTGAGGCCCCATGCCGGAGGGCAAGTGGTGGAGGCAGCCTCCCACAAACTTGTGTTATTGTTACGGTTTAGAGGGGCGTTCAGTCATAATCCCACAGATAGTAGTTTCACCCCATTGGCTCCTGAGCCAAGCACATATACCAAAGGTCTGAACCTGCGGTTCCTCTCGTACTGAGCAGGATTACTATTGCAACAACACATCATCAGTAGGGTAAAACTAACCTGTTTCACGACGGTCTAAACCCAGCTCACGTTCCCTATTAGTGGGTAAACAATCCAACGCTTGGTGAGTACCGACGTCGAAGGATAAAAAAGCGACATCGCTATGAATGCTTGGCCACTACAAGCCAGTTATCCCTTTGGTAACTTTTCTGACACCTCCTGCTTGAAACCCGAAAAGTCACGGTCTGTATCCATACTGAAAATCGAGATCAAGCGAGCCTTTGCCCTTCTGCTCAGCTGTAAGTTTCTGTCCTCCCTGAGCTTGCGTTAGGACACCTGCGTTATCGTTTGACAGGTGTACCGCCCAAGTCAAACTCCCCACCTGCCACTGACCCTGGAGCTTGTCGCACCTGGCGGGCGCCGGGCGCTTGGAGACAGAAGTGAGAGCCCCACGGGGCTCGCTCCCGCCTCACCGGGTAAGTGATATTTCACCTGCGGCCCGAGGGCCTCCCACTTATCCTACACCTCTCATGTCTCTTCACAGTGCCAGATTAGAGTCAAGCTCGACAGGGATTTCATTCCCTGCTGATTCTGCAAAGCCCGTTCTCTTGGCTATGGTTTTGCTAGATAGTAGGTAGGGGCAGTGGGAATCTCGTTCATCCATTCATGCGCGTCACTAATAAGATGATGAGGCATTTGGCTATTCTGTACCACTTAACGGTGGCTCATTCTGGGTTATTATGCTGCCCATCAGCATCAATTCGGTTTTGCTTCCAACAATACAACATTCTTTCGCTCCGGAGTACAGCCACACTGAACGCTGTTCTCACTGGAACTGGGATCACGTAAAGGTCGGAGATAGTGCACCCTGCAGTACTATTCCAATAATTTAAAATTGTCTACGAACAGTCCTGAGAAATTAAAATATGGTTAGCAGGACATCAATAATCAATGTGTGATAACTATGTCTATGAGATTAATTGAGACCTAATCCTCAATCAAGACATTTCAATAAGTATGATGTACACAATTATATCTAAATTGTTATAAGCACACATTTATAAAATATACACATCTACAAATTACACATCTAAGTAGAAAATGCACATCTATAAAATTGTAAAAATTCACATCTATAAAATTCACATCTATACTCAATCTTGTGTCAACTATAAACCTATATGTTAAAACAATATGCTTTATAAGGGTGACATTTGTGCTGCAAGAAAGTGTACATCTCAGTATAAGCTTGACCGAAAAGTCACGGTCTGTATCCATACTGAAAATCGAGATCAAGCGAGCCTTTGCCCTTCTGCTCAGCTGTAAGTTTCTGTCCTCCCTGAGCTTGCGTTAGGACACCTGCGTTATCGTTTGACAGGTGTACCGCCCCAGTCAAACTCCCCACCTGCCACTGACCCTGGCAGGTGGCATGATACTCAATTGTCCATGAATACTTGGCACATTTAAAGAGCGTCCATTAAAGTAGTCAGGCAAAAAAATTTCTTGAATGGGAAAGACATTTGCAGACCTATATCAGCTGGGACAACATCATTACATTGAGGCCAAATACCACGACATACTGCGATAAAGCCATGAAATTTTACAGTGTTACATTTGGTGAGACCTTTGATTTGCTGTGACAGATCCTGATAGTATTTAACTTTACTCTCAAACGCTAATTCAAGGGAATTCTGTGAGTTTTCATATCGAATTGAAACATCCATCACTACAGCTGTACAATTTTTGGTAAACACTACATCTGGTTTTCGTAGTTCACCTTCATTATTCTTAACATGAGTTTCCCTATATGCCATCCAACCACACCTTTTTGCTCTATCAATGAGCAGTTCCAGAATTTTGTTGTGTCTTTTTATCCTAATAATGTCCTTGGTTTTAGGACATGCGCCTGAAATATGAGAGATTGTTTCGCAAGCATCATTACAATATCTACAAGTAGCAAATGTGCGATATCTTTCTCTAGCGTTGGTTTCCCTAGTAGATAAAACATTTGCTCTTAACATCAGCGCAGCTATGTATTGGTTTTCTTTCATTTTGTTATGCTTGCTGATCCAGAGGTTTGAGGTTGGATTACTTGCTAAATATTTTATACCATTTTATAACGTTTACCCGCGCTTCATTGAATTTCTTCACTTTGACATTGAGAGCACTGGGCAGAAATCACATCGCGTCAACACCCCCCTCGAGCCTTCGTGATGCTTTGTTTTAACCCCTTCTATGCTAATGACAAGGTCAGCTCATCATGCAGTACACTGGACGTGTGCTTATGACGAGCTGACCTTGTCATAAACAATGGGAAAAAAGAAGATTCAGCGTGGGAGAAAAATCTCCATAGCATTGAAGGTGTTAATTAAACAGTCGGATTCCCCTGCTCCGTACCAGTTCTAAGTCAGCTGCTAGGCGCCGGCTGAGGCAGAACGCCGGCCCGCCCCCCCGGGAAGAGGCAACCATTGCAGCTGGGGCGATCCACAGGAAGGGCCCGGCTCGCATCCAGAGTCGTCGTTGCCACGTGTTAAAGATTGGAGGGATTTCTTAGCATGAGCTGAAAGCCATTTTGTATTTCGCAGCCATTTTAGGTAGCCATGTGCTCGCCATGTGCTGTTTCCCTCTTCAGAGCCTTGCACATTCTCAGAAGGGCCTACCTAGTAGAATGCAGCTTCTCCTCTTGAATAACTGTCAGGCTATTTTTGCTGATGTATGGAGAAGTAACTCCCCTCCCTTAGTCTTATGCTGACTATATAACTCTAAGCATATATAAGGCCCCAGTTTTCTGTACTCCTTAGACTGCCTCATACAGTTGCTAAGGGTTCTGTGTGACGTAGTCTCCCTCATTTGAGGTTATTAAAGATGTTACTTTTATATTACAGCTTCTGTGCCAATTTCTTCTTTGTTGGTTTAAAAGGACCAAGGATCACTGAGACCCCTGGGAAGGTTTCTATTTTCTTCACCTCGAGGGAGGCGCCTCATCCAGCCGCGGCGTGCGCCAAGCCCCGCTTTTTGCCCCAGCCCGACCGACCCAGCCCTTAGAGCCAATCCTTATCCCAAAGTTATGGATCTGACTTGCCGACTTCCCTTACCTACATTGTTCCAACATGCCAGAGGCTGTTCCCCTTGGAGACCTGCTACGGATATGGGTACTGCCCGGCGCAAAATTTACACCATCTCCCCTGGATTTTCAAGGACCAGAACAAGCTCGCCGGACGCCTCCAAGGCTCAGGCCCCTCTCTCGGGGCGAACCCATTCCAGGGTGCCGTGCCCTGCATCAAGAAAAGAGAACTCTCCCCGGGGCTCCCGCTGGTTTCTCCGGGATCTTTGCATTACCGAACTGGACCCGCAAGGGCGCCCGTTTCCACCACTCTGGGTTCGGAGATCTGAACCTGACTCCCTTTTGATTGGCCGAGGGCATTGGAGGCCATCGCCCGTCCCTTCTGAACGGCGCTCACCCATCTCTTAGGGCCCATGTCACATGAACCCTTCTCCACTTCGGCCTTTAAAGTTCTTGTTTGAATGTTTGCTACCTCCATTAAGATCTGCACCTGCGTTGTCTCCACCCGGGCCCTTGCCCGGGGCTTCTGTTCTCACCGCAGCAGCCCTCCTACTCATCACGGCTTAGCCCCCGTGGCTCTCAGAGCCGGCGACGGCCGGGTATCAGCCCAAAGCTCCAGCGCTGTCCATTTTCAGGGCTAGTTGATTCGGCAGGTGAGTTGTTTGTTACACACTCCTTAGCGGATTCCTGTTGTCTAGATCAACCAACACCTTTTCTGGGGTCTGATGAGCGTCGTCTTCGGGCACCTTAACCCATCATTCTGTTCATCCCGCAGCGCCACTTCTGCTTACCAAAAGTGGCCCACTAGGCATTCGCATTCCATGCCCGGCTCCATGCCAGTGAGCCGGGCTTCTTACCCATTTAAAGTTTGAGAATAGGTTGAGATAGTTTTGGCCCCAAAACCTCTAACCATTCGCTTTACCAGATAAAACTGGAGGCTCCGAGTGCCAGCTATTCTGAGGGAAACTTTGGAAGGAACCAGCTACTAGATGGTTCGATTAGTCTTTCGCATCCTATACCCAGGTCGGATGACCGATTTGCACATCAGGACCGCAACGGACCTCCACCAGAGTTTCCTCTGGCTTGGCCCTGCCCAGGCATAGGTCATCATCTTTCGGGTCCTATCACGCCCGCTCATGCTCCACCTCCCCGGCAGAGCGGGCGAGAGGGGCCGGTGATGTGCCTGCAGCTGGAAGCTCGGTGGGATCCCACCTCAGCCGGTGCATGCCGGCCCTCACCTTCATTGCACCACAGGGTTTCGCTCGGCCCTCCGACTCACGTACGTGTCAGACTCCTTGGTCCCTGTTTCAAGACGGCTCGAGTGGGTAACTGACATCACCGCAGACCACTGACGCCCGGCGTGGGCCTCCCCGCTCGGCGGCACGATGCATCGGGGCGCACTGAGAACTGTCCGCCCCAGTCAGTAGTCACGCAGGGAGCAGGGGACGCAGTCCCCCCTTCAACCGCACTGGCACGCCCAGAGGGGCAGCCGGAGACGGGTGCACGGGGGAGGGTTTGGAGGCAGTCGTATCTCACTCTGCCCTGTGGACATAGCAAAGCTGTTGCCAGGGGGCTGTAACAACCTCCGCCAGAGAGGAGTGCCACCTGCCACCACAAAGCCTTCCCAGCTGACCCGGAGGCAGTCGCGGTGCACCGCTGCAGAGGAAATTCACCCTGCGGAGGCCGGATAGGGCCCAGAAGCCGGTCCCACGGAGGGGATCCAGAACTCCCGGGCCACCGACCTTCACGCTGTGTTGAATCCTCCGGGCGGCTGCACGGACCCCACCCTTTTAGCTCTCTATGGTTTCACGCCCCCTTGAACTCGCTCTTCAAAGTTCTTTTCAACCTTCCCTTACGGTACTTGTTGGCTATTGGTCTTGCGCCCATTTTTAGACTTAGATGGAGTTTACCACCCACTTTGGGCTGCATTCCCAAGCCTCACGACTCCGAGAAGACCCGATCCCGGCGCGCCGGGTGCCGCTACCGGCCTAACACTGGCCACGGGGTTGAGCCTCGATCAGAAGGACTTGAGCCCCCGAAGCGACGCCGGGGAGTCAGTCTTCTGTACACCACATTTCCCGCATTCAGCGCTGGGCTCTTCCCTCTTCACTCACCGTTACTGGGGGAATCCTGGTTAGTTTATTTTCCTCCGCTCAGCAATATGCTTAAATTCAGTAGGTCGCCATGTCTGATCTGAGGTCGTAGTCAGAAGAAAATGCTGGAGCATTAAGGGGGAGCCAGGGAAGGCCAGCCCCCTGCCGGAGCAGGGGCCTTGCATCCCGGATCGCATCTGGAGGGGTTTCGCCCTCGCCGGGAAAGCCAGCCACGGAGGAGGGCTCCCGAGGTGCGTGCGCACAGGCAGCCAGTGGGATACCACAGTCCGCCACGGGCTGCACGCAGCCAGGTGCCCAGGGACGGGCCCGGGGCGGACCGGTCGCCAGACCTCTTCTCGGGGCTAGGTGCGCCAGCGGCGTACCTCCTCAGCAGGACCCTGCGAGGGACCCTGCTACAGGCGATTGGGGGTTTGACCTTGTGGGGGGATGAAGGGGAAGTGGAGCTCACCCTGCACGTCCTGGGGAAGCCCCAGAGTGATTGACGATTGAGCGACTTTCCGATAGGCATAGAGCCGCAAGGTGCGTTCAAAGTGTTGATAGTCAATGTGTCCCACAATTCACACTAATTCTTGCAGCTAGCTGCATTCTTCATTGACGCACGAGCCGAGTGATCCACTGCCAAGAGTCACAGACAACTTTTAGAAAACGTTCACCCACATCAGGGCGAAGGAGAGGTGGGAGGAAGGTGATGTCGTTCGTCCACCACCCGCGCGGCAAGACAGCCCAGACGCCCCGTTCAAGGCTTCCTCTCTGGGAGTCAGACTGCACTGTTGGGAGAAAAAAAACATTGCAAGGCGCTCGGCTTGTTAACCCAGGAGTCACAACGCGGGACTGGGTCGAACCGGGTACCTGGCAATGAGGGAGGGTCGTCCCACCTCCACATCAGCCATCCGTCACTGGGTGGCCTGAGCCGTGCCAGCGGGCTGGCGATCAACCCACCACCACCCTCCCCTGGGTCGGAGGTGCTGGAAAAGAAGAGTCAGGCAGCAACCCATCCCGCACACCTCACACCGAGAGGAGCCGGGGTCCCCTTGCAGGCCCTCGGACCCTTCTCTTCTAGGCCGCCCTGCCGCACGAGAAGGGCAGCTCCTCGGTCACCCGAAACCCGGTCAGGCTGGGACTCTGGCGCAGGAGGGCCCAACCGGCACCAGTGCCTTTTTGAGGGAGGGGTGGTACCAGCCCGGGGATGCACTGCCATCGGTTTCCCCCCCACCACTGGGGGAGTTCTGCTGGGTGAGCTTGGGTTCCATCTCGGAGAGGGACAGGGGATGGTCGGAACCACGATGGTATCTGATCATCTTCGAACCTCCGACTTTCGCTTTGGTTCGTCTTGAGCTGGTCAAAGAATTTCACCGCTAGGGGCACAATAAGAGTTCCCCAGGCCGTCCCTCTTAATGGTGCCCCAGTTCCGAAAACCAACAAAATTGAACCGGAGTCCTATTCCATTATTCCCAGCTGAAGTATTCAGGTGACCGGCCTGCTTTGAACACTCTAATTGTTTCAAAGTAAACGCTTCGGACCTCCAGGACTCTCAGTCAAGAACATCAAGGGGGCACCGAGAGGCAGGGGCTCGGACAGGCGGTAGCTTGCCTCACGGCAGACCGCCTGCTCGATCCCAAGATCCAACTACAAGCTTTTTCAAAGATGTCAACTACAAGCTTTTTAACTGCATCAACTTTAATATATGCTATTGGAGCTGGAATTAACGCGGCTGATGGCACGAGACTTGCCCTCCAATAGATCCTTGTTAAAGGATTTAAAGTGTACTCATTCCCATTACAGGGCCTCAAAAGAGTCCTGTATTGTTATTTTTGGTCATTACCTCCCCGAGTCGGGATTGTGTAATTTGCGCACCTGCTGCCATCCTTGGAAGTGGTAGCCGTTTCTCAGGCTCCCTCTCTGGAACCGAACCCTGATTCCCCATTACCCGAATGTATTTTCACCGTCACAGGGACGTGCGATCGGCCCGAGACTATCTTGAGTTTGATCTTGGTCTGATAAATGCACGCATCCCGGTATGTATTAGCTCTAGAATTACCACAGTTATCCAAGTAACAGATGGAGTGATCAAAGGAACCATAACTGATTTAATGAGCTATTTGCAGTTTCACTGTACCGGTCGTGTGTGCTTACACGAGCATGGCTTAATCTTTAAGAAAAGCATATGCTACTGGCAGGATCAACCAGGTAGCCGCACCTGCTGACGGGATGGGGCCGTATGCCCTTCTCGCCGACTGGCAACCTTCACGCACCCCTCCCTCTCGGGAGCCTGCCAGGGGAAGGAGCCCACCCTCCTGGGCAGGAGGGCTAACTGGAAGGGTGTGGAGAGGTGCGGTCGCATGGGCACTGGCAGGCCCAGCCGTCTCACCCTGGAGGGAGAGCCAGGCCGAGGCGAAGCCTGAGCGAGACAAAGGGGTGCCAGAGCCTGGCAGCGGCGGCACCCCACGGAACAGTCATTCCAAGCTGCTGAGGAAATGTGCTGGGCAGAGAGGGGTGACAGAGTGGTGCGCTGGACCTTCGTACCAGCTGGGCAGCAGCATCTGAGGGCCTGGTGCCACCCGACCCCTTCCGCTCGGGTCAAACCACTGGGGGGCATGAGCTGCCGGGGCTGCTCGGCCTTCGCTCAGTCCATGCAGAGTGGAAGCGCTTTGCTTGAAACAAAAGCCATGGATGGCTGGCCAAGCAGCCCATCCCTAAAAGGACCATCGGGAAGGGGCTGTGAGGCACGTGTGTACCCGGACCCCTTGGGGCCCCGGCAGGAGGGCCTGGGTTCTGCCTTCCCCTGTTTCAGAATCGCTGGACCTCACGGAGGTCTGATTGACCCTCTCACTAGTAATCCGGAGGAAAATTACCCCCTTTCTTGTAATCCATGCACACGAGGTGACAAAGGGGACCCAAGGCGTGAAAGTACCAACCTCAGAAGCACCCGACCCGGAGCCCGGCAGGGCCCCTGGACCCAGCCGGGGTTCCCAGGCCCAGAGGCGCAAAGGAAGCCTCCCCAGGCCTACCGGACACCATCCCAGGCACCCTGCCACGCAGCGGGACTGAGGGCAGAGCCCGGCGTTAGGAGGCCACCCTCCCAGGGGCTGCAGGGAGCCCCTGAACCCAGCCGAGCAAGGGGAGGCTCCCCGGGCACGATGGAACCCCCTAATGGGCCTTTGGCTGGGCAGCAGGCGGGGGAACGGCATAGCCCTAGTAATCAGAAATAAGTCTTTAAAATGGTAGAAAATAGCTTCTTTCAATGTAGATGGTAAATGCAACACTTTACTCTCAAAGTACCTTTGGTGTGTCACGCAATGCAAACAAAAGGGTCGATGGAAAGTTGATGCACGTTTTTTTACACTCAGATGCGCCGTTTCTTACTACGGCCCAGTGACGATGCGACAAGATGGCACCTCGATGCGACGATCTGGTGCAATGCAACAAAATGGCGTCTTTGATGCGACAACGTTGGATGCGATGCGTGCACGCCCCACGGCCTTACGGCGAATTTGGTAACTTCTGAGCCGCGACAGGCCCTATGACATGCTTCTCCGTTGATGCGGCGGCGACATCTGCGGCGGGGACATGCTTCTCCGGTGATGCGACATGCTTTGTCGGTAATGCAACGGCGAACAGCTGTGGCAGCGGCATGCTTCTTCAGTGATGCTTCTTCGGTGATGCAATGGCAACTGCTGTGGCTGCGACACGCTTCTCCTTGTTGCGTCGCGCTTCCAGCTCCCAGCGACCCGCAGTTTTCTCAGAGGGCCCAAACAACAGTAGGCACCTCTCTGCAGGTAGAATTCCCAGCAAGGAAATTCAGGGGAGGTAGAGGTGAAGTGTTGTATTCCTGAGACTTCTGGCAGGAGGCAAACACACTTCAAGCCCTTGGAGATTCTTCTTCAGGATGATGAAAAGTGCACAAAAGTTCTCTTCCCCTTTACTTGGCAACTGAAGTAACCACTGCAGGCCAACCCAGAAATAGCAAACAGCACAAGGGCAGTCTCCTCCTTCAGCGTTCGTGGTTCTTCTCCTTGGCAAAGGGTCTTCTTGGTTTCCAGCAGTGATCTAATGTTCTGGGGTCGGGCCCCTATATTTATTTCAGTAAATCCTTTGTCCTCTGACGGCAGAGGGTGCCTGTGCCCAACCAAAATCAGTTTGGTGCAGCTTCCTGGCAGGAGGTGGAGACAGCATTGTTGAAAGCAGACCTGGCCCAGGTAGCTCAAAGGAAATCTCCTCCCCTACTCTCTATTCTAAGAGGGCTGAGGTCAGCGAAAGGAAATACCTGCCCCCCTACTCTCTATTCAATGCAGGTCCTATTAAGCCCGGCCTTGACCCATCAGACTGCTGGTGCCAAAGCCCTCTCCAGCCCCCTGTCACTCACAAACCAGACATGGAATACACAAACCTAGCAGAGGCATGCTAGATGGTTAGGCAAGAAAATCCCTACTTTCTAAATGTGGTATTTTCAAACACAGAATGTAAAAATCACCCTCACTAAAAGATGTAGTCACCAGGGAATATCCTACCTTTCACATACAATGCACTCTGCCCATGGGGGTACCCTGGGACTACCTTAGGGGCGACTAACACATAGAAAAGGGAAGGTTTAGGGACTGGCAAGTGTGTGCAATTGCCAAGTCGACATGGCAGCCCCAGGCTGCACACATGCTCTGCAATGGCAGGCCTGAGACATATTTTACAAGAAGCTTCTGTGGGTGCACAATCAGTGCTGCAAGCCCACCAGCAGCATTTGATTTACAGGCCCTGGGCATTCATGGTGCACTGCACTAGGGTCTGACAAGTATATCAAATAGCAAATTATGGAGTCTTTAATCGGTTACAACAATTTACAATGGGAGCACTTGCACTTTGGCACTGAATAGCAGTGGCAAAGTGCCCAAAGCATCTAGGCCAGCAAAAATATAGCAAAAACATGGGAGGCAACAGCAAACAAATGGAAGGGATACCCACACCGTTGGTGCCAGGTCTAACATGTGTCCCCTCCAGCTGAAATGTGGGGTTTACTACCAACCCCTTGGGAGTTCTCTTTACTTCAAGGTTGGCTTGTTCTGTACCTGGGCTGTGTTTCACCGTGAAGTCCATACCCTGTAGAGAAATGGACCAGCTCAACAGCTTGGGATTCGCATCCATCATATCATTAACCATATGAGGGGCCTGTGGTCTATCTGAACCCGGAAGTGAGTCCCAAACAAGTATGGTCTCAACTTCTTCAATGCCCAGACCACAGAAAATGCCTCATGCTCAATTGCACTCCACATTTGTTCCCATGGAAGTAAACTCCTACTTATGAAGGCTACAGGTTGGTCTAGGCCCTCCTCATGCATCTGTTAAAGAACAGCCCCCACACCATGCTCTGAAGAATCTGTCTGTACCATGAACTCGTTAGAGAAGTTGGGCGCCAGAAGCACGGGCGCCGCGCATATGGCAGTCTTCAGGCCATCAACAGCTTTTTGACAGGTGTCTGTCCAGTTCACTTTCGTGGGCTGCTTTCTGGAAGTCAGCTCTGTCAAGGGTGCAGCAATGCTGCCTTACCCCTTGACAAACCTCCTGTAGTATCCAGTATAAAAAGACTCTCACCTGGGGGCGTGGCCGAGGCGGCTAACATGGCGGACGTGGCTTGAGTGAGCTCCGTCCCGCCGTATTAAAATCCTTCACTTTTCTCCTATATCGCCCTGACCTGCGGACTTCCAGCTCCAACCCTCCTTGGCCACTGTGTGGGAGTGAGCTCCGGTAGCAATTTGGGCGACCACTGAGCTACAATACCGGCGAAACACAACCCGGAGCGGTGGGGCCTTATTCGCGCGCTGGAGCCGGGCCCTCGAGTTCTGCGGGGTCCGGCCAGAAGTGCGACGGCGCTGGGGGCTACCTTGAGACTTGGACCGGCCATCGTGACCGAGCCTGAGGCGGATGCACCCCGGGGTGCGGGGTCTCCCCGGCCCGGCGCTTCATCCTCGGTAGTGGAGGGAATCATCCGGTGGCAGATCTGCGGGTGTGCGCTGCAGCGGAGCGGACCCTGTCACAGTGTGATCTGCGCCATACGCCGGAGTCGAGCCCCCGAGTCCTGTGGGAGCCCGACTGGAGGCGCTGCTGATCCTGGCTCAGCCCCCGGTGGCTCATAGGGACACCGAGGACAGTGGAGGGGCCCTGGGGCTGGCCCGCCTGCTGGATCGCCGGAAAAATGGGGTGAGCGGCTGCTGGGAACTGGGAGGTTGTGCAGAGGGGGGGACCTCCCTTGACGACGAAGGGCTCCCACTCGGCGGTCAGCTCGGACCGCGAGGGGGCCCGGACCCTTGGGGCCTGCAGGGCTCAGATCGGACCTCCCCCCCTCAGTCTGTGGCGCCGCTCAGCTTGAGAGACCCCCCCCCTTCCATCGCCGGTCACTACGTGCCTGACTGCGGCAAGCAACACCAGAAGGTGAGCCCGTGGGGCTCATGTACTATACCCCCAGCGCCCGGATCTATCTGATGCTGTAATACACGAGGACTATTGTCCGTCTACGCTGAGGCCCGGAGGGTGTGTGTGTGAGTGGGCCTGGTCGACCCCGTTGAGGGGGGCCCTTTGTTGAGACACATTTCGCCCGGTGCGTCTTGCCACTGCTGCGCACTGTGCCCCGCCGCTGCGCCTGGTGACCTGGAGAGGTGCTACACACCTGGGAGCTACACCGCCTCCCGGAGGCTCTGCATCAAAGGTGGGCAGATACACACAGCTATTGGGACACTGTGCCACGGATTATTCTCCACGATGACGCGGGGCGGCAATAGCGGAGGCGCCACGAAACAGGGCCCCATAGATAAATTCACGGGACCGAGTGGTGGGGCCGGAGCGTCTGGTGGCCCCCCGGGACCGGAGACTGCCCCGGACAACGCGGCTCTCTTGGCGGCCATAACACAGTCAAGAGATGCACTGGACGCAAAAATAGGGGCAGTTGGGGCCGATGTCACGCTGCTCCGTCAAGATTTACGCAACGCAGTGGCCCGAATAACCGAAACTGAAGCTAGAATCACAGATGTGGAGGACGATGTGGTAGTCCTAAAGAGGAAAGTGGCGGCTATGGAAGGGATACAGAAGGGACTGGCGCGCCAGATCGAAGATGCTGAAGGACGGGCGCGAAGAAATAATCTGCGATTCGTGGGCTTTCCGGAGGACTGCGAGAAGGGCAATATGGAGGCCTTCCTCGCCCAGTGGCTAGAGAGATGGCTCCCTCCGGACTCTTTGTCGAGGTGTTTCGTTATTGAGCGGGCTCATCGCGCTCTTCTCCCGAAGCCTCCGACTGGAGCTCGCCCCCGTCCGGTCATTGCCAAACTCCTGAACTATCATGACCGCGACGTCATATTGAGACAGGCGAGGGATAAGGAGCTGGTAATGTACGACAACCACAAAATATTGATTTTCCCCGATTATACTAAATTGGTGCAGCAACAGCGCCAATCCTTTACTGCGGCAAAGGCACGGCTGAGAGAACTGAAAATTCAATATGCTTTGCTCTACCCGGCCCACCTGCGAGTGGTGTTCCAGTCTAAGACGCAGTTCTTCAACACCCCAGAGGAGGTATTTGAATGGACTGATGAGACAGTGAGGGTCAAGGTTCATACCCCTCCGAGAAGAGACTCTGACTCCTCCTCCGCGACCGGACCCCCGAGGACCCGCAGGAGATCACGCAGTAGGAGCAATTGGAGGGCACGCTCACAGAGAAACCGCCCGCCCAAGGATGGGGCGTCGGGGGGCAACGCTGCAGACGAGGCTCCGGCGCCGGGGCCCTGAACATGCATACTGCCCTAGCTCCACTGAGTGTCTCCCTAGATGGCTGCACCGCTCTCTGGATCCTGCCGACCGTGCAGCTTGACCGAGGGGCCTGGCGACACACTTCGTGACTCATGCCAACAATATGAGAATGCAACGCAGGTTAGGGGATGCTCGTGAGTGGGCGGGCATCACCCTGAACAGTAGAGTAGCTAGTTGGGTTAAGGGTTAGTTGGGATTGGGTGGACAGTTGGTTGGGATCCATTGGCATAGTGGGACATTGGCCTCCCGTTGGGGGCTAGTGACTATCTATACCGCGACAGGTACTTCAATGTTCCTGAGGTATGGGGTGGGGGGGTGGGGGGACAGTTGTGGGCAGCATAGAAGATGGGGGGGTGTTGGTGGGGGTTTGTGGGTTTGCGGGGCAGGTGGGTGGGTGCTCCGAGGGGGGGTGGGGAGGGGGGACGCGTTTAACTGCACAGTGCTTTCCTGGATCCTGTCAATACGAGATGGATGTGTGTGGCCTTTACCGCATGAATTACCTGACTTGATATCCCTAGATGGCGGCTGAAACTCCCGAAATGAGCCTGCAGAGGGCTTCGCTGCGTGTTGTGAGCTGGAATGTGCGGGGGATGATAGATAGAATCAAAAGAGGGGCAGTCCTACGCCAAGGGAAGAGGGACAAGGCCGATGTCTTGCTTTTACAGGAAACCCACCTCTTGGGCTCCAAGACCCTTAGCCTTCAGAGATATGGCTACCACCAAGTGTTCCATGCGGGATTTGTGAGAGGTTCCCGGGGGGTGGCTATACTAGTGCATCGCAGGCTGTCCTACACCCATGAAACTCAGTGGGTTGACCCGCAGGGCAGGTATGTATTTATCCAGGGCAAGATAGGGACGGAACAAATCGTCTTTGGGAGTGTATATGCTCCACCCCCGCTGCAATGTGCCCTTATAGAAAAGTTGTTCGGAGTGTGGGCTGAGATCCCGAATGTTATGGCAGTCATTGGCGGGGACTGGAATGATGTGATGAATGTTCGAGTGGACCAACACAGGTTAGGAGGGGAGGTGGTATCGGACACACCTACTAAACTAGATGGTATGGTAAGAGGCATGGGGTGGGTTGATACGTGGCGCCATCAACATGCTCAACACCGCGAATACACCTACGTCTCACCAGTGCACAAGTCCTTTTCTAGGATCGATTACCTGTTCGTTCCCCTGGCCTGGGTCGGGAGGGTCGATAACACACAAATCTTACCACGGGGCCTATCAGATCACTCTCCGGTTATACTGGACCTCTCCCTAGACAGGCGGCGGCAGCCTTTCAGGTGGCGTCTTTCCACGTGGCACCTGCAGCGAGAACCCTATCGGTCTCATATGAGAGAGGCAATTGCTCATTATTGGAGCGATAATGACCACCCTGATATGGATGCCGTGACCCTCTGGGAGGCCTTGAAGCCCACGCTGCGCGGTGTGGACATTGCTTGGTGTGCGGCTGACCGCAGGCAGCGTAGGGAGGACTTGGTTCTGGCGGCCGAGCATGTTCTGGACCAAGAACATAGATGCAGTGCTGGCGGGAGTGAAGAAGAAGTGAGACGCCTTCTATTGATGCAACAGTCCTATGCCTCCTTGCAGTTAGACGAGGCTCGCCAGTTATGGCTGGCGACTCAGAGTCGGATATACCAGTGGGGAGATAAATCCAGCTCGATGCTCTATAGACTATGTCAAAGCACTTTTCACGCGCAGTCTCTGCCTTGTCTGCGAGACGAGACGGGTGAGCCCATGACAGCCCCGTCGGCCCTGGCGGCCACATTTGCGCGGTATTATGAGACCCAGTACGCCCCTCGGGAACTCCTTTCGCCGAGCGACGTGGATAAGTTCCTGGCCGATCTCCCGCCACGATCGCTCTCGGACGAGGAGCGAGATGCCCTGGACCTCCCCTTATCGGCGGAGGAGCTGGGTACGGCCCTCGGAGAATTGAACACGGGCAAGGCCCCCGGGCCCAACGGATTTCCCTGTGAATTTTTTAAGACATTTCACCTCCAACTGGGCTCCTACTATGGTAGAGCGTTGGAAGAAGCCAGAGATTGTGGCCGGCTTCCGAGGGACTGGCGGCATGCTGAAATAGTGGTCTTCTGCAAACCAGGGAGACCTCCGGACCGACCCGAATCCTATCGACCGATATCGCTACTAAATACCGAAGCAAAAATTCTAGCAACGGCGTTAGCTAATCGCCTCCTCCCATACATCACGGCGCTCGTGCATCCAGATCAGGCCGGATTTATGCCTCACAGGGCGACACGCCACAATATTCGGCGTGCGCAGGTAGTACTAGTGGCGGTCCGGACAGCGGGGATACCAGCGGCCCTTTTACTGGCCGACATAGACAGGGCCTTCGACTCAGTGAGCTGGGTTTACCTCCGTGCACTTCTGTCCCGATTGAATCTAGGGCCCGCTTCCTATCCTATATTCATCTGTTGTACACAGATCTCACGGAGTCGGTGAGAGTGGCTGGGGCGGTGTCGGCTCCATTTCCCATCGGTAGAGGCACCAGACAAGGTTGCCCTCTTTCACCGTATCTCTTTGCCCTGGCCATGGAGCCCATGGCGGCGTGGGTCCGAATAGACGCACAGATGCGGGGCATTGAGTGGACTGGGGGACCCTCCGACAGACTTGCACTGTACGCCGATGATGTCCTCTTCTTTCTCACAGACCTGAACAGATCTGGACCACGAGTCCTTGACATCATGCGTGTCTTCGGAGAGGTGTCGGGCCTTCACCTGAATTTGCGCAAATCACATCTGTGGGTGCTTGGGGAGCGCCGAGACTTAGGGCCCTGGGCCGGGGCACTGCAGGAAGCGAGAGGCGGACTTAAGTACCTGGGGATATTTCTAACGGACATTCCAGGAGTCTCCTGGGCGCGCAATGTCGTGCCGGTATGGGAGCGTATCCGATCTGACATGACTACGTGGTCCCGCATGCCCCTGAACATCTATGGCCGCTCGGCCATTTTTAAAATGGTGGCCCTTCCGCGCCTTTTATATCAGCTACAAAACCATCCGTACCCTATACCACCGCGGTGGTTCAGACTGGTGAATTCGACACTTGGTACTTTCCTCTGGGCGGGAGGGGCGGCGAGAGTGGCGCTCCGCACATGCTTTTTGTCCACGTATTGCGGTGGGCTAGCAACTTTGGATGTTCTGTCCTACTACCAGGCTTCCCACCTCTTGGTGCTAAATGAATGGTGGTATGGGGAGCGGAGTGACCCTACCTACGCCCTAGAGCGCTTCCTGATGGATCCCGACACGCTGCATACGATACTGTATTCAGCGGTTAAGAGGAGGGGGCTCCCGGCAGTCACGCAAACCGTATTCCGCATATGGCGCGGCGCGCTCCGTAGAATGGGGTGGTGGAACAGATTGACGAGGGAGACCCCGTTGTGGCAGAATGGGCAGTTGCCGGAGTTGCTGTCCCTGCAGGGTTTCCGGGGCTGGGATGCGATCGGTATCGGTATCTCAGGCGTGGTCATGTGGTCCGGGGAACGACTCTTAAGTCATTCCAGGAACTACGCAAAGAATACGACATGCCTCAGACCCAATTTTTTAAATATCTGCAGTTTCGTCCCGCCATTGCCCCTACCCTGCGAGGTCTGGACTCGTTGCCCGAGTTCAGCCCCCTGGAGGCGAAGGTCTTCATGGGAGAATTGGAGTCCCAAAAAATCTCGTCTATATATCAAACGTTAGTTTCACATTGCTCGACCTCCCTAGACTCTCTGCGGACCAAGTGGGAATGTGATCTGGGAGCATTTGAGGAGGAAGACTGGAGGGAGGCACTTGAGGCTCCCAGAGGAGCGGCTATTGCAGTCCGGCTACGATTTATACAGTTTAAATACTTGCACAGAGCATACTACACTAGGGAACGGCTCTGGAAGGCGGGCTTGATTGCGTCTCCCGTCTGTTTGAGGTGTGGTAAAGAGGCAGGTACGTTCCTGCATACTGTCTGGGCGTGTGATGGCCTGCGGAAGTTTTGGACGGGTGTGTGGAATTGTTTGTCAGAGGTACTGGGCTGGGACCTTCCTCGCACACCAAAGTTAGGCCTTCTTCATGTCCTGGAACAGGTGGGAGGAAATGTTTATAAACGCCACTTACTGTTGTTGGGTCTTGTGGTGGCCAAGAGGGATGTGGCCCGTGCCTGGAAGGATCCCATAGCTCCCCTGTTGGGTGTGTGGAAGAAGGGGCTGGACTATTCTATGGGCCTGGAACGCCCGATATTTGAGGCCAGGGGTTGCCCCAGGAAGCACTACAAAATTTGGAAAAGGTGGGCTGAGTACAGGGGGCTCTGGCTGGAGCCACCAGCAAGTGATGAACCGGGGGAAAGACATTTGGACATTGCACCCGGGTGAGGAGGGTTCCACACTTCATCTACTATATTATACTCTATATATGGACTGATTTGACGCTGTGCAGGGGGTGGGGTGGGAGGACTTCGGGTGGGAGACTAGGGGGGTGCTGGGGGGTGGGCTTTAGGGTTAGTGCTTGTGTTTAAATGGCTGTTTGAATTGTCTCACAATATGATTTTTGCCTTCATGCTCGCAGCCTCCCCGGACTCGGGACGCTGTATGTTTTATGTAACTCTTCAACAGCACAATAAAATCTTGTTCTGAAAAACAAAAAGACTCTCACCTCTTTCTGGGTCTTGGGGGGGTTCCCAATCCGGGATGGTCTTAATCTTGGGCTGTAGGGGGACCATCTGGCTGCTCCCAACCTGGCGTCCCAAGTACACCACACAACCCTGCTCGATCTGGCACTTACTCGCCTTGATCGTGAGGCCTGCGCTACACAGCGCCATCAGCACTTCCCAAAGGTGGCGCAGATGTTCTTCTCAACTGGCGCTGAACACCGCAATGTCATCCAGGTAGGCGGCACTGAAATCTTCCAGTCCAGCCAACACCTGGTTGACCAACCTCTGAGAGGTGCCAGGGGCAATCTTCATCCCAAGAGGAATAACCTGGAATTGGTAGTGCCCATTTGGTGTGGAGAATGCTGACCTCCCTTTTGCCCCATCAGTTAAGGCAACCAGATGTTAGATCAAACGTGCTGAGGTACCGGGCAGCACCTAACCGATCAATGAGCTCATCAGCTCTGGGGATGGGGTGCGCGTCAGTCCTGGTGACTGAATTGAGCCCTCGGTAGTCCACACAGAACTGGAGTTCAGGCGTGGTACCGGTGCGGCAGCCTTTAGGACCAAGACCACTGGGCTGGCCCAAGGGCTGTTAGAGGACTCAATCACCCCCAATGCAAACTGGAGACCTCCTCCTTGATGCAAGCTCTGCCCCTTTCAGTCACTCTGTAAGTGTTGTGCTTAACTGGAGGACTGTCCCCAGTGTCTACATCATGGACACACTAATCAGTGACACTGGGAATTAGGGATAACAGATCAGAAAACTATCCCAGCAACAGGCGACAGTCATTCTGCTGCTCAGGGGTCAAGGTGGAAGAGAGGTGCGGTTTTCCCATACAGGGGGACATCTAGTATCATATGAGCAGTGGCCCACTTGACCACACTTAAAACAGCACACAGGCTGATCCAGGCTCAGCAACCTTAGGCTCGATATACAGGAGACCATTTTCTCAATGTGATCCAGACTGATCACCTGCTGTCTAGTTTGTGGCCTGTTGCCGCAAACCCTCAAGAAAAGGGCACTTTTTCTGCTCCTCACATAACTCTTCCCTGGAGGGCCCTGCTTCCTGCTGCCAAAGGGTCATCTCAGGCAAGTCCCCCAGTTCAGCTACCTGCTCCCCTGTAGGTTCCAGGGCATTGCCCTCAAGGTCTGCCTCCTCCTGGACCGTGGGAACGGTGGGGGCGGGTTTACCATGCCCCCGGCCTCTTCTCTTTAAATCAGGCGCCTAGGCCACTCTTTCAGGCACCATGTCTCATAAACCCCCCTCCTGGCTGCCATTGACCGAGTGGTCACACACGCCCACTCAGGCAGACCCAACATCTCCAAATGAGCACTTCACTCTAACTTAGCCCAAGGGAAGCTCTCTAAATCATGACCCAACAGACAGTCAAAAAGCATGACTGGCTTCACAGCTACTTGAAGAGTACCTGAGACCCCCCCCACTCAAAGGGAACCTGAGCCACCTTGCAGTGGCTCTCTGTGTTGCCAGAGGCAACAACGAGGTAAAATGCATTGGGGACTGCCTGCTCTTCAGACACTAGCCGACAACTGACAGCTGTCACACTGGCTCCGGAGTCTCTAAGAGCTTCCACCCTCTTGCCATTGATGGTCACCCACTGCCAGTACTTTTTAGTGTTATCAGGCAGCTAGGTCCTGGGGACCACCTCACAGTCTCCTAAAGAGACAAGGGACATCTCTGCGGGACCCCACCCACCTTGGGCATCCATCTCCTCCCCCAAGGCTAGTCTCACCATCTGCCGGGGCGGTGCACCTGTGGGTGCTGTTTTTTCTCTCATGGGTCACTTGGGATCATAGAAACAGTGGCCTACCTCACAACACTTAAAACATTTTAGGGGTCCCTTATAAACAATAAACAGGTTTATCTGTCGGGCCCCTGGCTTCTTCTCAGGGGGAGGCTGGGTACCCTTCCCTTGGGGATTACTTTGGGGCTCTTTCTGGAACTCCCTCTGTTTACTCTTGTCCCCACCGCTCCTCTGCTGGGGACCCTGCCCACCTTTGGCGAAGTCTCCCACATGACCCTTTTGGACCCGGATGCTCGCCCAGCGGTCCGCCTCCTCAGCAAGCTTCCTAGGATTAGTCAGCCTGCTATCAATCAGGTGCTGGCGTAGCTCTGGAAAACAATTATTGGACAAGTGCTCCCAAGCAAACAAATCATGGAGCGCCTCAAAATTATCCACTTTGCTACCCTTCACCCAACCATCCAATGCTCTGCAAAAGAAAAACACATATTCCACCCATGTGGTAGACTCCCGTTTCTTGCAATTCGTAAACCTTTGTCTGTACAACTCTGGGGTCAAACTATCTCTGGACATTAGGGCTCCCTTCATGTGTCCATAGGACACGTGATCCTCTGTAGGTAAATCTAACAAGATGTGCCGCCTATCACTAACAAAGCAGCCCCACAACCCCACTCCCCAATCCTTCTCAGGGACCCGGTGGGCCAACATTGCAGCTTCATAAGCCCTGAACCATTGACCAATAAACTCATGTTTGTGGAAATCGTTAACTACTTCTTTGGGGATGTAAGCCCTTGTTTCTACAGACACCAGTGGTGTGCTGCCACCAGAGGGAGGAACCTCTAAACATTCCCAATTCCCTCAACACTCTCTCATGTTCAAAATGCATTTTCTTTTCCTCTAAGGCTAACTTCTTTATTTCTAATTCCATCCCAACTTCTATTTGCTTGCCGTCTATGTCCTTCTGACCATCTATTTTGAGCATGCCTAGCTCCAACTTATGCACTTTCTCCCTCTCCGTGTCCTCCAGCCCTCAAGGGGACAGGCCCTTAGAAGAAACACTGCTGCCCGTCCTGGAAGGTACTTTCTCCCAATTGGGCCCAATGGCCCCTCAAGCTGCCCATCTAAATTCTCTGCCTCCCCCACCGGCTATTCAGGTTGCCCACTGGCATTCCTAGATTCTATCTAAACAACAAGGAGCTTTTGAGGGACAACTTTAAGCCAGATCACCCTCCACCCATCAAATATTCAAACAACAAGAATCTGGCTATCAGGGCACATCTCACACCTTTTAGTAGAACCGAAGTCAGGGGGTATTTACCTCAACCCAACAACTGTTTCAATAATTACACAGTCTAGTACGGTCCTCTACGCCCAGAATATTAGGTTAACTTAAAAAGGAAACACAAAACAGGTGTATGTCAGGCCACTCACAACAACACATCCAATTGACATTAGAATATGTGTCCCACCAAAAATGTGTGTGAAAAAGAGAAAGTGCATCACGTGCGTACCACCATAGGTGCTACTGGCAGGTTCTCACCAGCTTGCCTACTCATTCATCACCATAATCAACTTTCTCATTTAGAGTGAAAAAGATGTATAGTGTCCAGTAAAATAAATGTGTAGAGGTGTGCTGAATGAGAGAATCAGTAATAGAAAAAAGAAAACAAGACCCAGTGAAGTGCAAGAGACCAATTGTTTCAAACAAGATAAAAAGGAGCTAGAATTTGACTCTTTAATCCAAAATCGTGAGCTTGCCTGTTAGATTTGGGGGTCTCTAGTTGGCACAGGTAGGTACTTGTGACAAATAGGGACCCTCTCCTCTAGTCAGGATAAGGGGATTACACTCCTGCTCACCCGATTGGTAGCTTGGCATGAGTAGCAAGACTTTATCTCAGAGGCGTTGTAAGTTAAGCATTGGTGACCACATACAGTAACTCAGGGGCATATTACCAACTTTAAGCGATATTTATTGCTAACGATGCTTAGCAACAAAAATTTTTAACGCTAAGCATCGCCAGAAATTATCGCAGATAAACCTTGGTATTACCAAGGTTTATCGCAAATGCGATAAAAAACGGCTGCAATGCATGAATATCGCTGAAAAGTCAGCGATATTCATGCATTACCGAGCTAATGCTCTTAGCCATGTTATCCACCTCCCATTGGATAACATGGCTAAGAACTGCTCAGGGCAGGTGTTAGCTTTTGGAGATATTCGCACTTAGCGCGAATAACTGCAAAAGTTGGTAATAGGAGATAGCGATGTTAGCGACTGTTTCCAGTCGCGAACATCTTGGCACTCCCACTTTGCATGTCATTAGTGATAAATATCACTGACATGCAAAGTGGGGCCCGAGATGGTCGCTATCTCCTACTAGCTGTCGCTAACTGGTGTTAGCGACAGCTAGGTAATAGGGAGATAATTTTATCTCCGCTTTCTTGGCTTTTAAAGCCAAAAAGGCAGAGATAAACCCCCTTGATAATATGCCCCCCAGTGACAACACTACAGATGGACACCACACAAGGTTTATATTATAAATAAGTATACTTTATATAGAGTTACCAAAAGACCATAAACGACAAAAATACACAATAATAATAGATTTAAGCTTAGTTCAGTTCAGTTCTTAGATGCAACTTTTTGCGTCAATGTACCTTAGGTTGCGTTGCGCTTCCACAACAAGCAATGTCGCAGGGATGGGAAATGTGGCAAAGTTCAGATACAAAGAAATAAAGACATGAAGATCTTCCAGATGAGGCGTGCTTCTCGGGGATGCGAGAAGTCATCGGTTCGATGGGTGGACTACAGCGGCGACATCCATGATGCGATGTCAGCAGCTCCAGCGGTGACGCTCTTCTCAATGATGCGTGAAGCTTCTGCACGATGCAACAACTACAGCGGCGACATCCAAGATGCAACGGCAGCAGCTCCGGCGGTGGCGCGCTTCTCGGGGATGCGAGGTGCTCTTGGTCGATGCGGTGCAATGCGACAGTTCTAGCAGCGACGCCCTCCTTCGGAGTTGCGACAGCAGGCACAGTGACAGCGACACACTCTGACCTCGTTGCGAGATTCTTCTCCTGATGCGGTGCAGCGTGACAACTACAGCCGCGACACCCTCCTTCAGAGTTGCGACGGCAGCAGCAGCGATGGCGACACGCTTCGTCTTCGTTGCTGCACGCTTCTCTCCGATGCGGTGCAGTGCGACAGTTCCAGCAGCGACAGCCCCCTTCGGAGTTGCGACGGCAGGCCCAGCAGCGGCAACACTCTTCGTCTCATTGAGTCGCGCTTCCAGCTCCTTGAGACACGCAGTTCCTCAGAAGGCCTAAAACAGCAGCAGGCACTTCCAAAAGAACTCTGGGGAGCTGGGGGTTGAAGTCTGTTGTCCCTGAGACTTCAGCAGGAGGCAAGCTCTTTTCCAAGCCCTTGGAGATCCTTCACAAGTTGAAAGCAAAGTACACAAAGTTCCTTTCTCCTTCCTTTGGCAGTAAGGCAACCACTGCAGGCCAATCTCCGAAGCAGCACTTCAGTTTGGGAATAGGCTCTCCTCAGTTTCTTCAGGTTCCTCTCCTCAGTAAAGGTTTCTTCTTGTGGTCCAAACGTGATCTAATTTCTTGGGATCAGGGTCCCTATATTTATACCCCAAAATCCTTTGTTTTCTGAGGGGAGAGGGGTCTTTGCCTAGCCCAAACCAGTTCTGGAGCACTCTGTGTACAATGCTCCTTCTTTCCTTTCACAGTGCAGGGCAGAAACATCAGACGCCCCTAGGAGGTGGAGCCAGCACTGTGGGGGGAAGGCACAGTCCTATTCAGGTCCCAGGTGCAACTCCTCCCTCCTATCAAGATGCAGATCTGTCTATTCACCACTGGGTGGACTCATTCTGTCTCCTGGAATCCCCCAGCCCTGTCACTCAAACTCCAGACAAGGAATACACAACCTAGCATAGGAAGGCCTGGAAGGTTAGGCAAGAAAATACCTACTTTCTAAAAGTGATATTTTCAAACACAGAATGTTAAAAACAACTTCACTAAAAGATGTATTTTATCATTCTGAGTTCAGGCATACTAAAATCGAATTTCTACCATGTTCTATGAGTCAGTTAGGATTATAAGCATGTTATAATCCAACAGCCCATTCTGGCCTATGGAGAACAGGTAGCCTTGCAATAGTGAAAAACGAAAAATGGCTGTAATTCACTATTAGGACATGCCACACACACCAGGGCATATCCTACCTTATACTTACAATGCACCCTGCCCGGTGACTAATATGAAGAAAAGGGAAGGTTTAGGGACTGGCAAGTGGGTGCACTTGCCCAGTCAGCATGACAGTACCAGACTGCACGCAGGCTCTGCAATGGCAGACCGTAGACACATTTTACAAGGCTGCTTCTGAAGGGGGCACAACCGGTGCTGCAAGCCCACCAGCAGCATTTGGATTTACATGCCCTGGGCTCACTCAGTGCACTGTATTAGGGTCTGACAAGTAAACCAAATAGTCAATCATGGAATCACCACTTAATACATTCATTTACAATAGGGGGAGCATATGCACTTTAGCACTGATCAACATTGGTAAAGTGCCCAGAGTCATAAAATAGCCAACAACTGTTCAGAAAAAATATAGGAGGAAGGCAAAAAGTTCAGGGATGACCCTGCAAAAAGGGCCAAATCCACACAACCCCCTTCCAGCCAAAACACAGGGTAGACCAATCACTACCTTGATGGGCTTCCCTGCTTTGGGCGATAGAACCTGGACCTGGCCCGCAACAGCAGGGACATATTCCAGTTCTATAACAATCTAACCCATTTCAATTACTCTGGCCATACTCTCAGGGCCCACCAAGCTAATCCATGGGGGACCCTTCTCTTCACCTGTGGACGGGCCCACGTACCAGCTCCCACAATGTCAGGGGATGTGTATTTCTTACACTATATCCGTTTTTAAAAACAGCACAACCATTGCTTAGATGTATATACCGCGATTACACAGCTGTCTTACATTTGCTAACAGCGCAGAATGGATGCTAGTGTGTATTTGGTAACAGTGCAGTATGGATGCTTGCGTGTATTCGATCACAGTGCAGTATGAATGCTGGGATATATTTGGTAACAGCGGAGTATGTATGCTGGTATCTATTTGGAATCAGCACAGTATGGAGGCTGGCATATTTGAAACAGCACAGTATGGATGATGGTGTGTAATTGGTAACAGCGCAGTATGGATGCTTGCGTATTTGTAACAGTGCAGTATAGATGCTGGTGTGTGTTTGGTGACCACGCAGTATGGATGCTGGTGTATATTCGGTATTAGCGCAGTATGGATGCTGGTGTGTATTTGGTAACCACGCAGTATGGATACTGATGTGTATTTGGTAACAGTGCAGTATAGATGCTAGTGTGTATTTGGTAACAGCACAGTATGGATGCTGGCATGTATTTGGTAGCAGTGCAGTACGGATGCTTGTGTGTATTTGGTAACAGCACAGAATGATGCTGGTGTGTATTTAGAAACAGCGCAGTATGGATACTGATGTGAATTTGGTAACTGCGCAGTATGGATGCTGGTGTGTATTTGGTAACAGCGCAGTATGGATGCTGGTGTGTGTTTCGTAACTGCGCAGTATGGATGCCGGTGTGTATCTGGTAACAGCGCAGTATGGATACTGATGTGTATTTAGTAACAGCGCAGTATGGATGCTGGCATGTTTTTGGAAACAGCGCAGTATGGATGCTGGTGTGTTTGGTAACAGCGCAGTATGGATACCGGTGTGTATCTGGTAATAGCGCAGTATGGATACTGATGTGTATTTAGTAACAGCGCAGTATGGATGTTAGTGTGTATTTGGTAACAGCGCAGTGTGGATGCTGGTGTGTATTTGGTAACAGCGGTGTATGGATGCTGGTATGTATTTGGTAACAGCAGAGTATGGATGCTGCTGTGTATTTGGTAACTGCGCAGTATGGATGCTGGTGTGTATTTGGTAACAGCGCAGTATGGATGCTGGTGTGTGTTTCGTAACTGCGCAGTATGAATGCCGGTGTGTATCTGGTAACAGCGCAGTATGGATACTGATGTGTATTTAGTAACAGCGCAGTATGGATGCTGGCATGTATATGGAAACAGCGCATATGGATGCTGGTGTGTGTTTGGTAACAGCGCAGTATGGATACCGGTGTGTATCTGGTAATAGCGCAGTATGGATACTGATGTGTATTTAGTAACAGCGCAGTATGGATGCTAGTGTGTATTTGGTAACAACGCAGTGTGGATGCTGGTGTGTATTTGGTAACAGCGGTATATGGATGCTGGTATGTATTTGGTAACAACACAGTATGGATGCTGCTGTGTATTTGGTAACAGCGCATTATGGATGATGGTGTTTATTTGGTAACAGCGCAGTGTGGATGCTGGTGTGTATTTGGTAACAGCGCAGTGTGGATGCTGGTGTGTATTTGGTAACAGTGCAGTGTGGATGCTGGTGTGTATTTGTAACAGCGCAGTGTGGATGCTGGCGTGTATTTGGGTACAGCGCAGTGTGGATGCTGGTGTGTATTTGGTAACAGCGCAGTATGGATTCTGGTGTGTATTTGGTAACATCGCAGTGTGGATACTGGAGTGTATTTGGTAACAGCGCAGTATGGATGCTTGTGTGTGTTTGGTAACAGCGCAGTATGGATACTGGTGTGTATTTGGTAAGAGGGCAGTATGGATTCTGGTGAGTATTTGGTAACAGCGCAGTGTGGATAGGGGCGTGTATTTGGTAACTCTCCTATTATCAAAGGGACAACCCGTTAACCCAAATAGGCATCTGGGAATATAAAGTGAACTTTTACAAAACAATGCCTATGGTAATAATTTTTGTGAATCTTTAATGAAAGACAGATACCATAAATTAACTGTCTTCAGTTATCTCAAAAGTACTTCATGAATTAATCTCAGGATCTACTTTATCTTAATTCATCTGCTCATTATCCAATCAATTCAATAAATCAATAAAGCAACAATTGGTTTTTGTAACTTATTTTAGTAAACCAAATTTTTAGGAAAATTAATTTTATCTTTTTATACTTTTCATTTGCTTTTTCCACATATACACATTTTAACAATTTTTTAAACATATATCTTTATACAATATATACAATATCTACAAACATACAAATAAGCGCAAAATAATAATCTGGTTCCAATGCCCAATTTTTTAAACAAGGAAAAATATGCCACTAGATTATAAGGCCTTATTCCTTTGTCTTGGTCATCACAAGATATTCAACATGAGCCTGGGAAGAAAAAAACATGTATACTTCCTTTTCTAATTAAGGCCCTCAGAAACACTTTGAAACACAGTTTAGAATTTTGGTGATGCCAATATGGACAACAGTCGACGCGTTTCAGCCTATACTTCTTTAGGCCTCCTCAGAACTTGGGCAATAAACTTGTATTTCTAAAAAAATACAGAAAATCATATATTATATATATACACACATTTCAAACTTATTAGTCACAATATCATACACCATATCAAAAAAGTGACCATCCAAACATAGAAATGACAAATCCCTAGAGGTATAGAGGCTTCGGATTAGTTATGAATCTCACCCAAAGAAGTGCAAATTATGTGTGCTAAAGCTAAGAGTAAAGAAACAAAGTAGACAAGGTAGGAAAAAATAAATAATTGTTGTTCAAAACCACATAATAACTCCAAAAGTCAGAATACGTGTCCAGTGAAAAAGCCGGCTAATCTCCAAACCCGTGTTATAAACACCTATAACGCCAAATACCTTCTCATAAATACCTACAGACAGATGAAGTCTCTGTGGCTCTCAAAATTATACCGGAAGGTAAAACAGCCTACCCAGCCGGGCTGGCTTACCGCTACTTAAGTGATCCCACCTCGAGTATCTGGAACAACAAATCGTGGGTACCTCCATGTAACATTTATATGACTAATCTGGTCTTAAACAAAAGTGCAATCCAGATATCCTACCTCGATCAAATCCAATCTAATGCGTATCAATTCCGATCGATTTCAGCTTTCAGGACGCTCAGGCACACCTCTGCGACCCTGCACAATGCTTTTGATATACGCTCCACGGTTCCTAAACCTTACTTACTAAAATTACTTAGTTCTATATATATCTAAAATAGCAAATAGATAAAGTCATCACAGATCTCAGTATGATCATAAAAATGAAATCAATAACATACTTCCTTAAGTCAATGGCGAACCAGGTAATCAATAAGTAAGAGATCATATATGAAAGAAATATATATATATATATATATCGCGCTCATCCAAATCCAATATTGCAGGAAAAGAGAAGACAGCACTCGAGGGGTACTCGTCACACAGTAGTTTATTAACTACAAGCTCGCCACAGACGCGTTTCAGCACTTGGCCTTCGTCAGTGTGTGTGAGTTACACACGTTTAACCGGTCATTTAAATATACATTGCAAAGTATAAAGGAAACACCTCTCAGTCAACATCGACAGAGGACTTCAGATCACCCAGTGAGCGCCATCTTACAATGGTCAATTATATACATAATATCGCAATGGCTCAAAATTGAATCTTCACCGCATATCATACCTTGGATAGGTAACAATGCTCATATGGGGGATACATAGTAATTTACAAATAGTATACTATACATTGTTGAATATAGCCGTGGATCGGCAATGGTCCTCTAAACTAAAGAGAGGTGACTCTATATACATCCTATTATACATTTTATATACATCAAAAAGATTATTAAACTTCAACATGTCATGAACAGTGCAAAAACGTGTGAGGTTCCAAAAAAGAAGAAGAAAAGAGAATGGAAAGATGGAAACATCATATAAGTGGTAAATGGAAATCTAGTTAAGTGTTAATTTAAACACGCAACATAGGAATCAAAGAGCCCTTTGAACCTATCAAAATACCGCTTATGGCGTGTGTACAGAAACTAATTCTCTGTAATGGTAAGTATGCATATGCCTGTATTGGAAAGGAAGTCAATGTATCATCATATCCCTCCTACGACTATGCACCACTATACAATATGTACACAAGCATCCATTTATATACAATGATATATACAGTGTGATCCACAAAGTTTCAGCGAATACAGAGTAGACTTGGATCATGAAACAGTGCAGCTGCTATTCACCTAAATGGACCACCATTTCTTCCCCACTATTCATCCCTTTAGGCCACTTCGTGGAGAGATCTATGATGTAACGCGACTCGAGCCTCCGCAGGCGTCGTAAGCAATCCCCCCCTCTGGCATTAGTTTTGATGGTGTCAAGGCCAAAGTATTGAAGCTGGTTGCGGTCTCTATTATGTTTCTCGGCGAAATGCCGGGCTACCGGATATGCTTGGTCGGCCTTATCGATAGCTCTAAGGTGTTCTAGGATCCGCAATTTCAGCATATTGATAGTGCTCCCTATGTAGCGGAGGCCACAAGGGCACACTAAACAATACACTGCTAGGGGGGTGCTGCAAGTGATGAACTGTTTTATACGCAGTATCTTGCCCGTATCTTGGTTCTCCACTGTGAGAACTCTTTTGCTCCCAGAGCAGGCTTTGCATTTCCCACAAGGGAAAAAACCGCTCATAGTTCTTAGAGTATTGCTTTTGGGGAGTTGTTTCTCTAAGTGGCTAGTCACCAGATGATCTCTTAAAGATCTGGTCTTATTGAAGGTTATGAGTGGGTGGGTTGGTAGGTCGTCTTTGATGGTACTATCAGTTTTAAGAATGTGCCAATTTCTCCGCAGCATAGATCTAAGATCCTTTGCTCCAGCTGAAAAGGGAGTTATGAGTCTAAATTTCCCCTTGCCATCCTCAACTTTCTTAGTGGAAGGTTTGGGGGTAATCAGTGAATCTCTAGGGATAGCCCTGACTTTCTTTAAGGTGATTTTCAGAATAGATTCTCCATATCCCCGGGCCTTAAACCTGTTGACACAATCATAGGCTGCCTTATCAAAATCTTCCATTCTTGAGCAATTCCTACGGAGCCGGAGTAACTCTCCGTAAGGAATGCTTTTGATCAGTTGAGGCGGATGGCTGCTACTGGCGAAGAGAGTGGAATTACAAGCCGTTGTTTTTCTATGTAATGCTGTATGGATCTGCTGGTTATGCGAAAACACTTTCAGGTCCAGATATTCGGCAGACGCCGAACTGACCGTCCCCGAAAAATGTAAATTGTAGGCATTATCATTCAATAGATCAATATAGGCTTGTGCTGTTACTGTTGAGCCCCGCCAGACAATAAACAGGTCGTCAATATACCTGAACCAACCCTCCGTCTTTCCCTCCACTCCATCCACCATACAGCTCCTGGGCACCTGCTCCTCCCACCAGCCAACGAAAAGATTCGCGTAGCTGGGAGCGAAGCAGGTGCCCATCGCTGTCCCAGACACCTGTCTAAACAATTGATCCTCAAATAAGAATATGTTGTTGTTCAGACAGAAATCGATGAACTCAGGAATCATGATATTGTGGGTCGTAAACCTCAATTGTCTTAAGTTCAAGAAATGTCCGATTGCCTCAAGGCCCTGTCGATGGTCGATGACAGTGTATAGACTGGTGATGTCAAGTACAATCAATAGGCACTCATTGTCCCAATTCACAGTTCTTATTAAGTTCAAAAAAGCCTTGGTATCTCGTACATACGAGGGAAGTGTTAATACCAGCGGAAAAAGGAACTTATCTATGAACTTGGACATTTTTTCAGTTAGACTGCCGATCGATGAGACAATCGGACGGCCTGGGGGGAATAGACTGTCCTTATGTAGTTTTGGCAGATGGTAGAAGGTCGGTGTAAGTGGTTGGGTAGTCCGGAGAAAGAGAAATTCATCTTTGCTCAGCATGTTACACTGATGCCATTTCCCTATCAGTTTGTCATAACTCCGGATACTTTCCGAATAAACCTCGTTATTGCATTTGACATAAAACTTGGTATCGGATAGTTGGCGTAATGCTTCAGATCTGTAGTATTCTCTGGTAAGGATCACAACATTACCCCCTTTGTCTGAAGGTTTGATGATGATTTTTTCATCCTTCATAAGATGTTGCAGGGCCATTTTTTGTTGTTCAGTAATGTTGTGTTTTATCGGATGATTTACTTTCCTGTATTGCATGAGATCTTGTGTCATGGCTTCCGAGAAGGCGTCGATAGCATCCCAGGGCATCTGTGGGATAAAAATTGATGAAGGTTTATATCCACTCTCCTCGCGGTCTTGTTCAATACCCAGAGCGAGAGCTCTTTGGCCTCTATTCAGGGATCCAGATGAGTCCCGTGTGTATTCTTCTTCACGCAGTTCTTCAAGTGTCTCGAGAGATTCAATCTCTCTCCCACGAGGGCATCCGTTGCTGTTGCCCTAATTCCTACTCCTCCTTTTTCTTTCAAATGGGGCCGTAGTTTGAAGTACTTATGTAACTTCAGCTTGCGTGTAAATCTGAAGAGGTCTATCCTCGTTTGGGTATATTCGAGTGGAGTGCTGGGGCAAAAAGTGAGCCCAAGACTAAGTAAATTGGTTTCAGTGTCAGTTAAAATTCTTTCAGATAGATTGACCACCGTTAGATTTTGACCGGTGGTTTCTACTGTCTGACTCATTTCTTGGTGCCACTTGTTCGGTTGCTCCAGTTGTTGGGCTTGACTCTGCCTCTCCCCTTTCCGCCATCGTTTGTTGCCGCCGCCTCCTCTCCTTGTCCGCCTCTTTTTCTTGTTGTTTTCTGCGATTGATCTACCATGTCTGGTGGTTTCGTCTTGCCGCCTCTTAGCCAGGTGCCCTTGATGATGTCGTACTCCTGGTGAAAACGGGTCTTTCCACTATCATTCTGTTCAGTTGATCGTGACTTTTGGCGTGTTGTAGGTGGCCCCCTTGCTTGTTGTTGTTCATCCCCCGATTCGCTTTCGGTCACATCAGATTCGGACGTGGGGATTTCAGGTGCTGAGGAGGTTTTTGCTTGTAGTGCTTGACGCGATGCATCATACTTCCTTGCGTATGTTAAGATGCGTCCCTGCTGGTAATCATCTTCGTCCCTCTGATATTTTTCCTGTTTTCTCGTGCGTATTTTCTGCTCGTATTTAGTGAGGCGCACTTTCATTTCCGTCTTCAGTTTGAGCACTAACTCCTTGTCTGATTCCTCCTCAAGTTTCCCTTCCAAGATTTTAATCTCCTCCAACGCCTTGTCACGGTCACTCCAGGCGTACTTAATTAATATTTTCAGGGTACCTTCTGTATACGCTGCAGTATGTTGTTCCCAATCTGTGAGTAGCTGGGGGTCAGGGTTCTCATATGATGGAACAGTGTGGACCCTGGGCCCCCGTGGTACTCTCTTTTCTTCAACATAGCTGGTGAGGCTTGTGGCTTCCCACCACTCACGTGTCTCACGTTCATGCAACCGTTCTAGCTTCATCATCGTCTCCTTGATTTTTACTTTTTGTGGATCTAACACTGGCACATCTTCATTGGACCTCTCACGTTTGTCGCGCTGTTTAAACATGTCTTTTGCCGCTGTGCGGCGTTCTGCATCTGAAAACATAGTCCTGGTTACTGGTTGCGCTCTCGCTGGTTATAGCGCATGCGCATAGATTTCTAGGCTTCGCTTGTGCCGACTGTGTGTAAACGAGTTACCCCTCTGACGCTCTGCCCAATGTCCGCTCTCTCGTGTGAGATGCACACTAGTAACAGGGAAAATTAAGTCGCACGGCGGTCCGCTTACCCGACCCGGTATTTCCGATTGACTCCAACGGATGACCCACGGCGCACCGGTGTCCTCCAGGAATCAGCACGTACTCTCCGAGAAGGGGGTGGATCAAGCCGCAATAGACCCTCCTGCTGGCGGTTGGGCGGTGCACGGAGATGCCGTTGAGTTCGTCGCTCCGTACTTCGAAGAATCAGTGCACTTGTGGGCGGGTGCTGTCAGCGGCTCGAAGAACGCCGCAGAAACATCGCGCTCATCCAAATCCAATATTGCAGGAAAAGAGAATAGAGCACTCGAGGGGTACTCGTCACACAGTAGTTTATTAACTACAAGCTCGATATATATATATAATCACACCAGGAAAGCCCCAAAGAAGAACAGCCACCAGCAACGTAAATTTTCGCTTCTTTAATGATGACAGCTCTCGAGCAGACGAAGAAGCAAAGTCGGTGCACCTCATCATAAATCGCAAAAAACAACAAGTGATGGACTGAATGTGGATCAATGTCACACACTCCCCCAGTCAAAAGATCTGGGCCCAAATCCATCGTTTTTTTGCACTCCACACCACCCTGGGTCAGATAATGGCTTTATGCAAATCAGCTCTGACCCTGTTGCCCCATGGGAACAGTCCAGTCCGAACTACAACAGCCATATCTTTCCCAGACCGGAATCAAGCATCCGAGGACCGGACCGGTTTCGAGGTAACACCTCTCTTCAGCCCGGCTAGCTTGACTCCAAGTGGTGTGGAGTGCCTGGGACCCACGTCTGGGCATCCCCAGCGCACTTAGGGCGGCAATTGCAAAAAACAACAAGTGATGGACTGAATGTGGATCAATGTCACACACTCCCCCAGTCAAAAGATCTGGGCCCAAATCCATCGTTTTTTTGCACTCCACACCACCCTGGGTCAGATAATGGCTTTATGCAAATCAGCTCTGACCCTGTTGCCCCATGGGAACAGTCCAGTCCGAACTACAACAGCCATATCTTTCCCAGACCGGAATCAAGCATCCGAGGACCGGACCGGTTTCGAGGTAACACCTCTCTTCAGCCCGGCTAGCTTGACTCCAAGTGGTGTGGAGTGCCTGGGACCCACGTCTGGGCATCCCCAGCGCACTTAGGGCGGCAATTGCAAAAAACAACAAGTGATGGACTGAATGTGGATCAATGTCACACACTCCCCCAGTCAAAAGATCTGGGCCCAAATCCATCGTTTTTTTGCACTCCACACCACCCTGGGTCAGATAATGGCTTTATGCAAATCAGCTCTGACCCTGTTGCCCCATGGGAACAGTCCAGTCCGAACTACAACAGCCATATCTTTCCCAGACCGGAATCAATCAGCCTGCCAGACGCGTTTCGGGAAAGCCATTTTCCCTTTCTCAATGGCAAAAGTTCAAGTCTGCCACCACACCGTGTTTCCTGCATTTATGTTAACCTGGGCGTCCTAGTGGGCGGGGCCACTCTCGTAGCCTTCTGGTCCCGGTAGTGCAGTGTTTTTAAATTACTCAAGTGAGCCAATACAGTGTGCAAAAATATAAAACAAGTGTTTCCCAAGTGGGGTGGTGCAACAGCTGCAAATTCAAGCTGCCGCCTTGAGCGTTGCTTCCGTCATGCCGATGAAAACCTGCATAGTTCCATTGTGGAAAAGTACATTTTGCCATGTTATATGTGCCTACGTGTTCCCCATGATATGTCATATGTGCATGATCGATATGCATATATTCCTTTCTGATTGATTAAAGACGCAATTACAGTTGTGTCCATCTCTAGTATGCCAGTTACCAGTCTTCGTGAATACAACGAATATCAGGCCTATGTAAAGCTATGTTGCCACGTTTTACAGTGTGCACGTTAATTCATTGAATTATCCCCGTTTCTAGGCCTCAAAAGGGCCCGGACTCAGATTCAGCTCCTGTTTCCTGAACCCTCTCCGAGGAGCGATACAGCCCCCACCTGTATCCCTGACCCTTCACTTACTTTCATGCCTCGCAGTGCCCGGCTCGGCCTGGCTCTGCCTCCCAGTCTGCCAAGAGTATGTTATGTTTCTAGTTATCAGTCCAGCCCTCCTTCTCTGCATTCCTAAGCTACTGAATCGCATCAATAGTTTCCGTCATGGTCTAGCCTTTCTGTCTCCATGTAAGAGAAATACTGAATTAATATTCATAGAATATTCCTCGCACACGCACTACATGTAGGATTATGTATGCACCAGCCTTAATGTCTGTTAGCCTTTGCCCTGATAACTTTTGGATTCTATCAACATGTTCTCTAAACACTAGATACTAGATAGGCTTTAGGTACATGTCGCTCTGACACTCCAGACTTTAGTCTCCTCTTCTAGCGCAGAAGTCATAGCCCCTCAGTTCTCCCTAGTAACACGTCATTGCCAGTTTGCGCGCACCACTAGGTCAGAGGTCCCAGCTCCTCAGGTAGCCCCCTCCATGTTTCCGCCCCCTTTATGACATATTCTGTAACGCTTACATCACATGTCTATGTATACGCCCTGTACACGCCTTTTTGTTGCATCAGTTCTGCCTTATCTTTCGCGACTGCTACAAACTCCGCCTACTGCTACGCCTACTGTATTGAATGCCATGTAAATGTTTTAACTATATATACTTGTGCACTGTTATTAAAAGTTAGCGCTCCTTTTTCCCTGCCCCAGGCAGCTGCCATCCCATCCCCGTACAGGCTGTCCTGTTCCAGTCCTTTATGCTTAATTAAAGCCTGTCAACTCTAGCTACCTCGTATCTTGACTCTTATTTATTGAGCTATCTATTTGTATGAGTATCCTGAAAAATAGTACCGGTAATTAATTATTTATTTACCACATAATGGCGCCCGAATAGGTACTTGCCCTTTCCCCACGCGCCGGAGAAGCCACGCAAGCCCCCTGATCCTCTGCAGCCGTGACGGAACCATACCGTGCACGTGCAGATATTTCTGCTTCAAGTATCCCTCAGGCCCACGGAGGAGACGGAGGTTGCGGTCCAGCGTCCAGACGAGGCGGTGGAGGAACGCGGCGAGTCCCGACCAGAGCCCAAGCCGAGAGTCCAAGGTCCGAGGTATCCGGAGGCCCACCTGTAACTGAAGTCCGAAGTTCGTCCGTCCGTCGTCGTAGCAGTCCAGTCCGGTCCGAGGCCTTCCGTTCTTGCTGCCCGGTGAGTACCGTTGCTGGGGTAGTATCTAGACAGGGTCAATTAATTTGTCTCTGGTCCGTGGGTTTGGGTACACAGATCCAACACGAAGTGTCCACTTAGGTGGATGCGGGTCCTGACGTGTCTCTTTATGAGACCGGTAAGTTTTCGTACTGTTTTAGCAGTGCATCCAGTCATTCTAGTTTCTGTTCTAGTCAGTTCTGTTCTCGAGAAAATTCATGTGTTCTGTTCTCAGTATTTCAGGTAGTATTGTGTCCGAACTGTTATTCTAAATGTTATTCCATGTGTTTTCTATGTCGTGGTATGAATGATTTGTATTCAAGTAATTATTGTGTTCCTTGTGTATTGTATTGTGTCCAGACTCCAGTCTAGTTATGCCTTTATTCTCAAAATTACGTCAGTTAAAAACAAGAAAATGTCTGCTCGAAGAAGCAGTTCCTGTCCCGCCTAGGGACAGTCCAGGTCATTTTATGTATCAAAAGCATGGCATAAGTGCCATATTATATCTAGATTTATGGGTGGAGTACACCAAACAATTAGAGGAAAAGTATAGATGGCCCGTATCAGGTACGTGGGATGCCGAGTGCATCATGCGAGTAGAAGAAGCATTATGGAAAAAGAAATCCAGACAGTCCCAGAAAGATGCCATCGAGTTATGGCGCAAAGAATCTCATAAAAGAACAGAAAAAGAAATCAGAAAGTCAGAATTAAGTAGAGATTCCTCAGAAAGAGTCCAAGAAAGGGAATTAATCGAAGTAGGTGAACGAGTTAAAGCCGAACAGTCAGATCGACAGAGAAATGCCCTCATTAAGGGTATGTATCCTCTTCTTGCCGAGGGCTTGCCAAAAGCAACCCCGGAAGCACCATGTAATTTTCCGCCACCATTAGTTCCGATTAAGCTACGTCACAAACCGACCGCAGCTGACATTTTTCTCTTGTCCTATTTGGACGACACAGTCCCAGAATATGCAAATCCTGCTCCGCCAGCTCCTGTAAATAATGTAATTCCTGTTCTTCCAGCCACCGGGGCACCTGTTACAGCACCTGTTACGGTACCCCCGGTCCAGCCCATAGTACAAGTTCCCGCTACATCGGTCACTCTGCCAGCACGAAGAGTATCAGTTGACGATTCCAGTTTAGGGGCCGCGGGAGGAGGTCCTCCTGGTACCCCGCCGCCACACAAACGTATAACGTTAGTCGAGTTACATGAACGTGCGTTACAGCGTACGCCCAAATATCAGTCCGTTGCAGAAATTAGGCGAGCTCTTACCGAATGCCGTTATGATCCAGTCCCAGGCTATGATAATATGGTTATATATTCATAGCGTGTAAGACGGGTGACCGAGTATTTGGACACCCTACCGAATATGAAAGAAGATCTAGACAGAATATATCGTTTCATCCGTACAGGAGAAGATCCAGAAAGTATTGGCGAAATCATGTCACTGAGGAAAGCTGAGACCCAGCTCATGCTATTAAAGTTTCTAATCAATTGTTTAGTAAGGGAACAAGATTATCCGACTAAAGATCCGACCGAAATGAAAGTTCTGACAAGGTGGAGTGATAATATAGCCGAGGGTAGACACAAGACCCTCAGTAGTATAGAGAGTATGTACAAGAAAATACGCAAAGAAATAATAAGGTTACACGAGAAACGCAAAGCAGCACAAGTAAGCGAGAAGGAAAACGACTCTTCTACTGAAGAGGTAGACGATGAGAATACCGCCAGAATAGCGTATGTAGGTAAATCTAGATTTCCAGACCGACATTCACGTCTAGAACACAAGAAAGTTTTTCATCTTCCAGCACCAGAACAAGGTTCCCTAGAACAAGTATTTCAAGCTACCGACCACATTCTGAAATCACGAATCGGTTATAGTGAACTTAGTACCATGCACGAACAAGAACTAGTCCGATCAGCAGTCCGATGGATTACTGATTCTACCACTTTTCCAGACGAAATAGTGGCACAAATGTTTCTGAAACTGCCCCCAGCCGAGCAGCGACTGGTGGGTATGTATATGATCCAGCACCTCATTACACTGTATGAGGGACAACATTCTGATCCAGGTCCGTTACATGATGTTCTGAACGAGTTACTCCAGTATAAATGGAAAGGTTTAGGTACAGATTTAATTAGTGTCATTCTAGAACAGCGCCACAAATATAGAACGTTTCTGAATCCGCATTTTGTTCACGTCTCACCTCCAGAAAGTAAACCATTTTATATAGATAGACAGCATCCGTTACGAGAAGTACACCCAGTTAGGACAGAGGGTGGTGAAATGCAACGAGTATTTGTTTACACCCCTATCACAAAGATGGAACTCTTAGAGATGAAGAAATTAATTCCCTGTCACGACAAAGATCCAGCAGGGTTCCATCGAGAAATAAAAGACATGCTCCGTATGGGAGAATATACGTATCCAGATATAATTAAAATGCTAAAGGTCCTGTTGCCCGCAGGGGTATATGAAAAACTCAAGGAAAAAGAATGAGAGGTGGGAGAGAAAAAGATTGATTGGACAGCTTTAGAAGCTGAAGATAAAATACGAGTACCAGGTACCGGTCTTGGGGACAAATGTAAAGAATTGCCCGAGTTATTAATACAAGTTTTGCCAAGATTACTAGCCACGAAAAAGGAAGATTGGGATGCAATCTCAGCATGTAAACAGAAACAGGATGAAGATACTAGTGATTTTTATTCTAGATTTGAGAAATGTTTCATTATCAACAGTGGTCTGAAGACAGGTAGCGAGTCATACCCTCATCTTTTTGTTACTAAACTAGTCGAGAATTCAAGCCCACAAGTTAAAAATCGAGTATTGAAAGTCGAAAGTACCTGGCAAGCTAGTACCCCGTCACAGATGCTTCAGATGCTCCAGTATCACCAGAATAGAATCAGGGAAGAGCAAGAACACGAAAGGAGACATATGAAAGACACAAAAATGAAAGTACTAGTTGCACAATCTGTCCCACAAGACAGTCAGAAGAGGGGTCCGAATCAAGCCAGTCATCCTGCAGCTCCCGTTAAAGGGACATGCAATTATTGTAAACAGCCAGGTCATTTTATAAACGAGTGTGCAGTTCTGAAACACAATATAGCTACTGGTAAAACTAAAGAAAGACCACGTCCGCCTAGACAAGAGCAAGTTTCACAGACTTCTCAGCCACCACAGAATGCACAACAGACAGCTCCAGCACCGCAGCCTATCGCTGCAACACAGCATGTTACACAGCAGATGTACCAGTATGCCCAGTCCGAGTATCCAGAGTATCAACCGTATTCATGAAACAGCCTAGAGAGGGAGGTAGGCTTGCCTCTCATCGAGATACCTGTAGATCAAGAGGGTCCCTATGTACACAGTCAAGTATTAGGGAAAGACAGAAAGTTTTTGATTGATACAGGGGCAAGTAGGACTACTATCAGTCATGACGAGGTTCCAGGGGCTCCGCTCTCAGGCTCTAGAAATGTTTCCCTTGGATTTTCAGGAAAGCCTATTGTAAACGAGATATCAAAGCCAGTTACTCTAGAAGTTGGTCCATTGTCCCGAATTACTGATTTGTTACTTACGAAATCATGTCCAGAAAATTTGTTAGGTATTAAAACATTGAAAGAATTAGGTGCAGTTATTTGCTGTTCCCCAGAAGGAATACGTATGTTTTTAAGGGATTTTAAAGGTCATTATGTATTGCGAGATTTTGATCCAAGATTGTCCAATGTTCCGCAGCACTTATGGGCGCAAGGTCCAACTGATGTAGGTTTTATGCAAATCACACCCCATCGTGTGACTCTCAAGCAAGGTATAGTCCTGCCACGAATCAGACAGTACAGATTGCCACCAGAGGCTGTAGCAGCCTTATCCAAAATTATTGACGAGCTCATTGCTCAAGGAGTAGTTGTAGAAACTGACTCCAATGTATGTAATTCTCCTATCATTCCAGTCATGAAACGTACTGATCCAAATGCACCTCCAGTATATCGATTAGTGATTGACCTTCGAGAACTTAATAAATGTATCATACCCCAGTATCCAGTAGTCCCAGATATTTCATCCCTATTGACAGCTATTGATTCCGAAGATACATTTCTTACTGTAATAGACCTCAAGAACGCATTTTTCAGTGTTCCGATTCATCCAGATAGCCAGTACCTTTTCGGTTTTTGTTTAAATGGAAGGAGCTATAAATTCACACGAGCTCCTCAAGGTTTCACAGAAAGTCCTAGCATTTACAGTCAAGCACTTAAAAGACAACTAGACAATATTCACATGCCGACTGACACTGCCCTGCTCCAGTATGTCGATGATCTACTGATCACAGCCCGTTCTGAACGTGATTGCGAGCGAGCGTCACTTACAGTCCTGTATTTCCTAGCCGAGATGGGGCACAAGGTGTCCCCTTCGAAGCTCCAGTTCTGTGTCCAGCAAGTGATCTACTTAGGCCACTTACTGTCCAAGTGGGGTAGGCAGTTGACACCAGATCGTATCCAGTTAATAGCGAGTCTTCCACAGCCCAAGACACAGAAGGAGGTACGTGCTTTTATTGGCCTCACTTCTTATTGCAGACAATGGATTCCTCAGTATGCATTTCTAGCCAAGCCACTGATACAGTTAATGACACAGGAGGCAGCCGTATCGACTGTCCTCCCTTGGACATCTGAACATACACTTAGTTTTAATGAATTAAAGAAAGCTTTATGCCAAGCACCTGTTCTAGCTACACCGAACTACAGTAAGCCTTTTACACTTTTCGTCACAGAACGTGATGGTACTGCATTATCTGTTCTCACACAAGATCAAGCCGGACAGTACAAGCCCTGTGCTTATTTTTCAAGCACGTTAGATCCAGTAGCCCAGGCTCTGCCTGCGTGCCTCAAGTCAGTTGCAGCCACAGCTCTAGCAATCAGACAAAGTGATTCCATAGTGTTAGGACACTCCCTGACAGTACAAGTTCCACACTCCGTGGAAGTTCTTTTAAACCGAACACAGACTCAGCACTTGACAATTGCACGTTTAACAGGTTATGAACTGACATTGTTCCAGCCACACATAGAAATCAGACGCTGCAACGTTTTAAATCCTGCTACACTGTTACCGTCAGTTACTTCAAATCCTGCCACACATGACTGTGTGGAAGTCATTAACACTATGACTAAGCCAAGACAAGACCTGACAGACATTGCATTACCTAATCCTGACCTGACACTTTATGTGGATGGTTCATGTATGAGAACTAGTACAGGAGAACTAGTAGCCGCGTATGCAGTGACTACTGAAACCGAAGTTATTGAAACACACCGTATTGACACCTTGTCTGCTCAAGCAGCAGAGCTAGTTGCTCTGACCCAAGCCTGCATACGTGCCAAGGACCTGAAAGTAAACATATATACAGATTCACGTTACGCATTCGGAGTTGTACACGACTTCGGAGTGCTCTGGCAGGAGAGAGGTTGCATGACTTCTCATGGAACCAAGATTCAGCATGGTCTCCTCATTCAAGCTCTGTTAGATGCAATACATTTACCGACAGCTATCGCTATCATGAAGTGCAAGGCACATACGAAAGTTACTGACATCATTTCCCAAGGTAATGATCTAGCAGATCGAACAGCCAAGCTTACAGCTCAGACACCAGACATTCCAGTTAACAAAGCACAGACATCCACTCCAGAACAGACTACTTGTATGACAGTTAAGGACCCTACACAAGATGTCATAGACATACAGTTACATGCTACTCCCGAAGAAATCAAGAAATGGTCCGAACAAGGAGGGGTCCAGACAGATCAGGGATGGGTGACGAAGGGAAAAGCCACATGGTTTCTCCCTGACTCTATGGTTCAAGTCATTATCAATACCGCACATAGTCCAGCACATCTAGGAGAAAAAGCTATGTTAGACAGTATCCAGAACCTTTGGTTTAACAAGCACTTACGAGCTGCAGCTAAGCAGAAAGTCCGTACTTGTATGATATGTTGCCAGTTCAATCCAGGTAAAAGTGTTCCGGTGGAACAAGGTGGATTCCAACCTCCTGACCACCCTTTTGAAGTCCTCCAGATGGATTATATTCAGATGGAGCGATGTCGAGGTTTCAAATATGTCCTTGTAGTTGTATGCGCTTTGTCCAGGTGGACAGAAGCATATCCAGTCCCAGATTACACAGCAGCGACCACTGCCAAGCAGTTGGTTCGTGAATTCTTCCCCCGTTATGGACTCCCTAGGGTCGTGTATTCTGATAACGGCCAGCCATTCTCATCAGAGTTAATGAAGCATGTTTCCCTTTTGTTAGGGTACCAGTGGAAGTTCCATTGTGTGCGCCATCCTGAAGCAGCCGGTCTCGTAGAGAGACATAATCAGACCCTGAAAATCCGAATTGCTAAGATATGTCAAGAGAAAGGTGTAGACTGGCTAGTAGCTTTGCCAGTCGCTTTATTCTTTATGCGAATGGTCGCACACTCCAGATCAGGTCTGTCCCCTTATGAGGTCGTATTCGGCCGCCCCCCAAATATGTGGGGTACACCTAGACCCCGCAGTATTATAGATGTTTCCAGTAATATGCTGACAGATTACCTAGCTTCCTTGATGTCTGCCCTACACTCTTGTCGTTCACAGGTTGCCGCCGCATTTCCAGACAACACTGAAGTGAAACCGCATGAGGTCATCCCCGGGGATCTCGTTTTGATAAGGAATTTTGATCGTTCAAGTCCGCTGGAGCCCCGCTGGAAGCAACCTCAACTAGTCCTCCTGACCACCCGTACGGCCGTGAAGTTGGAAGGCCGCAAGGGTTGGGTCCACCTGTCGCATATCAAGAAATTTCACGGAATCCGAAAAAAGACTTTGTTTAATGACAATTCCAAAGACTGTTCCATTTCTAAAGACTGCCTGAAACCAGACTCTAAATCAGACATTAATCTCAATCCAGATTTGAAAGTTCCTCTGTTAGAGAAAACTCCGCAGCAGGAGTATAAGTTAAAACTCCGGTCCAGTAAAATAAGTCAGCCAGTTTAATTGTCTAAGTCCCCCTCGGGTGAAACGGTTAGACAGGTATCTGACATGTATAAGATAGACCCCCACAGAGAGAGAGTTAGTCAAAACTCTATCAGATGTATCGTTTTTCTAAGTTTTCTATTGTTTCTAAGTTTGATGGTTACCTGCACAAGTTATGCATTGCATTTATGTTTTCCACGTTCACATGTAAATACGTTTTCTAATGCTACAGTAGAGCACACATTTAGTGATCTGCCTCCTCACGAGTTATCCTATCGTCTTGCTATGCGCAACAATACATTCATCCGTATGTTACATTATTCACACCAGACCAGCAATGCCACCAATTGTTGGGTGTGTGGTCGACTCCCCCCTTTCCAGACACCGAAGGGAGTTCTGCCACTCTTTCCTTATCCGTTTTCACATAATGGTTCGTGTGGAGCATGGTCCATGTTAACGCCATCTTCAAATGATATGTCCCTTCTGAATAAGACATGTTTTCCAGACAAGCAAGGTCTCCCCCATAGAACAGGGTTAGATCTAGAAAATGAAGTTTATAATTTGGGTAATTATTCTTCGAATTTTATGGTCCTGAATGTTCAGTCTGATACTACTCCAGACTTACCTGCTATTTCAGTACTACCAGTCAAAGGGGAATTATGTGTCAGGAATAATGGTTCCGCACATGTAGGACATAGTGATTGTACTACTACTGTCGAGTATAGTGACAGTGGGAAATCTATTTTCAAAGCTTCACGTCATTCTTATTTTGTTTGTGGTCAGACCGCATATGTTCGTCTGCCCCTCGATTGGGATGGAACATGTTACATTGCCTTCCTACTGCCACCAGTTTTCCTAGCCCCATCTGATTATCACAGAAACACACATCTAGTACACGTCAGACATAGACGAGAGATCGAGTCCCCAATTGTCGACCAAACTGAAACTGCTCTAGAACAGTATACAGATTTCAATAAAGGTTTCTTCTTCTTTATAGGACCTATCCAGAATAGTAAGTTAATACGTAGACTAACCAGAACCCTTGAAGCAGTAGTGAATGAGACTACTTCTGCTCTAGGTAACTTAACCGAAGAGCAATCTGCTATGAGATTTGTCGTGCTCCAAAATCGTCTCGTTCTTGACGTCATACTGGCCGATAGAGGAGGAGCATGTAGAGTCATCGGATCTAGTTGCTGCATTTTCATTCCTAATAACGCGCCGTCTGTTTATTCAGCTATAACCAGACTTCATAAAATTGCCCATCAGTTACACCAGAATCCAGGCACCTGGACATGGTCCGGTTGGCTCTGGAGTATCATATCTGCCTGGGGATGGAAAGTATTGTCATTCCTAGGTATTGCAGTAATGATCATATTCAGTTGCTGCCTCTGTATACAATGTGGCCCTGCGATTTGCGGCATTTGTGCTACCTCTTGTATTCCTAGTCCTAAATCCCGTTCCAAGACAATTCGAGACGAGCAAATGATGCTATATGAAATGATAGATGGTATCATGAATATAGATGTTTCCTGATGGAAACGTAGGGCACAAGGAGGGAATGTGGAAAAGTACATTTTGCCATGTTATATGTGCCTACGTGTTCCCCATGATATATCATATGTGCATGATCGATATGCATGTATTCCTTTCTGATTGATTTAAGACGCAATTACAGTTGTGTCCATCTCTAGTATGCCAGTTACCAGTCTTCGTGAATACAACGAATATCAGGCCTATGTAAAGCTATGTTGCCACGTTTTACAGTGTGCACGTTAATTCATTGAATTATCCCCGTTTCTAGGCCTCAAAAGGGCCCGGACTCAGATTCAGCTCCTGTTTCCTGAACCCTCTCCGAGGAGCGATACAGCCCCCACCTGTATCCCTGACCCTTCACTTACTTTCATGCCTCGCAGTGCCCGGCTCGGCCTGGCTCTGCCTCCCAGTCTGCCAAGAGTATGTTATGTTTCTAGTTATCAGTCCAGCCCTCCTTCTCTGCATTCCTAAGCTACTGAATCGCATCAATAGTTTCCGTCATGGTCTAGCCTTTATGTCTCCATGTAAGAGAAATACTGAATTAATATTCATAGAATATTCCTCGCACACGCACTACATGTAGGATTATGTATGCACCAGCCTTAATGTCTGTTAGCCTTTGCCCTGATAACTTTTGGATTCTATCAACATGTTCTCTAAACACTAGATACTAGATAGGCTTTAGGTACATGTCGCTGTGACACTCCAGACTTTAGTCTCCTCTTCTAGCGCAGAAGTCATAGCCCCTCAGTTCTCCCTAGTAACACGTCATTGCCAGTTTGCGCGCACCACTAGGTCAGAGGTCCCAGCTCCTCAGGTAGCCCCCTCCATGTTTCCGCCCCCTTTATGACATATTCTGTTACGCTTACATCACATGTCTATGTATACGCCCTGTACACGCCTTTTTGTTGCATCAGTTCTGCCTTATCTTTCGCGACTGCTACAAACTCCGCCTACTGCTACGCCTACTGTATTGAATGCCATGTAAATGTTTTAACTATATATACTTGTGCACTGTTATTAAAAGTTAGCGCTCCTTTGTCCCTGCCCCAGGCAGCTGCCATCCCATCCCCGTACAGGCTGTCCTGTTCCAGTCCTTTATGCTTAATTAAAGCCTCTCAACTCTAGCTACCTCGTATCTTGACTCTTATTTATTGAGCTATCTATTTGTATGAGTATCCTGAAAAATAGTACCGGTAATTAATTATTTATTTACCACACCATCGCGGACCCACTTCTATGTGGTGAGCTGTTCCTCGCGGTTGGGCCACAACCGCTCAACATATAATCACACCAGGAAAGCCCCAAAGAAGAACAGCCACCAGCAACGTAAATTTTCGCTTCTTTAATGATGACAGCTCTCGAGCAGACGAAGAAGCAAAGTCCGTGCACCTCATCATAAATCAGCCTGCCAGACGCGTTTCGGGAAAGCCATTTTCCCTTTCTCAATGGCAAAAGTTCAAGTCTGCCACCACACCGTGTTTCCTGCATTTATGTTAACCTGGGCGTCCTAGTGGGCGGGGCCACTCTCGTAGCCTTCTGGTCCCGGTAGTGCAGTGTTTTTAAATTACTCAAGTGAGCCAGTACAGTGTGCAAAAATATAAAACAAGTGTTTCCCAAGTGGGGTGGTGCAACAGCATGCTCCTCGGTCTGCTGCAAATTCAAGCTGCCGCCTTGAGCGTTGCTTCCGTCATGCCGATGAAAACCTGCATAGTTCCATCGCGGACCCACTTCTATGTGGTGAGCTGTTCCTCGCGGTTGGGCCACAACCGCTCAACATATAATCACACCAGGAAAGCCCCAAAGAAGAACAGCCACCAGCAACGTAAATTTTCGCTTCTTTAATGATGACAGCTCTCGAGCAGACAAAGAAGCAAAGTCCGTGCACCTCATCATAAATCAGCCTGCCAGACGCGTTTCGGGAAAGCCATTTTCCCTTTCTCAATGGCAAAAGTTCAAGTCTGCCACCACACCGTGTTTCCTGCATTTATGTTTACCTGGGCGTCCTAGTGGGCGGGGCCACTCTCGTAGCCTTCTGGTCCCGGTAGTGCAGTGTTTTTAAATTACTCAAGTGAGCCAGTACAGTGTGCAAAAATATAAAACAAGTGTTTCCCAAGTGGGGTGGTGCAACAGCTGCAAATTCAAGCTGCCGCCTTGAGCGTTGCTTCCGTCATGCCGATGAAAACCTGCATAGTTCCATCGCGGACCCACTTCTATGTGGTGAGCTGTTCCTCGCGGTTGGGCCACAACCGCTCAACATATAATCACACCAGGAAAGCCCCAAAGAAGAACAGCCACCAGCAACGTAAATTTTCGCTTCTTTAATGATGACAGCTCTCGAGCAGACGAAGAAGCAAAGTCCGTGCACCTCATCATAAATCAGCCTGCCAGACGCGTTTCGGGAAAGCCATTTTCCCTTTCTCAATGGCAAAAGTTCAAGTCTGCCACCACACCGTGTTTCCTGCATTTATGTTAACCTGGGCGTCCTAGTGGGCGGGGCCACTCTCGTAGCCTTCTGGTCCCGGTAGTGCAGTGTTTTTAAATTACTCAAGTGAGCCAGTACAGTGTGCAAAAATATAAAACAAGTGTTTCCCAAGTGGGGTGGTGCAACAGCATGCTCCTCGGTCTGCTGCAAATTCAAGCTGCCGCCTTGAGCGTTGCTTCCGTCATGCCGATGAAAACCTGCATAGTTCCATCGCGGACCCACTTCTATGTGGTGAGCTGTTCCTCGCGGTTGGGCCACAACCGCTCAACATATAATCACACCAGGAAAGCCCCAAAGAAGAACAGCCACCAGCAACGTAAATTTTCGCTTCTTTAATGATGACAGCTCTCGAGCAGACGAAGAAGCAAAGTCCGTGCACCTCATCATAAATCAGCCTGCCAGATGCGTTTTGGGAAAGCCGTTTTCCCTTTCTCAATGGCAAAAGTTCAAGTCTGCCACCACACCGTGTTTCCTGCATTTATGTTAACCTGGGCGTCCTAGTGGGCGGGGCCACTCTCGTAGCCTTCTGGTCCCGGTAGTGCAGTGTTTTTAAATTACTCAAGTGAGCCAGTACAGTGTGCAAAAATATAAAACAAGTGTTTCCCAAGTGGGGTGGTGCAACAGCATGCTCCTCGGTCTGCTGCAAATTCAAGCTGCCGCCTTGAGCGTTGCTTCCGTCATGCCGATGAAAACCTGCATAGTTCCATCGCGGACCCACTTCTATGTGGTGAGCTGTTCCTCGCGGTTGGGCCACAACCGCTCAACATATAATCACACCAGGAAAGCCCCAAAGAAGAACAGCCACCAGCAACGTAAATTTTCGCTTCTTTAATGATGACAGCTCTCGAGCAGACGAAGAAGCAAAGTCCGTGCACCTCATCATAAATCAGCCTGCCAGACGCGTTTCGGGAAAGCCATTTTCCCTTTCTCAATGGCAAAAGTTCAAGTCTGCCACCACACCGTGTTTCCTGCATTTATGTTAACCTGGGCGTCCTAGTGGGCGGGGCCACTCTCGTAGCCTTCTGGTCCCGGTAGTGCAGTGTTTTTAAATTACTCAAGTGAGCCAGTACAGTGTGCAAAAATATAAAACAAGTGTTTCCCAAGTGGGGTGGTGCAACAGCATGCTCCTCGGTCTGCTGCAAATTCAAGCTGCCGCCTTGAGCGTTCCTTCCGTCATGCCGATGAAAACCTGCATAGTTCCATCGCGGACCCACTTCTATGTGGTGAGCTGTTCCTCGCGGTTGGGCCACAACCGCTCAACATATAATCACACCAGGAAAGCCCCAAAGAAGAACAGCCACCAGCAACGTAAATTTTCGCTTCTTTAATGATGACAGCTCTCGAGCAGACGAAGAAGCAAAGTCCGTGCACCTCATCATAAATCAGCCTGCCAGACACGTTTCGGGAAAGCCATTTTCCCTTTCTCAATGGCAAAAGTTCAAGTCTGCCACCACACCGTGTTTCCTGCATTTAGAAGGCTGTTGTGGCCACGCCCACTGGAGCAGGGCCCGTGAAGATAAAATAGTGCGAGGCAGCATTACGAACTTGATGCAGTTCCAAGCCATTGAGAAAGGGAACCGTTGTTCCTGAAACGCGTTTGGCAAGAGGGATAAGAGACACTTGGAAGTTCCTTGTTCAAGTTGAACTTTGCTGGCAAGTCGAGCCTCTAATAAAATGGATTTATTATAACTGCCTGAGTCTTCCTTTCATCAGGGCTACCCTTCGTGTTGTTGATAATTAGCGGCTTTGCCAGCCGCGAATGGAAGCTCGCTGCTCGAAAAGCGGACCTGTGCTATCGCCGTGTGGGTGATGGCGCATATGGGAGACAGTGTCCTGAGACTCTACTACAAAGCAGGGCAGTTTTCAACGTGCCATTGACTTGAACCCACTGGGGTTTTAAGACTATGTTAATTTTTCCTGCAAAGTTCGAGGCACTCACTTGAGTTTAATTTCTTCGCACTACAGGTCCCAGAAGGCTGTTGTGGCCACGCCCACTGGAGCAGGGCCCGTGAAGATAAAATAGTGCGAGGCAGCATTACGAACTTGATGCAGTTCCAAGCCATTGAGAAAGGGAACCGTTGTTCCTGAAACGCGTTTGGCAAGAGGGATAAGAGACACTTGGAAGTTCCTTGTTCACGTTGAACTTTGCTGGCAAGTCGAGCCTCTAATAAAATGGATTTATTATAACTGCCTGAGGCTTCCTTTCATCAGGGCTACCCTTCGTGTTGTTGATAGATATATATATATATATATATATATATATATATGTTATACCAAATTGCCCTAAGCATTGAGAAGGCACACGTCACCTCCCGCCTTCCAGGCTGTTGTGCTACTTGCATCTATCTTCCCCGGCATTCTATTATCTTTCGCCGACGCGTTTCGGGGCCAAGCCCCTTCATCTTGGGCGTGAACAAACGAGCTTACAACCTGCATGAGTGATTGCTTGTTTTTATTTCACCTTAACCCCGCCTCCATTGTCACGTGTTTGATCGATTACGCGGGGTATTGTGGGGCATGTAGTTTGCCATGCAGGAATAAGTTCGAATTTGTAGGTTCAATTAAAGTTACATTATTACTCTGAGTGAGTTCCAGGTAGGATTGGTGCAAGCCCATCATGCACATGGGGACGTGACACTGTTGGCAGCTCGGATCAGTTCCAAACTTCAGCTCCGTGCAGTCGATGGAGGGCGTTTCCTTCAGCTGCCGGTGGTGCCCTTCTCCACGGCCAGGCCGCCGTGCGTTAATGTTATACCAAATTGCCCTAAGCATTGAGAAGGCACACGTCACCTCCCGCCTTCCAGGCTGTTGTGCTACTTGCATCTATCTTTCCCGGCATTCTATTATCTTTCGCCGACGCGTTTCGGGGCCAAGCCCCTTCATCTTGGGCGTGAACAAACGAGCTTACAACCTGCATGAGTGATTGCTTGTTTTTATTTCACCTTAACCCCGCCTCCATTGTCACGTGTTTGATCGATTACGCGGGGTATTGTGGGGCATGTAGTTTGCCATGCAGGAATAAGTTCGAATTTGTAGGTTCAATTAAAGTTACATTATTACTCTGAGTGAGTTCCAGGTAGGATTGGTGCAAGCCCATCATGCACATGGGGACGTGACACTGTTGGCAGCTCGGATCAGTTCCAAACTTCAGCTCCGTGCAGTCGATGGAGGGCGTTTCCTTCAGCTGCCGGTGGTGCCCTTCTCCACGGCCAGGCCGCCGTGCGTTAATGTTATACCAAATTGCCCTAAGCATTGAGAAGGCACACGTCACCTCCCGCCTTCCAGGCTGTTGTGCTACTTGCATCTATCTTCCCCGGCATTCTATTATCTTTCGCCGACGCGTTTCGGGGCCAAGCCCCTTCATCTTGGGCGTGAACAAACGAGCTTACAACCTGCATGAGTGATTGCTTGTTTTTATTTCACCTTAACCCCGCCTCCATTGTCACGTGTTTGATCGATTACGCGGGGTATTGTGGGGCATGTAGTTTGCCATGCAGGAATAAGTTCGAATTTGTAGGTTCAATTAAAGTTACATTATTACTCTGAGTGAGTTCCAGGTAGGATTGGTGCAAGCCCATCATGCACATGGGGACGTGACACTGTTGGCAGCTCGGATCAGTTCCAAACTTCAGCTCCGTGCAGTCGATGGAGGGCGTTTCCTTCAGCTGCCGGTGGTGCCCTTCTCCACGGCCAGGCCGCCGTGCGTTAATGTTATACCAAATTGCCCTAAGCATTGAGAAGGCACACGTCACCTCCCGCCTTCCAGGCTGTTGTGCTACTTGCATCTATCTTCCCCGGCATTCTATTATCTTTCGCCGACGCGTTTCGGGGCCAAGCCCCTTCATCTTGGGCGTGAACAAACGAGCTTACAACCTGCATGAGTGATTGCTTGTTTTTATTTCACCTTAACCCCGCCTCCATTGTCACGTGTTTGATCGATTACGCGGGGTATTGTGGGGCATGTAGTTTGCCATGCAGGAATAAGTTCGAATTTGTAGGTTCAATTAAAGTTACATTATTACTCTGAGTGAGTTCCAGGTAGGATTGGTGCAAGCCCATCATGCACATGGGGACGTGACACTGTTGGCAGCTCGGATCAGTTCCAAACTTCAGCTCCGTGCAGTCGATGGAGGGCGTTTCCTTCAGCTGCCGGTGGTGCCCTTCTCCACGGCCAGGCCGCCGTGCGTTAATGTTATACCAAATTGCCCTAAGCATTGAGAAGGCACACGTCACCTCCCGCCTTCCAGGCTGTTGTGCTACTTGCATCTATCTTCCCCGGCATTCTATTATCTTTCGCCGACGCGTTTCGGGGCCAAGCCCCTTCATCTTGGGCGTGAACAAACGAGCTTACAACCTGCATGAGTGATTGCTTGTTTTTATTTCACCTTAACCCCGCCTCCATTGTCACGTGTTTGATCGATTACGCGGGGTATTGTGGGGCATGTAGTTTGCCATGCAGGAATAAGTTCGAATTTGTAGGTTCAATTAAAGTTACATTATTACTCTGAGTGAGTTCCAGGTAGGATTGGTGCAAGCCCATCATGCACATGGGGACGTGACACTGTTGGCAGCTCGGATCAGTTCCAAACTTCAGCTCCGTGCAGTCGATGGAGGGCGTTTCCTTCAGCTGCCGGTGGTGCCCTTCTCCACGGCCAGGCCGCCGTGCGTTAATGTTATACCAAATTGCCCTAAGCATTGAGAAGGCACACGTCACCTCCCGCCTTCCAGGCTGTTGTGCTACTTGCATCTATCTTCCCCGGCATTCTATTATCTTTCGCCGACGCGTTTCGGGGCCAAGCCCCTTCATCTTGGGCGTGAACAAACGAGCTTACAACCTGCATGAGTGATTGCTTGTTTTTATTTCACCTTAACCCCGCCTCCATTGTCACGTGTTTGATCGATTACGCGGGGTATTGTGGGGCATGTAGTTTGCCATGCAGGAATAAGTTCGAATTTGTAGGTTCAATTAAAGTTACATTATTACTCTGAGTGAGTTCCAGGTAGGATTGGTGCAAGCCCATCATGCACATGGGGACGTGACACTGTTGGCAGCTCGGATCAGTTCCAAACTTCAGCTCCGTGCAGTCGATGGAGGGCGTTTCCTTCAGCTGCCGGTGGTGCCCTTCTCCACGGCCAGGCCGCCGTGCGTTAATGTTATACCAAATTGCCCTAAGCATTGAGAAGGCACACGTCACCTCCCGCCTTCCAGGCTGTTGTGCTACTTGCATCTATCTTCCCCGGCATTCTATTATCTTTCGCCGACGCGTTTCGGGGCCAAGCCCCTTCATCTTGGGCGTGAACAAACGAGCTTACAACCTGCATGAGTGATTGCTTGTTTTTATTTCACCTTAACCCCGCCTCCATTGTCACGTGTTTGATCGATTACGCGGGGTATTGTGGGGCATGTAGTTTGCCATGCAGGAATAAGTTCGAATTTGTAGGTTCAATTAAAGTTACATTATTACTCTGAGTGAGTTCCAGGTAGGATTGGTGCAAGCCCATCATGCACATGGGGACGTGACACTGTTGGCAGCTCGGATCAGTTCCAAACTTCAGCTCCGTGCAGTCGATGGAGGGCGTTTCCTTCAGCTGCCGGTGGTGCCCTTCTCCACGGCCAGGCCGCCGTGCGTTAATGTTATACCAAATTGCCCTAAGCATTGAGAAGGCACACGTCACCTCCCGCCTTCCAGGCTGTTGTGCTACTTGCATCTATCTTCCCCGGCATTCTATTATCTTTCGCCGACGCGTTTCGGGGCCAAGCCCCTTCATCTTGGGCGTGAACAAACGAGCTTACAACCTGCATGAGTGATTGCTTGTTTTTATTTCACCTTAACCCCGCCTCCATTGTCACGTGTTTGATCGATTACGCGGGGTATTGTGGGGCATGTAGTTTGCCATGCAGGAATAAGTTCGAATTTGTAGGTTCAATTAAAGTTACATTATTACTCTGAGTGAGTTCCAGGTAGGATTGGTGCAAGCCCATCATGCACATGGGGACGTGACACTGTTGGCAGCTCGGATCAGTTCCAAACTTCAGCTCCGTGCAGTCGATGGAGGGCGTTTCCTTCAGCTGCCGGTGGTGCCCTTCTCCACGGCCAGGCCGCCGTGCGTTAATGTTATACCAAATTGCCCTAAGCATTGAGAAGGCACACGTCACCTCCCGCCTTCCAGGCTGTTGTGCTACTTGCATCTATCTTCCCCGGCATTCTATTATCTTTCGCCGACGCGTTTCGGGGCCAAGCCCCTTCATCTTGGGCGTGAACAAACGAGCTTACAACCTGCATGAGTGATTGCTTGTTTTTATTTCACCTTAACCCCGCCTCCATTGTCACGTGTTTGATCGATTACGCGGGGTATTGTGGGGCATGTAGTTTGCCATGCAGGAATAAGTTCGAATTTGTAGGTTCAATTAAAGTTACATTATTACTCTGAGTGAGTTCCAGGTAGGATTGGTGCAAGCCATCAAGCTCGTTTGTTCACGCCCAAGATGAAGGGGCTTGGCCCCGAAACGCGTCGGCGAAAGATAATAGAATGCCGGGGAAGATAGATGCAAGTAGCACAACAGCCTGGAAGGCGGGAGGTGACGTGTGCCTTCTCAATGCTTAGGGCAATTTGGTATAACATTAACGCACGGCGGCCTGGCCGTGGAGAAGGGCACCACCGGCAGCTGAAGGAAACGCCCTCCATCGACTGCACGGAGCTGAAGTTTGGAACTGATCCGAGCTGCCAACAGTGTCACGTCCCCATGTGCATGATGGGCTTGCACCAATCCTACCTGGAACTCACTCAGAGTAATAATGTAACTTTAATTGAACCTACAAATTCGAACTTATTCCTGCATGGCAAACTACATGCCCCACAATACCCCGCGTAATCGATCAAACACGTGACAATGGAGGCGGGGTTAAGGTGAAATAAAAACAAGCAATCACTCATGCAGGTTGTAAGCTCGTTTGTTCACGCCCAAGATGAAGGGGCTTGGCCCCGAAACGCGTCGGCGAAAGATAATAGAATGCCGGGGAAGATAGATGCAAGTAGCACAACAGCCTGGAAGGCGGGAGGTGACGTGTGCCTTCTCAATGCTTAGGGCAATTTGGTATAACATTAACGCACGGCGGCCTGGCCGTGGAGAAGGGCACCACCGGCAGCTGAAGGAAACGCCCTCCATCGACTGCACGGAGCTGAAGTTTGGAACTGATCCGAGCTGCCAACAGTGTCACGTCCCCATGTGCATGATGGGCTTGCACCAATCCTACCTGGAACTCACTCAGAGTAATAATGTAACTTTAATTGAACCTACAAATTCGAACTTATTCCTGCATGGCAAACTACATGCCCCACAATACCCCGCGTAATCGATCAAACACGTGACAATGGAGGCGGGGTTAAGGTGAAATAAAAACAAGCAATCACTCATGCAGGTTGTAAGCTCGTTTGTTCACGCCCAAGATGAAGGGGCTTGGCCCCGAAACGCGTCGGCGAAAGATAATAGAATGCCGGGGAAGATAGATGCAAGTAGCACAACAGCCTGGAAGGCGGGAGGTGACGTGTGCCTTCTCAATGCTTAGGGCAATTTGGTATAACATTAACGCACGGCGGCCTGGCCGTGGAGAAGGGCACCACCGGCAGCTGAAGGAAACGCCCTCCATCGACTGCACGGAGCTGAAGTTTGGAACTGATCCGAGCTGCCAACAGTGTCACGTCCCCATGTGCATGATGGGCTTGCACCAATCCTACCTGGAACTCACTCAGAGTAATAATGTAACTTTAATTGAACCTACAAATTCGAACTTATTCCTGCATGGCAAACTACATGCCCCACAATACCCCGCGTAATCGATCAAACACGTGACAATGGAGGCGGGGTTAAGGTGAAATAAAAACAAGCAATCACTCATGCAGGTTGCAAGCTCGTTTGTTCACGCCCAAGATGAAGGGGCTTGGCCCCGAAACGCGTCGGCGAAAGATAATAGAATGCCGGGGAAGATAGATGCAAGTAGCACAACAGCCTGGAAGGCGGGAGGTGACGTGTGCCTTCTCAATGCTTAGGGCAATTTGGTATAACATTAACGCACGGCGGCCTGGCCGTGGAGAAGGGCACCACCGGCAGCTGAAGGAAACGCCCTCCATCGACTGCACGGAGCTGAAGTTTGGAACTGATCCGAGCTGCCAACAGTGTCACGTCCCCATGTGCATGATGGGCTTGCACCAATCCTACCTGGAACTCACTCAGAGTAATAATGTAACTTTAATTGAACCTACAAATTCGAACTTATTCCTGCATGGCAAACTACATGCCCCACAATACCCCGCGTAATCGATCAAACACGTGACAATGGAGGCGGGGTTAAGGTGAAATAAAAACAAGCAATCACTCATGCAGGTTGTAAGCTCGTTTGTTCACGCCCAAGATGAAGGGGCTTGGCCCCGAAACGCGTCGGCGAAAGATAATAGAATGCCGGGGAAGATAGATGCAAGTAGCACAACAGCCTGGAAGGCGGGAGGTGACGTGTGCCTTCTCAATGCTTAGGGCAATTTGGTATAACATTAACGCACGGCGGCCTGGCCGTGGAGAAGGGCACCACCGGCAGCTGAAGGAAACGCCCTCCATCGACTGCACGGAGCTGAAGTTTGGAACTGATCCGAGCTGCCAACAGTGTCACGTCCCCATGTGCATGATGGGCTTGCACCAATCCTACCTGGAACTCACTCAGAGTAATAATGTAACTTTAATTGAACCTACAAATTCGAACTTATTCCTGCATGGCAAACTACATGCCCCACAATACCCCGCGTAATCGATCAAACACGTGACAATGGAGGCGGGGTTAAGGTGAAATAAAAACAAGCAATCACTCATGCAGGTTGTAAGCTCGTTTGTTCACGCCCAAGATGAAGGGGCTTGGCCCCGAAACGCGTCGGCGAAAGATAATAGAATGCCGGGGAAGATAGATGCAAGTAGCACAACAGCCTGGAAGGCGGGAGGTGACGTGTGCCTTCTCAATGCTTAGGGCAATTTGGTATAACATTAACGCACGGCGGCCTGGCCGTGGAGAAGGGCACCACCGGCAGCTGAAGGAAACGCCCTCCATCGACTGCACGGAGCTGAAGTTTGGAACTGATCCGAGCTGCCAACAGTGTCACGTCCCCATGTGCATGATGGGCTTGCACCAATCCTACCTGGAACTCACTCAGAGTAATAATGTAACTTTAATTGAACCTACAAATTCGAACTTATTCCTGCATGGCAAACTACATGCCCCACAATACCCCGCGTAATCGATCAAACACGTGACAATGGAGGCGGGGTTAAGGTGAAATAAAAACAAGCAATCACTCATGCAGGTTGTAAGCTCGTTTGTTCACGCCCAAGATGAAGGGGCTTGGCCCCGAAACGCGTCGGCGAAAGATAATAGAATGCCGGGGAAGATAGATGCAAGTAGCACAACAGCCTGGAAGGCGGGAGGTGACGTGTGCCTTCTCAATGCTTAGGGCAATTTGGTATAACATTAACGCACGGCGGCCTGGCCGTGGAGAAGGGCACCACCGGCAGCTGAAGGAAACGCCCTCCATCGACTGCACGGAGCTGAAGTTTGGAACTGATCCGAGCTGCCAACAGTGTCACGTCCCCATGTGCATGATGGGCTTGCACCAATCCTACCTGGAACTCACTCAGAGTAATAATGTAACTTTAATTGAACCTACAAATTCGAACTTATTCCTGCATGGCAAACTACATGCCCCACAATACCCCGCGTAATCGATCAAACACGTGACAATGGAGGCGGGGTTAAGGTGAAATAAAAACAAGCAATCACTCATGCAGGTTGTAAGCTCGTTTGTTCACGCCCAAGATGAAGGGGCTTGGCCCCGAAACGCGTCGGCGAAAGATAATAGAATGCCGGGGAAGATAGATGCAAGTAGCACAACAGCCTGGAAGGCGGGAGGTAACGTGTGCCTTCTCAATGCTTAGGGCAATTTGGTATAACATTAACGCACGGCGGCCTGGCCGTGGAGAAGGGCACCACCGGCAGCTGAAGGAAACGCCCTCCATCGACTGCACGGAGCTGAAGTTTGGAACTGATCCGAGCTGCCAACAGTGTCACGTCCCCATGTGCATGATGGGCTTGCACCAATCCTACCTGGAACTCACTCAGAGTAATAATGTAACTTTAATTGAACCTACAAATTCGAACTTATTCCTGCATGGCAAACTACATGCCCCACAATACCCCGCGTAATCGATCAAACACGTGACAATGGAGGCGGGGTTAAGGTGAAATAAAAACAAGCAATCACTCATGCAGGTTGTAAGCTCGTTTGTTCACGCCCAAGATGAAGGGGCTTGGCCCCGAAACGCGTCGGCGAAAGATAATAGAATGCCGGGGAAGATAGATGCAAGTAGCACAACAGCCTGGAAGGCGGGAGGTGACGTGTGCCTTCTCAATGCTTAGGGCAATTTGGTATAACATTAACGCACGGCGGCCTGGCCGTGGAGAAGGGCACCACCGGCAGCTGAAGGAAACGCCCTCCATCGACTGCACGGAGCTGAAGTTTGGAACTGATCCGAGCTGCCAACAGTGTCACGTCCCCATGTGCATGATGGGCTTGCACCAATCCTACCTGGAACTCACTCAGAGTAATAATGTAACTTTAATTGAACCTACAAATTCGAACTTATTCCTGCATGGCAAACTACATGCCCCACAATACCCCGCGTAATCGATCAAACACGTGACAATGGAGGCGGGGTTAAGGTGAAATAAAAACAAGCAATCACTCATGCAGGTTGTAAGCTCGTTTGTTCACGCCCAAGATGAAGGGGCTTGGCCCCGAAACGCGTCGGCGAAAGATAATAGAATGCCGGGGAAGATAGATGCAAGTAGCACAACAGCCTGGAAGGCGGGAGGTGACGTGTGCCTTCTCAATGCTTAGGGCAATTTGGTATAACATATATATATATATATATACATATAAAGCACTAAATACAATGGAACTCTGCCCACTACAATTACATATAAGAAAGCACAAAACACACATTTACAGACGCCTAAATTAGATTTAGACGATACACCTTATATCCCAGTGCGTTACCTCACCTCGTACATTCTGTCCAATTAATATTTGAATATCCAGTATTACAATAAAACAATTCTTAATTAGATTCCAAGAACAAAGTTTTCAAACTCGCTGGTACAAACATTTTGTCATAGTAAAAAAGCCCAGATCTCATCTCTGTCGTTCAGACCCGATTTTGACGTCTGGTATTTCTCTATCATTCTAGCTTCTGGATGATTGAGTTTATTTCTGTCTCACCCTTACTCAAGTTCGTAACACTACATAGTACTGACCACTGTATCTCTTTTTCAGAGTGGTTATGTTCTAAATAGTGACTTACCATAGGGGCCCCTGTCGTTTTGCATTTTATCCCAGATTTATGCTGAAGAATACGAGATTTAACTGCTTGAGTCGTTTGACCAATATACAACTTGTCGCAAGGACACTTTGTGTAGTATATTGTGTTTTTAGAGTTACAATTAGTAAATGATCGTTGTAAGTGTGTGGTCCCATTGATCATAATGTTTTTGGAGTCTTTAGTTAAGCCACATGCCGCACAATTCTGACATCTAAAATGTCCCACCACAGGTGGTAAACCAAGTAGATCCCTCGTATCTCTAGGAGGGGATACATTTTTTAATGGTGTCGCTCTAACTAGTTGTTTGCAAATGCTTTGGCCTTTTTGAAAAGCAAAAAGAGGTTTAGGTATGTCAAGTTCTCCTAACAGTTTCCAGTTTTTTTAAATTATTTTCTTAACTTTATTGGCCCTAGGGTCAAAAGTTAGTACACATGTAAGTGGCATATTAGTGTCCTTCTCCTTAGGTGTTAAAAGGGTTTCTCTGAGGGTATACCAGGCTCTCATGAGTGCTGCTTTGACAAGTCTTTTAGGATAACTTCGCATTACCAGTTTTTCTTTCAGTTTATTTGCATGGAAAAAATAATCAACTCGGATACTGGCGTGTATTTGGTAAGAGCGCAGTGTGGATGCTGGCGTGTATTTGGTAAGAGCGCAGTGTGGATGCTGGCGTGTATTTGGTAACAGCGCAGTGTGGATGCTGGTGTGTATTTGGTAACAGCGCAGTGTGGATACTGGCGTGTATTTGGTAAGAGCGCAGTGTGGATGCTGGTGTGTATTTGGTAACAGCGCAGTGTGGATGCTGGTGTGTATTTGGTAACAGCGCAGTGTGGATACTGGTGTGTATTTGGTAACAGCGCAGTGTGGATACTGGTGTGTATTTGGTAACAGCGCAGTGTGGATACTGGTGTGTATTTGGTAACAGCGCAGTATGGATGCTGGCGTGTATTTGGGTACAGCGCAGTGTGGATGCTGGCGTGTATTTGGTAACAGCGCAGTATGGATGCTGGCGTGTATTTGGTAACAGTGCAGTATGGATGCTGGCATGTATTTGGTAACAGTGCAGTGTGGATGCTGGCGTGTATTTGGTAACAGCGCAGTGTGGATGCTGGCGTGTATTTGGTAACAGCGCAGTATGGATGCTGGCGTGTATTTGGTAACAGCGCAGTATGGATGCTGGCGTGTATTTGGTAACAGCGCAGTATGGATGCTGGCGTGTATTTGGTAACAGCGCAGTATGGATGCTGGCGTGTATTTGGTAACAGTGCAGTATGGATGCTGGCATGTATTTGGTAACAGTGCAGTGTGGATGCTGGCGTGTATTTGGTAACAGCGCAGTGTGGATACTGGTGTGTATTTGGTAACAGCGCAGTGTGGATGCTGGTACGTGCTTATTGTATTCATGCGCACAGGTTGTGCAGTGACTGTTTTCATAGGATATTTTGTGAGGCCGAATCCCGGCCAACCCCGGCCTCATCCCTGTCTTCCTCGGCAGACAGCCCTGCCAAGTATCACGCATCAGGTGTTAGACTAGCACATTTCAGTGTGGTGATCCGAATCACCGCACTGAAATATGAAGTCACACATTTACAACACCCTGACCACCTTGTGCGTGCCTGGCACGCTTACATAGGAGATTTATGTAAGCGCCTAGTGCGATGATAACGAGAGCGCTCTGCTCTGTGCTCCTCTGTCAGTCTCTGAAGTGCTATCTGATACTTACCCCACCTTTAGTCACAATCTGTCCTTACTGCACAGATTGTATAATTATTGGCGCTGAGTGCCGAAACACCAATTTATTCAAACCCTGCCCGCCTCCCCTCAAATATACCACATGGCATGTCAGCGCTGTGCATGGTAAACAAACGTAGCAGGGACAATGTAGTGTCTTCATAATGATTGGCCCCTGACATTGAGGCGGTGGGCGGCAGCTTCCTTTTTCATTGCCACGCTGCCACTTGTGCCGTTTAGTTCCGAGGGGCCAGTAGCTGTGCAGTTGAGTGTGTGCTGCTTTAGTTTGTTTTGGCTGCCTGCAGGCCTTGTTGACTCTTCTGCACAGGATGGTGATTTCGCAAATATTATACCAAAGTGGCGGCTGTTTGGGGGCACTTTGAATGGTTGCACATTTTGTTTTATTTGCTGTGCTCCAAGTTTAAATGCACAATCGCCATCACCTGTACCTTGCAAAACATAATTAGAGCGTATGCTATGGTGGGCAGCCGCATCCACACCACAGCGGTCGGAGGGTGCAGGTGGCGAGGTCAACATACCTACCTGTACTTTTACCCATTCCGTGCTATTGACGGAACCACTCCGTCACGAGCCACGGGCGTGCTGTGCTCATGACGGAGTGGTTCTGTCACGCTACGGCCGCTCCGCCCGCGCTACATCAATTCCTAGCCTTCGTGGCTGAATTAATGAGCGGGCGGGGCCATGACGGAACCACTCCGTCATGAGCACAGCGCGTCCGTGAATCGTGACAGAGTGGTTCCGTCACAAGCATGGTGGCGCAGCGTGACCCCACCTCCCCCCCAGCGCCGCGGCGGTAATTCCGAGGGGTTAAGTGGTGCAGGGCAATGTGGCCTAAACTGCAGAAAAAGGGCAATACAATTAATGAACGGAGCCAGGAAAGCGCTTCCTCAGCGCAGTCCTTCGGCCTGGAGGCTCCAGAGACATTTTTCTTTACAGTACATTGCTCGAGCAGGTTTAGCCGCACGTTGCTGACCACCGTGTCTAGCCGTAATTTGAGCAATTATGCATTAATAGCTGCACGTGGACAGATTTGCTTCTGTCCCGAGCGGGGCGCTAAAGTCACCCAGGGTCGGTTGTAGCTTCAGGTGCCCTTTCGCCCTCGAGGGACGCCTGCACAATGTCAGTACAAATGCCTGGGGTAGTGGAAGTAACATCATGCACGCTTTGATCCCAAATTATGCTACATGGCTAACCCTTTTTTATTTACCACTGTTACCTTTTGAGTGAAGAAAGAGCAAGTACTAGAGAGGGAAATGACACAATGGGAAGGAAGGAAAAAGGAAGAAAGAGGAGAAAAGAGGAGAAGGAAAGAAAGAACATTAACCACACATTCATAAAACTGTAGTTTATGAGCATTATCTATAAGTTACTGCTTTTTACTAGGTTAGTGCCCTTCCATTTCTAGCACTTTACAGCAGTTTTAGGATCTTTGAGTTTTTGTTGGCCAAATGGGTGTAATGTCTGTAATTTATATGTTTTGCGCTTCTTCATTGCTTGGTTTTGCATTTGAGAAAGTGTCCCTCATAGTTGTTGAATATCACTCATAATTACACTGAAATTATGAAAATGTCACAAATAAGCAATCTGAAACCTTGGCAGCTATGGGCAGATGTTGTTTGCTCCTCAATGACCCGTCTCTGTTTTTCTTTCTACAGAATGCTCTGGTCGGATGGATATAAAGGCGGACGTGGTGCTTTTAGTCCAAAGTTCTTTCATTGCACATATTACGTTTTTCCACCACCTGAGGGCCTTCTTGGAGGAGGTGGTGAGAAGGTTTCACGTGTCCCGGGACTCAGTGCAGTTCAGTGTGGTCATGTTCAACATTCATGCTTGGATAGTGGTCCCCTTCAGCGACTCCCACAACTTCAGTGGCCTGTTTGACTCTCTGCGAACCTTCAAACTGATAAACGTTTCTGCTAATACTGGGCGAGCCCTCTCCTTCGTCAGACGGGAGGTGCTGGTCGAGAGCAGGGGGGCCAGAGCCCACGTGCCCAGGGTCCTGGTCCTCTTCACACCTTGGGGGTCAGAGGATGATGTCACAGGTCCGGCCCTGGAGCTCCGGGGCGCGGGGGTGGAGGTCTTTGCAGTCGGTGTGTGGTATTCGAGCCGCCCTGAGCTGGAGGCCATCGCCAGCCCCCCGGCTGCGGCCCACGTGTTCACAGGGAAGAACATTAAAGAGTTTCAGCAAATCCTGCCGGAGCTGACCGAGTCCATCTGCCTCAGGGTCCAGTACAAACTGAAAACTATACAACACAACCTGCGGGTATAAAAGGGAGACACTCCCGCTTCTTTCAAGGGACACAAGGTGGGTGTCGAGGTACAGCTCTGTAGTTTAGAACAAAAGTCATTGGGAGGGAGGAAAGGGGGAAAGCAACACTGACACCCATTTTTGTGTGTAAACGGCCGCTTTATTGAAACAGGTGCACATCACACTTTATTAAAACTGGCAATTTTGCCTTACAAAACGACACCTCTCTAAACATTGAATTACCTAACCACCTTTACATTTCCTCCCCCACCCCTACGATCCCCCAAAAACTCGCCACTCTGCATCATCCAAACATAAATTGCAGTACATTAAATATTTCACCATCTTCCCACCTACCAATAACTGTTACCCTCCTAAGACCTACAAACCTATTTGCCTTCCTGCAACTGTAACAAACGTCCTCTAATGTAACCCTTAACATTTCCCCACTCCCGCTCACCAATTCCCCAACTTCCGATAACTGCCAAACTCCAGCCAAACTTGGCCAACTTCAACAACAACTCCGCCAGCACCTGTTCCAAGCGACAAACATACAAAAATGTTCCCCCCTGTGCACCTGTCTCAAACCGGCCCTAGAAAAAATCCCTTTTTAAAGAAAAAACACCCAAACCAAAAACCTTAGCCCAGGGAGGGTGGGTCGGGCAAAAACAGACACCTGTCCTGCGCTCCCAGCCACCAGATCACCAAAACTTAAAATGGTGTCTGGGCCAGCGCGGAGACCCCAGATAAAACTGACTTTTGGGCTACTATATTTAAATTTGGGCTGCCTTTGGGCTATTCCCAAGGCAACCCAAAGCAGCAAAATGGCTGCCTTTGCTCGCCCCCCTCCCCCTCCCAAATCTGCCCGGGGGGCAGACCTCGCATTGCTCGGCTGCCCCCCAAACCCCCCTTGGGAGGGAGGACAGGGGGGCAAGCAACACTGACACCCATTTTTGTGTGTAAACGGACGCTTTATTGAAACAGGTGCACATCACACTTTATTAAAACTGGCAATTTTCCCTTACAAAACTAACACCTCTCTAAACATCGAATTACCTAACCACTTTTACATTTCCTCCCCCCACCCCTATGATCCCCACATGATAAAAACCTGCCACCCTGCATCATCCAAACATAAATTGCAATACATTAAATATTTCACCATCTTCCCAACTTCCAATAACTGTTACCCTCCTAAGACCTACAAACCTATTTGCTTTCCTGCAACTGTAACAAACGCCCTCTAATGTAACCCTTAACGTTTCCCCACTCCCGCTCACCAATTCCCCAACTTCCGATAACTGCCAAACTCCAGCCAACCTTGGCCAACTTCAACAACAACTCCGCCACCCAGTAAAAGGAAAGACCACAGATCACATTAAGGTGGCAGCAAATTTATTGACCTGTCATATAAACGGTCCCCTATAAACTTACAGGAAGTAAGCATAAGGTCCTATCTAGGGGGGGGGGGGCAGGCGCAGTAGGGGCAATGTGGCGCTTAGCGTTAGACTCGGCCAGCAGCAGTACCTCAAGTTGGGGCTGGTATATTGACTCACAGGCAGGCCGCCAAGCAAGCTGGACCAAATACCTAGGTCACGCGCATTAGGCAGAGGTGTCCAGTGAAATCACATAATTGGGAACCGCACCAGGACATGAAACTGCACAGGTTAGATTCCGACGTAATGTTTCTGCACCAGTGATATTGTGAACTGCGACAGGCATTTCCCTAAGGCCTCTTCTTTAGATGCACCAATAGCTGGGCAGGTGCGTACTTTGGGGAGGATGGTCACAACGGAATCTTAGCCTGTGGTGGCCAAGCTAGCAGGACATTTTCACACTATTCTCTAACGGGAGCCCCTTTGGGGAAACAGTGGGTGGTACTTGCTATTTGGGCAGAGGACTGGAGGTTCAATGAGCTTTCCAGGGTCCCTACGGCTTATCCAAGTGATCAATGCACAGGAGGATTGAGGGTGATTACATTGGCCTGGCTGTTGGCATCATTGAATAACTATAAGGTGCAACTGAAGACAGTAAACACCTAGGCAGTTAATTGGTCAAACAAGGACCTATCACAATTTATTGCTGTATGAAATGACTCAGTGTACTACACATTTAATTTAAAATACACTTTTTATTCTTATATATTCAAAATAAAAACAATCTGATCCAAAATATTACAACATATTACATTTGACAACATATTAACAATATATAATACATACATAAAAGATGAATACGATACACAATTTTCAAACATACAACAAGGAAACATATAAAGATTAATTCATTGTTGCTTAATGGAAAAACGTGGCTAGATGTTTGGACAAGTTCTTATTTTTTGTCTACATGCGTTTCGGCTTGTAAGCGCCTTCTTCAGGACAGCCACAGCAACCTGAACAAACATAAATGGACACACTATATAACATCAATACAAGAAACTAGGTACACTGAGTCAAACATGCCTCTTGTAGACAAGACATAATATAAACGAAACCTGCAATGATAACAAAAAGTGTTTTCTGTGTATCAGGCATGCAACTAAAGTGCAGAGAAATAAGGATTAAAGCATGTCAATAAAATAAAAATGGAAAATGAGATAAAGATAAAGGACCCCTAGTGTCAACTAAATGGAAAATTGTGAATATCAAACTTAATAAGTGTTAGCAGATAAGGGAAAAGACGAGAATTACTCAAGAAGGATAACTAAAGGTAGGGATAAAGATGAAGCAGCTTGATAAAGTATAGGCTTACATAACTAGATATGCAATTGGAACCAAAAAGCAATGTTTGGACCCAAGGTAAATCAATTACCTATGATGGAAACACAGCAAAACAGATGAACCTTAAACATTACCAATATAAGAAAAGATATATGATATTACTATGCGGTATCTGTGTACCTACTTATAAATAAATAGAAGACCATGGACATATGGAATGTCAAACAGTCATTTTGAAGAATAAATAATGCTGAAAACAGAAAATCCAAAGTTGTTGATACTGTATAAAAAATGACACCCTAGTGTTATCGTAAATAAGGAATTTAAAGCTAAGAAATACAAAAGGGAGAAAACATTCTTCACCTTAAACCAGATCAAGAATCCTCCTACAAGAAAATAGGTCTGATGTAATATCCAATTCACTAGGTGAACACAGCCGGGTCCTCCAAAGTGGGTTATATGTTATTACAACGAACTCTGTTGTAACGCATGCCTTTACCACGCATGCGTTACAACGGAATACTATTTTCACGCATAACCTTCTCCGCGTTTTTTCCGTGGTGACGTGTTACGTAATAAAAAAAAAACGCCCGTTTCCTTCCTCTACGATGCCGATTCCCTGCACTTCTCTAATTAAGGTTAGTGGGTTTTTTTGAGGGGGGGAAACCCCCCCTCCCCCCATTTTTCAATTGTACCCTTTACCACACATGCCTTTACTACGTACCTCGTAGTAAACGTATGCGTGGTAAAGGTTTTCGTTGTAACCACGCATGCGTTGTAATGCATGCGTGGTTAAGCTTTTCGTTGAAACGGCCGCGTTGTAGTGGCCGTTTCCCTCCAAAGTGGTGTCTATGTATGGAAATAGAGGAGGAATTCTGTGAAGATAAATTGAAACTAAATTACACTATGGATTTTATAGTCAGAGATTTAATTACTGCTTAGGTATGTATATATATGTTTACCTTTGTATGAGAGGTAACACAAATGATCCCAAATTGGCCGATCAAATCTGAGCCCTCTGATAGTTTTGATAGGGATAAGGGACACTCTGAAAAGAAAAAAAGAAGAATATATGCATGGAAGTTGTATGTAGTCTTGACCCTATCTAGACTACACAATAGGCTAAAAAGGAGGTTGTTGTGGTATATCTAATCAAACTTGAGCAACAAGGGGATTATAATGACTCTGACCATCAAAATGCATGCCTAAATGAGACACTGGTAAAGCTTAGACCAACAAATAAACAGACAGAAGCCAGATGGTACATATAGGTTTGCTCATAGCAAAGATAAAGGACGCTATCTACACTTAGTAAATAATGTGGTTGTTAAAAAGGACCTATTATATAAAGCATACAATAATAGTGGCCAAACTATAGGGAAATGCAAATGTATGTACATTAGGAATTGAGGGTGAAAAACGCTGTGGAAGTCTGGGTGACCAAATCGGCGTGTGGTGGTGAGCGCTATATACGCTAATGTTCCGCAACCAAGAGCTGTGCTTCATGGAAACAGAGATAAAAACATACCATCCTGGACGTCCAGTTACTAACAGTATGGTATAGTAGTATACCTAAATGTGAGAAAGAAGGCATTTCTAAAATTAACGCTACAGTTGCTACTATCCGGCTTACCACTGTGGAGATCGAATTAGTCAAAGATGCACCGCAAAAAGAAACTAAACCCTGAAGACAGACGACCGCCACGTCTCTTCTGAGAAGAAAGCCTATGTATATAAAGGTCAAAATAGATCAAAAAATCAAACCTTACTACAAGGTACTACAGATAGAGAGCACATCAGCTACCCAGCAGATGTGTATCACAAAAGGATCAGATACATGTGATTGCAAGACCTTATTGACGCTTGTCATAACAGTCCAGACCACCAGACAGGGGATGAGGAATAGGCCAAGTCCCTTGTCGATTTATGCTTCCTGTTATTTGCCTGTGATTGGTGCTTGCAATGTCATTCAAATTTGGCAGCCAGAAACGGAAAAGGCAAAAAAATACCTGTGATTGTGCATGGGGCACTCAGCAGCGAAGTAAGCTAAGATTCAGCATAATCCTGGTACACCTTCTGGAAAAACTCAGGGTTATGGGCTACACATGAATAGGCACTATTTAGTCAGCTGGGGAGTGAGTTTGTCACAGAATGGGCCTGAGGACATGCGAAGTTGTGTAATTACAGGCAATCATTAATAGTACCCGGGGGAACCCGTTGCGGCACCAGATGCCGGTGGCTTGCAGTGGCGTTTAATGACGTGCATTTTAGCTTTTGTAGTTTGGGTTGTGCTGTGATTCAATAGCATTTTTTGCAACAAAGGTCTGGGTGAATGGCCATTTGGGCGTCTTGAGAGGGTCACAGTGGGCAGGAAATGGAGGCATGGCCTTACTTCCACAAAGATAATTTGGCTGGGATACCCAGGCATGAGCCTGAACTGCTTGCTGAAGAAGCTGCAGAAGAGACGGGGGATTCTCTCCTCCCAATGTGCTGGTTATACACCTGGGAGGGAATGATCTGACTTTTCTGGCGAGAAGGGTACTGTTGCAAGAAATGAAGTCCACAATGTTTAAGTTGAGCAACCAGCTGGGGACATGTGAATTATGGTGTTCGGAGATAACCCCCCGGCTGGTGTGGCAAGGGGCACGGTCAGGGGAGGCCATGGAGGCCTCACGCAGGAGGGTTAACAGGGCTATGCGTAAATTCACCGAGCAGAGGGGGTTTGGCTTCATCAGACATGGTTTGCTGCACGCCAAGTCCAGAGGGTGTTTTCAAGAAGATGGGGTACACCTGTCTAGAGTGGGAATGTACTTGTTCTTGGTGGTTCTGGGGGAGGCCCTAGAATCTGCAGGGTGTAGGTAAAGATGCCTACCTTGGTGGGGGACCCTCGTTGTGACAGTGGCCACACCCAGAACTGTGGCGGAGTTACAGGGCGATCCGAAGGTTGAAAGGTACATGGGGTACCCTCTTCAGGAGTACAACAAGGGTGCAAAGGCCAAATATCCCCAGGGAGGTCCTCGCGTTGGACCCTGGAGGAACGACGGTGCCCCGTTAGTCCTACGGCCGGTTGTGGAACCGAGCAACCAGTGGTTGCTTGGACCGCACCGCCCCCTACGGGATGCGTGAGAAATGGGGTAGATTGGCGGTCCACCAGTGGGAGGGTTTATCCCCTTCCCCAAAACTGGTAAACACCGATTGGCTACGGTCATGGTGTAATTTTGCTCATCAGGTGGCAGGCGGCGAGGGGCTGCCTGCCCTTGGACCGCCCGTAAGATAACCCACCATGTTGGCATATTTGTTATGCAAATAAACATGCAGCAATTTTCTCCACGAAAAAAGGTGTCGTGTAGGTTTATTTCTCCAGGAGATTGCTGTATGGGGCATGGGAAGTGTTGCTGATATCAGCGCTATGTGTCGTCTTCTGGTGACTCAAGAGATGGTTCATGTATCTGGCCTGACACATTTGAAGAACATCTACCCCAAAAGTCTGCACATTGGTGAAGGCTAAGAGATCACTGGAAAAAGAACAGTGTATATAAAGAAAGGTGTCTCATTGAGGCTAACGGAGGCATAAACACATGTGTTGCATCTGTGCCCCAGTCCCTGGGATGGAAATTCAAGTGTGGGGGCTCAGAGGCAGATCAGAGCAATCAGGAGCTAATGACAATCCTCTCAGGATGAGCAGGACTATAGAAACAGGCAGGTTATGTAGTTCCACAATTGCCCTATCGCAAAGAATGGACCGCAGTGACACTGAGACACAGCATGTAAGGGAGGCTGCTGAACAGCAGCTGATGCAGAAGAGTGGACCTCAGCAGGCAGGAGAGAGTGTGTGCTTGATTGCATCAAAGGTCTGCACTCCAGAGACAAGAGTGTAAGGAGTCCAATGTGGGGGTCTCAGAAGTCAAGCCAATGTGTCCCCACTGAACAAGTAAGGTTCATGTTTCATGTCCCTTGAGAAGAGACCTTCTGTCCAAAAATGGTAAAATGGTAAAATGTGAACATACAAGGAGTTCTCCTGGTCAAAGGCAAAAATTGCAAAAATGCACCATGTGCTGTCATGGTGTACCATCCATGCCCCCGTGCCTACCCACAATCCGCTGGTTGTCAGGCCACACCTGTTGCCCAGTCACGTGTGTTCTGGAAGGACTCAGGTGCTTCTTGGTCTGGGTGTGTTCCCTCCGGATTGCCAAGCTTGGCCCATCCCTCTGCAAGCAGTAAATAGGACTCACAAAACCCCCTCCGTGGCCTTTGAGTGAGGATCCCAGGAGATGCTTCCACAGGAACCCTTCATGCGAAGGATCACAAGATTGCCGACTCTTGTGGGATTAACTCCAGCAGGGGTGGTCTTAGGCATGTGCAAGCTGTGCACTTGCCACAGGGCCGCCAAACCCCAGGGGCCCCCACACCAGTATATATCCTTAATATAATAATCCTCTGAGGATGGATACATATTTGCGTGGCGGCCCCTGTCAGGGTTTGGCGGCCTCCGGCTCTGTTCCACTTCCAAACACCCTGAACCCCCCCCCTCTTCACTGGCTTCCGCGCCTGCATTCCTCCTGGTTCCTGATTGGCTTCTTTTTTTCCCTACCCACTGCTGGCCACGTTGTGTGTTACATTACCCTCCTCCTCCTAAATTGTATCGTTCGGAGACTAATTCGGAAGGTTAGGAGCATCCGCAGATACTGGTCATCTAACGCCTTTTCTGGATGTTTTATTAAAACACCTTCCTGAGCTCCGGGAGGCTCTGCCCAGCCCAGACCCCCTCTTCCGGGGCCCCATACCTACGCTCCGTGCTCAGGGCCGCCATGAGCCTAGAGCCGCCCCTGACTCCAGGCTTGGCAGTCTTTAGTGGGATGAAAGCAGCCACCTTTGACACACTTGTTACATGGGCTTTGGCCAGGACCTCACCCCGTGATTGGCTCTCCATGGCCCGTGAAGAGCGTGCCTGCTTCAGTGGCAGTCACAGCTCCAAGATCCTGGTAAGATCCCCCTCCCACCTGCGTATGATCTGGTCTTACTCCCCTCAATCCCTGCATCACCACTGCAGCAACCTTCTAGCTGTGGTGGAGAGCGGCACAGGTGATCGTTGGCATTGGTTTTCACAAAAAGCAGACGAGAAGCAAAGCCCAACATATCAGAGGCGGAGGGTGCTGCTCATGGGATAGGGGGCTATCTCCAGATTGAGTTATATTTCACTGGCGTCACAAAGGGGGTCTTAAATGTGTGTGTTGTTATAAATACCACCATCCCTGGCACTCTCAGGCTACGAAGGAAAGATGTTGTCCTGAAATGAAGCAAGTGCTTGAGAACCTTCAGAACTCTCAATCAATCAAACATTTATAGAGCGCGGCAAATCACCCGTGAGGGTCTCGAGGCGCGGGGGATGTCCGCTGCCCTACAAATAACCCCGATATACTAAAAGTAACAAGACCGAATACAAAGAGCATTACACTTTTCAGAACATCGGGAAAATTAGGGAACTAATTAGATGTGTTCAGAGAACAAACTCAGGTAGAGACACAAACTGTGTCAAATTACTGAATTTAAAAAAACAGCATCTGCAGATTCAGAGCAGCAGATGGCGGTTTATGCGTCTCATGTGACGCTATCTGCTGTCTGGAGCAAAACATAACTTCAGGGAAGAGATGGAGGTTACAGTTTTACAATAACTATTGTAATGAACCAGCCAGTGGCAAATACCAAGAAGGGTTTCAACTAGGACTGGGAGTAATTTTAATTACACCCGAGAAATCAATTTATTTTGGTAATTTTGCGTTACTCTTTGATGCTGAATTACCAATAATAATGTGATTTCTCTCGCTCTTGTAATTAATAGTAATTTGGGGAAAAAACCACTGTGAGAGCATATTTAGAAAGTGTGAGCTGCTATTCGTGTTCTGTTACATTTAGTGCTATTTTCTTATCGCAAAATTCATCTTTTTGTCCAATTGTGACGCAAGGGAGCATTTTGCACTAAGAAACTAGTTATAAATGTCTGGGGAAAGTTAGTGAAAATCTTACCCAAAGAGCACATTTATCGAGCGTGAGTGGCTGTTTGCACTGCTGTCAGTGTTTCGCTGCATTTCGCAATATTTCTTGAGGCAAAATGCAGCCTCTCGTTCATTTTGGACGCAACGGGCATTTGACTCTAAGAAAAAAGCACAAAATAAAGAATTACTTTTCTTATGTAATTTTGCACAGTCCTGTGGAATTTTTAGGCAATTCTGTGTGACTACACAGCATTGAGTTACACGTGTTATGCCTACCACTAATGTCAACACAGAAAATTGAAAGTAAAACGTAGTCAGGACACCTACCTTGGCACCTTACCTGTGACCCACTAATATTGACTGTCCAGAAATTGTTATAGAACACATGACCCGATTTAGGATTTTAAGTGTCTTTGTAAAAATGGGCCTATCTGGAGGTCAAACACTTTTACCACCCTTTTATGTCTTGTTTCCTGATTGGTCGCGTATTCTACTTCTTTGTAATTTACCTTTGAGTTTACCACTCCCATGCTTGTAGTGCTTCTGCCATTTTATATCGTGTTGTAATCCACCTATATTTCTGCTTTGTTGCATTTCAGTGTCTATTTCTAAATATTGTCCACCTGAAGGGTGTTTAATAAAGAATTAAGCAAAACCTTCAAGTGTCCATGTTTATTATGAATTGGTGATACCTATCGTTATTTGCGTGTATTTAAACTTCTGATGCATCGTGTGCTTCTTCTTTACATGATTTACGTCACTTCACAGTGAGCGGGTAACTAGCTCAAGATGTCCAGTTTTTCTCTGGTACCACTCTTTCAGACTCGGATCATCCATGGGATTGTGGGCCTTGGCCATGCAGTTCCATGGGATTGTGGGCCTCGGTCATGGATTTCGATGGGATTGTGGGCCTTGGTCATGCAGCTCCAGTCTGTGCTGCCTGTGTTTCTGTTTGTGGTATCCGCAGTGATACTCTCCCGTGACATCACAGAACTTTATGTGATGGGGTCCATAGAGGTTTGACCTGGATGTTAGATTTGTCCTGAGCTGCTCACTTCATCTGCTCCGGTGGGGTCTGTTATTCTGCTTCTACTTTTATCTGTCTGCTTGGGAAAGTCTACAGTCAACCTACAGGTGTAGAGCTACCCTGCACTTCTGTTCTCCTTGCCAACCACACTCTTGTCTTTATTTTTAGTCTTCCTGAGGGCTATCCCCGTGAGATGTTGACTTGTCACATTTTTCTTTTCTGGTTTTTGTTGAACTTGTTAAAGGTCTCTGGGGGCAGGGCTGGGTCTCCTCGTTTACCAAGGATTTAGATTGTAGAGTTTGTTGCATTCCACAACTCTCCTACATTTGTTAAAAAGAATGTAGAGCTTGATATACCCTAACATGTGCTACACTTTAAGAAACACAAACTACAGACTCAACTTTTACATCCACACGGACAGTCTGGCGTGTTCTAGTCTTTCATGGAATGTTGTTCTTTGTGTTCTGTTCTAAAAAGAACCTAGTTTTGAAATAACAGAAGTCAGTTATCCAGCTGTGAAGTTGGCTGCTGTGCAGCACCGGTGCCACATTAAAACTTCTCTGCTACAACTTGAATCAGTGTAGTGGACTTCATTACTACAGAAAACGTGGCGACGAGGGCACAGGTACATGCAGGACCCACGGCAGTAAAGAATAGGTATTTGTATTTACCTGATCAACGTCGAAGGAATTCTTCAGTGGGCGGTCTGTTTCTTCGTTGTCGACAGAAGAGATAAGTGCTCATTGAGGACGCGACTGTCTGTGTTCAAAAGGTACTATTTTAATCTTTACGTTTCGGCGGCAGCACAACAAGAGTGAAGGAAGGCTTCAGGTGATCTTGATGTCACTGCGCTTATCCTTGAAGTTAGCATTCCAGATTTCAAGTGGCGGACATCTTGGAACTAGGAGCGCAAGTATTTTGACCTGCGTGACGTTACGTATGACGTAAGCAACGTAGGCGCCATCTTAGGTGTGTTTGTTCATTAAAAAAAAAGGGATGTTTCACTTCTTTACGCTCGACGCACGCAACCTAAGCGCCATCTTTGGTGTATGCGTGGATTCTGGTTGGAGATATTCTTTCGTTTAACTGCATTTCTCAAGAGATTATCAGTAGAGACGTGCGTACACGGTGACTCGCACACCTGTTGGTATCTTCGAGGCAGTGAGTGTGTACATGGTAACACACACACCCAAAAATATGATTTTGACATTTAGACATGAGGAACAGCATTGAGACACATCGAGGAAGCGTGCATCTTCGGTGACACGCACACCAGGCTTGTTAAATCTTGTTTTTTTTTAGAAAAAAATTTGAAGTAACCTATTTAAATTCCTGTTGATGAAGATTCATTCTACGTGTTATGGTTGGTGACACACACTTTCAGATAAGAGGATATTTATATTTAAATTATCTTTCTTGGACATTTATTGGGGCATTTTATGGGAAACAAAAGGTATTTTTAATCTGGACATTAATTTAGGAAGGAAAAATAAAATTTTCATGTCTTGTTGAATGGTTTTACTAGGAAGTTTAGTTTGTAGTGACAGTGTCCGATGTAAAAAATATATATATATATATATATATTTTTTTTTTCTTTCTCTGAGAATCTATTGTAATAACAAACATGCAAGCTGTTACTCCTCCTCCTCCTTTCCTTGAGGTGCCAGGTGAACCACCAATTGTTTGGAAAAAATGGTACGATGCTTTTACTACTTATTTGGGTGCAATAGGGGCTTCACGTTACAGAGCTGAGAGAAAGAAATATCTTTTATTACATGCACTTGGGTTTGAAGGTCGTTCTATTTTCAAACACCTACCACCTTTAGTGCGTGCTCCAGAAGAAAAATACATTGATGAGTTTGTTGAAACAGTGAAAAAGTTAGAATTGCGTTTTGACATTCAACCAAGTTTGGTTGTAGTTAGGCACAAGTTTTTTAGGTCTAAGACAAAATCCTAACTTAAGTCTGTCTTAAGTCTGTCTTAAGACAAACTTAAGACAAACTCCTAACTTCTGTGAATACCAAAATTAGTAAGTTCATTCTGTGAATGCCAAACGTAGTAAGTGCATTCTGTGAATACCAGAATAGTAGTAAGTTTAGGATTGAGTCTTAAGTTCATTCTGTGAATCGGGCCCTATGTGTTTATATATAAGGTAGATATAGGTATACTATATCTAAGTAAGGGGTGAATACACCACCTTACCCAGGCTGTGTGAACAGACCTGTGGTGTGAGTTTGGAGGGCCATCCAGGGGTGGCATAATAACTGCTGCAGCCCCTGGTAGGCCTTGGATGCACCTATGCCCTGGGTACCTATGGTACACTATACTGGGGCTCACAAAGGTGACCCAATACCCAATCTGGTATGTACCTAAAGTACATGGTATCAATTTAGAGAGAGAACAGCTAGGCTGTGGTGCTGATTAGCAGGGCCACAGCCAGTCAAATGGCGAAAAAACCAGAGTACTACAGGAAAAAGTGGTGGTGACCATAGGAAGCAGACCCTACTCTCCTACACTGTGTTTCAAAGTTTTATTGTTGCAAGATTCATCCAATACCAGCAACAGAAGTATTATTCCAACACAAGAATTCCAACTTTATCCAAATCAAATGCAGAGTAGATAACTCATAACAGCCTTTTTCGAAATCAAATGCAGAGTAGATAACTTGTTAGATTTGGGGGTCTCCGGTTGGCACATGTTAGTACTTGTGACAAGCAGGGACCCTCTCCTCTAGTCAGGACAAGGGGAATTACTCCTCAAAATAACCCCTGCTCACCCTCTAGGCAGTGTGGCGCGAGCAGACCAGGCTAATCTCAGAGCACTTATAGTTAAGCATTTGTGAACACATACAGTAGCTTAGTGACAACACCACAAAAGGACACCCGTCTAGGTTTTGTATCAAAAATAATTACTTTTGTATAAGGTTTAGCACAAGACTCAAATAACGATTGTAAATTGAGGCCACAATACTATTTAGCAATACGATAAGAATTCTGTTAAGACTGCGTAGTTCTTGGTTCCTGTGCACGTTGCTCACTTTGTCTGACTCTCACCGTTGAAAAACAATGTCAAAAAGGCACTAAACATGCGTTGCGGACTCCTGGGCCAGTGGCGTACACACTGTGGTACGCTTTGAGTGACAATAATTGTTTGCGATGAAGAGTCCGGCTTGAATGCGGTGTCCGGAACATGCAGGCAACATAAAGATGCTGGCGGCTCCTCTGCGAGGTGGGCAACGGCTCTGGTAGGCGTCTCGGTGAGAGGTGTAGAGCAGGGGGGCCCTCGAGGAGCAGGGCGGGTGATGCAGGTTGCCTTTGGCGGTCACGGCGTTCGAGCCATACCTTCGTTCGTAGCTGCTGATTCAATGCGGGCAGCGCGGCATGAGGCAGCCAGTACGAGACGTATGGCCGGGCTCTCTCTGTGTAGCACGCCCCGGTGATCACGAGTGCGATGCGAGGCGGCTGGTACGCTTCAGCGTACGGGCCATCCTTGGCTTCTTGAGGCACTCCGGTCGGCTTCCAGTGGTGGGGGGCGGCGAGATGAGCATTGTGGCTCAAAAAGGGGGGAAGAGTGAGGTATAGTGCGGGCGGCCCAGCGGGATGGTGCAAGGAACGGCTCGAAGAAGAGCAGGCTCCCGTGGGCGGGGGCGGCCAGGCACAAGTGTCACAGTAAAGGAGGGGACGAGGCGCATTGGGGATCGCGGCTCCGGCGATAAGGAAGGGCAAAGTTCAGCAGACTTGTCAGCAAAGGCAGGAGGAGTCCAATAATCCTGGGACTCCGTTCAGGGGGCAAGCTCACCCACAAGCCCTTGGAGATTGTTTGAAGCACAAGTAGCAAAAGTCATATTGAATGTTCTGTCACCTCCTTGGTGATGGAATGTTTGTGCTTGAAGCTCCCAGGGCTGCTTGACATCATTCCATGTACTTCCATGTACCATTCCATTGTTTTCCATGTTCCCTTGCCCTTGTAACACACGGTTTGCTACCTCTCACATGTTTTTACCTTTGATACTGGCACAAGTGCCTCCTTTGCCTACATAACGCTTGTTCTTGTGCCTGAGTGTCTAGCACCTTTTGCAGTATTATACCTCAAATGATACTTTGTTTTCTCTTATAACCGCACACTTGTCACTTTTTCCTCCTGTGCACTTTTTACTACCTCATGTATTTTTGGCTGCTCACAATTTTTACTACCTCATGTATTTTGTTTGCTCACAATTGTCACTATTACCTTTACTACCTCATGTATTTTTGGTTGCTCACAATTTTCACTACCTCATGTATTTTGTTTGCTCACAAAAGTCACTATTACCTTATGTAACGTAATGTATGCTTTTGTAATCTGTTCTTTTGTAATGTTTCTCATTATGTTTCATTTCTGTTCCTTTTGTGAAGCGCTCTGACACCTTCGGGTAAAGTCCGCGCTATATAAAAATGCATAAATAAATAAATAAATAAAATAAATTCCCTGGAAGCTGTTGAGACGAACGGTAATAAATACAGCTTCATCTTCAACTTGTTGTATTTGTGGTCACTTCAATTGGCGACGCGGTTGGTCTACCGTTCATCTCGATGTCCTACGTGTGCATCTGCTCAAGATTTTTTTTTAAACAAAGGAAGTTTGTTGCTCAAAGAAGAGGAAATCTTTCTGATGTGCATCGTATTACTTATATCGCTAATGGGACAGTTAGTCATGCTTTTCCGACCTTTTGCACGAGAGGATTTCAGTATCTTAATGATGTGACACTGTATAAAGATTCAACTCACCCAGTCTTGCATCAAAATATTTTCCGGAGCTCCACTTTTCCGCGGTGGCACCGGGTTGCTTCTCTTTTTCTCTAATATTGGAGGCCTGGATTGTGGATTGCGAGATGGAAGGAAACCGTTGGTCTGCGCTCCTTCATGGCTGGCGAGCAAATGATGACGTGGAGTGCGCATCCTCTGTGACGCTATTCAAGCAGAACGTGCTGTCATCGTCATCACGTAGGCGACGTATCTCGACCGTGATGCCGGTGATGCGATGTGAACGCCGTGGTTACTTAGGGACACGTGCATGAAGGGCACAATAAAGAATCCTTTGGTCTGTTTCATTTTCAATTAAACGTGTACCTCGGAACTTCAAAGCAATATTTGTCTTCTTGTACATTCAAGTGGAGCTTCTACTATACTCCAGCGCCATCTTGTGGAACTTTGTAATATTCCAGCTGGAGCACCATTTCTACAGTGGCAAGCGGAGCGAGTACGAGAGCAGACACCCACCTTTTGAGAGGAGAACTGCAGCAGGAGAGGCTCGCAGCGGGAGCAAACCACCGCGCATACCAGGCACGCCACCGCCGCTCCGGGACTACAGATCCCGGCAGCCTTTGCGGCGGAGGCGCGTTCCCTGTCGCGTCACCAACGCGCCAGGAGGGGCTTGTAAAAGCAGGAAGCCCTCGGTGAAGCGGTGGGAGCACCATTTCTACAGTGGCAAGCGGAGCGAGTACGAGAGCAGACACCCACCTTTTGAGAGGAGAACTGCAGCAGGAGAGGCTCGCAGCGGGAGCAAACCACCGCGCATACCAGGCACGCCACCGCCGCTCCGGGACTACAGATCCCGGCAGCCTTTGCGGCGGAGGCGCGTTCCCTGTCGCGTCACCAACGCGCCAGGAGGGGCTTGTAAAAGCAGGAAGCCCTCAGCTACGCGGGACGCGAGCGGGACGCCCGGGGCTAAGCCCGGGCAAAGGGCGGGCCCTCTGAGGCCCTCCGAGGCACGGAGAGGCCAGGCAGGCTGTCTCCCTGAAAATCACAGCGTGGATCTGAGGTACTGTTTTCGGTTTCTTTTTGCAGGAGTTTACTCCAGGTATCACTAGCCATTATTACAGCCAACAGCTATTACCACAGAGCCTACAGTATTACCTGCTGAGACTAACTTGATACCCGGCTTAAGCCCAGTGGGGAGTGTGTATTTGTGACCTCGGCTAACACGATTCCAAAGCATGGGGAAAAAACAGGTTCCTCCCCCTACTGAGGCCGCGAATACTCTTGACTCATACCTAGTGCAAGTGGTAACCAGTATCAACAGTAAACGAAGGCAATCCCTGGGACTAAGCCAATCACCTGTGTTGCTTACAGATAGCCCTTCTACAAGCATTGTAAGCACTGCCATGTCTGACTCCCTGACAGGGAACGCACAACCTAATCTGGCAGACCCTGACTCTATCTCTTCAGCCAATCGCATCGAAGCCACCGAAGACTCTGAACACGTTAGGGATAGAGAAGATCTCATCGATTTAGCCGATGATGATGCCTTCACAGAGACAAGCATCCAGACTGAAGCCATAGAAGAAGGCCCTCAGTATCAGTCCCCACCTAATCGCGCTGTTAGAGCATGCAGGAAAACAGCTGCAAAACGTGGGGGGAAACAAATGGGGAGAAAGAAGCCCGCCACCCCTCCCCCTAGGCGGCAAAGCAGACTCACAGTCCACGAGGTTGACCTTGAGTCAAAGCGCATCATCGATGATGATCTCTTCAACAGGATACAAGACATGATGGATATTAAAATCAAGACCATCATCAAGCCCCTGATCGGGAAAGTGGACAAACTAACTGCTGAAGTTAGGAAGTTGGGTGGAGCTCATAGTAACCTGACCAAGGAGCTAGAGAACTTATCTTCCCTCGTCGCAGATTTAATATCTACGGACGAGGAGGCACCTCTCATTGACAGTAACACGCAGTCTACCCAATCAGGGTTGTTACACCCACCTTCGTCTTTATCATTACCCGCCCCGGATCAGAACGCCGCAACTGGGGCACCCCACACTCATACTATCTCAATTGATGCAACTGTGGCAAACCATCAAGAGGACAGCCCAGTTCAATTCATAGTGGAGGCCCTACCGGTAGTCTTGGTACTAGCCAATGTGCCAGTTCTGTCACAAGACAAGTTAGAATCCAATCAGGATCTTAAAGATAAAGCCCTTCATTGGCTTTCCAATAATATGTACATGGCGCAAGAAGGGTTTGATAAACTGGCAGGAGACATAGTCTCGACTAGGAGGGTTCCCTGGATTGGCAGCAAGCGGAAAAAGTTTCAAGGGGATTGCGTTATCATTAATTTCACTAACGCCGAGGTCCTTCCTGAGATTTTGAACAACATTTTTCCACCTCAGAAGCGTAACGGCACTATAGTTCCATTGACTCTTAGATTTTTTAATAATGAGTCTCAATCCGCTACCTTGCCTAACACCAACAGGTTTAAAATGCACAGGAATAATAGTAGCTGGGGAGGTGCCACAGGCTCGCTTTATGTAAACGATCGGTTCTTGCCGGTAGCACAGCAAGTGCCAGGAAGACCAACTCACCCGCACGAGCGAATTATTCAGTTGGCTCACCCACAGGGGTTGGGAACAAACTGGTGGGGGAATGGAGCCCCAGGTTACGATTATAGGGCACGAGGCTTTAGGCCTACACGGTGGCAGAGTATGGACCCGGCTCTGGGCCACCCAACCACTCCACACCCCCTGTGGAATATAGCTCACGCCGGTCAGGCTCATTTAGCCACCCCGCCTGCATGGGGCCTCGCTACAGGTAATAGGTTTGGTCCCTTAGCTGATCTCAACACTTGCGATTGACTCGAACCAAGAATTGACCAAAATAACGCTGGTTTGATGATTTCATCTGTGTGTAGCAAGGGCTTTAGCACCGATGTCTCCCAAAGTTTTTACACGTCTAACGCCGTCACTGAGCCCCAGCTGCCCACTATCTTAGGTCAGCAAACTATCATACCAGGGATTGAGGCTGGCCCTAACTTGGGTATGTTTAAAGAGGCGACAAAGCGTTGTTGCCACGAGAACATAAGTGGAGCCCTTTTAGCTCACGCAACAATGGAAGGATATCCTGCGAGTAGCACCAACCATATGAATAGCAATGAGGCATGTAAGATCTTAAGCTGGAACGTGGCAGGCCTAAACACCAAGCGTCAGGACCCAGAATGGTGCAGCTTTATCTCAAAGTTCCATATCATCGCGTTCCAAGAAACTTGGGACACATCGAACAACATCTGGTGGGACGGGTATACTAGCTTCATAACACCTGCAGTCCCTAGTAGAATGGGCAGGGCCAAAGGCGGCCTGGTGCTCTTATTCGCCTTGGACTTAAAAGGAAGTCTCAGGAAGATTAGGTCCGATTCTGATAATATTTTGATTGTTGAAAGAACCATCAACAAAACTAGTAGGACCTTATTTGTTAATTTCTATAATTCGGGCAACTGTGTATACGATGGTCGTAATATTGCCAACTTAGATTGTATTTTAAATTCAGTCTTACAGAATATCTCATTCGCATCCGAGTCAATTCTATTAGGCGATTTTAATTTACACCTATGTAATTTAGCCTGTAAGGGAAGAGTAGTATGTGAAGACGATGATGCAGCTCCAGCAGCGCCTCACTTCGAACATTCGGCAGAGGGCCAGGAGCTCGAAGATCTACTCGCAAATTATAATCTTTACGAACCCAATTTTGGGCCGAGAACGCCGACTTTTACAGGCGGTCACCACGGGTCCGTGATAGATTACATTTTCGTTTCTCTTGGCATTTTAACCTCTACCACTGCTTACAGTACGGTAGCAACCCACTTCAGTGATCACAACCCTGTACAACTTGAAGTGGAGTGGGGCAGTTTGATGGGTGATGCGCCATCTACTGTAAAACCAGCACACCCCCTGAGGACCAAAGACCAAGACAGAAGATTAAAATGGGCGAAGGTAATCCCAGAAATTTTTTACAAAAAATGCCTCCCTAAGATTAAAACCCAACTCGAGTTGTGTCAGAACCCGGATACTCAAGGGAGCCTCATGGTATCATCTTTTGAGGATCTATGTGCACAAGTCTCCAACGAGCTTTTAACTAAACCTTTTCAGGGGACCCAAGGCCATAAGCGTTGGTTCGACTCTGCATGTTCGAAGGCACACAGAGATTTGCTGGCGGCTCTAAAAATTGTTCCTAGAGTTAAAGAGGAAATTGTGAGACTAAGGAAAATTTACAAGACCGCAGTAAGGAGCCGCAAAGATTGCATCAAAAGTGAAACTTGGGATGACCTTCTCTCAGCGGCGGTACTGAAGGACAGCAGAAGATTTTGGTCAATCATTAAGCAGCCCCTTTTTTCCGAGGACAATAACTCACCAATGGACTGTGTGATCACCGAGGATAAATGGCTGTCTTTTTTCAAAAATGTATATGGGGGGGATGTAGCCGATGAGGACATCAGCAGGTGTCCACTGCCTAGCGGGCACGTAAACCCTATTGTCTTCAATCCCCAAGAGGTAGAAAGGGCGCTCATGGAAACCACCAAACACAAGGCACCTGGCCCGGACGGAGTTCCGGCCGACTTTTTTATGTTTTCTCCTAAAATGTGGTCGAGGGTGTTGTCCAATGTTTTCAACGCAGTTAACTATAATTCAGCGCCAGCCTCATGGGCCAAGTCCACCATCGTTCCCATTTACAAAAACAAAGGTCAGCGGGACGACCCAGCATTTTACAGGCCCATATCCCTCCTGGACTCAACAGTAAAAATTCTGGGGAGAGTTCTTTTATTTAGGCTGAGGGAGAACGTTGAGGGCTGTGGTGGGCTGTGTGAACTTCAATATGGCTTTAGAGAGAGTAAAGGTACGATCGAGCAATGTATCAACCTGTATCTACTCATCTCTAAATACACAGTGGCTAAGGAGGGCTCAGTGTTTTTGGCTTTTATGGACCTTTCGTCTGCATTCGACCTTGTTAACAGGTCCAAATTATGGTTGATTCTGTTGGATCTGGGAATTGATAAAGCCCTGGTTATGTTCATGGCCTCATTGCACCAGGAGCTTTTTGCAGCCGTGCGCGTGTCTAACAATGGTAGGTGTACCCCTTCATTTAGATCCCTGAAAGGGGTCAGGCAAGGCTGCATTCTGGCCCCCACGCTTTTTACCATTTATATTAATGGCCTGGGAGCGCACCTGCGGGGCTTGGGCACGGATGTTCCACGTGCAGGGGATACATATATTCCGGCACTCCTGTACGCAGACGATGCCGTGTTGATCGCTCGTATGGGAGTCGGCCTGCAGGTCCTTCTTAATTCTTTTGGTTCCTTTATGGAAAATTTGGACCTAAAGGTCAATGCGTCTAAATCCCACACAATGATAATGGGTAAAGAGTGCGGGAAGAGAAGACATAAATCATTCTTTTGCAGTGGGATCCCCGTATCTGAGGTAACCACATTTCCCTACCTGGGAGTGTTGTTTGATCAGAAAGGTACCTGGGGCCCACAGTTAAGCGCGAAGAGGTTGGCAGTCACTAGATCTGCCTCCGCACTCTTGGGTTTTGCAGGTAAGCTAGGTGCAAGGCCCATGGAAGCGATGCTGAAGATTTATAAGAGCAAACCTGTTGCCATCGCCTCTTATGGATCTTCTCTGTGGGGTTATGTTAACCTTGACCCCATTCAGAGAGTAGAAAATAGATTTATAAGATCTCTCCTCTCCGTCCCTCAGTCAACCCCAACCTACTCCATCCACAAGGAGGTGGGATTGCCTTATTTGACGGATCTTCTAAGTGCCGCACCACTGATTCTGTGGCTGAAAATGTGGCTAAATGCTGATCTTCCATTAAACCACAAAATCTTGAGGGATGTTCTATCCTTGGATCACCACAGTAAAATTCCCTGGCTGGCCTATTTAAGGAAATCCTTCATAGAACTGGGTCGACCAGAACTTTTCTGTTGCCCAGAGAAAATCATGACCCAGGATATAGCTTACACAAAAAAAGCCTTTAAAGAAAGGAAGGAAGCATGCCGCGAGTTAGTTGAGTTACAGAAACCTGCAGTAAGGGCTCACTATCTACTTGTTAGCGACCCTTACTTGGCCCCCTACCTCCGTTTTGTAACAATCCCTTACCATAGGTTTTTATTAACTAAACTTAGGTTTAACCTAATTCACTTTCACCTAGGTTCCTTCAAGGGGTGGCAGAAGCCAGAGCTAGCCGCTCCGTGCAGTTGCGATCATTTTTCGGTGCAGGACACAATGCATTTTGTTATGTTCTGCAGTTTATATCATGAGCAGAGGAAAAAACATTTGCTCCCCATACTTAAAGACGCAGGGTTCACACAGGTGCGCCCCGCGCTGCTCTTCCTACAGCTCATGACTAATCCACGTACAGCATTTAGTCTTGCTAACTTTTTAGTCGCTGCAGCAAGGGTGAAAGCTGTTGGCCACTTTTCGCCTTAAGAGATTATTAACCGTAATGATTTTATATGTATATCCAAATGTACCTTTTTAAATTGTGTAAATAGTATTTATAATGTACACTGGGCTTGAAGCTTTTTTAGATGCTAGGAATACTAAGTATATTTTGTATGTCATGTTTTATTGTTTTTGTTTCTTTGTATGACTTTGATTAAGTCGAATAAAGATATTCTGACTGACTGACTGAGCTGGAGCACTAAGTCTCATCATCCTGTTTCTTCGGTGGCACAGTGACATTTAGGGCCCGATGTAGGTAAATCCCATTTACCGATTTTGAAATACCGAATCCTACCGAATCGGTATTCAAAAATCGGTAAATGGGATGTAGGTCCCAACATCTGGATTCGTTACCGAATCCTTAACAATTCTTTAATTACCGATTCGGCAAATACCGAATTGGTAATGCCCATTCATTCCTATGGGCTTTGAAGCCCATAGGAATGATTAGGCATTACCGATTCGGTATTTACCGAATCGGTAATTAAAGAATTCACAAGGGTGCAGGGGGTGTCACTTTGACACCCTCTAGCACCCCCAAAACGGGCATGTGTGCAATGTGGCACACAGACATGCCATAAGGGCACGTCTGTCTGTCACATGGCACATGTGTACATGCACAGATGTGCATGTACACAGGAATCGGTTTTTTACCATGGATTTGTATTCCATGGTAAAATACCGATTCTGTAGGCCATGTGCTGATGGAACATTGGCTACCTACATTGCATTTTCGGTAGTTCTACCGAATCGTCATCATTACCGAATCGGTAAATATTACCGATTGGGTAACTTTACCGATTCGGAAATGATAACGATTCGGTAAAATTACCGAAAATGTGCCCCTACATCTCGATAGCCCTTTACCGATCGGAAACGACAGAAAATCGGTATTTTCGGCCGATTCCGATCGGTAAAGGGCTACCTACATCGGGCCCTATATGCCTTATATATTATTTTAGACACATCGTTGTTGGTATATCAAAAAAAAATCCTTTTGTTCACGAGCAAATTGACAACTTATGATCTTGATTTTTTTTAAAGAGAAAATGTATTTAATAAAGGGAGGATATGTTTAATATTTTATAGAACTATTGTGAGAAGTTGGCCTGGTATATGATGTCCACAGTTCTGTGTGCACCCTGTATCAGTCCAAACCATCCCTTATGGTGGTGGTTGTAAGTCAACCTTATAGACAAGCTATCCTAGGGGTAGCATGGACTAAGCAGCCTTAAAGGCTTAACTTCAAAGGGCGAGTAAAGCGAGCTGTTTAACCATATACAGTCCTGTAATATCAAATGAAAGGACACCACACAAGTTATATATTATCAAAATATATGTATTTATTCTTAGAATAATCCCCACTACTCTTTATGAGCAATGAAGCACAAGCGTTTAAACAAAAGCACAGTATAACATAGCCAAGTTGCACATTTTGGATGAGGCCGGTGGCCACTCAAACCATATATCAAAAAAGTGGTATAACAATCACTAATCGATCGGGGGTAAGGCCTAGGGCCTTGTGAATCGCTGGGACTACACTGGACTAACAGCAGTAAGGACGGGAGTAGCCCGCGGGATTCGGGTGCAGTGCCTAAAGCACACGCATGCACCAATGCAAAGTCAATGATGCGTAAAAGTTATCGAGTTACAGTTTTAACGGTCTTCCGACTGGACTAGAAGGACAAAACTTTAGAGTTAGACACTAGAGGTGTAAAACACTACAGGAGCACTGGCGTTCAAGTGTTACCTCACCCACAGGAAGCGGGTGCACAGGTGCAAAGATGTGTCGGGTTTCATCACGCAGATCTAGGGTGCCTGGAGATGAAGATGCTGCAGGCGTCCAGAAGAGAAGTGTCCGGTGCGATCAGAGGGTGGATCGAAGTTGTAGAGTACCTGAAAGCAGAAGGGACAGAGTCTGGGTCACTAGCCAGTGACCAGGAAGGAACCAGGAAGGCACCAGGCAATGTCAGGCGCAATCAGGTTGATGTTGTGTAGCTTCTCTCCGCTTCCACGTGGTCTCTGGGGCACCGAGGATGTCCTGGAGTGAATCACGAGCTGTCCCACAAAGGCTCTCGCTGTCGGCGGTGTCGGCTTCAACATCAGAGTCAACAAGCCTTGGCAAAGTTAACCCACGCAGGATTCGAAGATGGCCTAACACTCGGACCAGCAAGGTCTGAGCGGGTGCTCCTTTTCAGGGGATCTAGGGCCAGTCTGTAGCAACCAGACCAGCTGTGTAAATGTGTAGGTTCGTTGGTTCTGGGGCCACTAGCCAAGGGGCAAGCGACCAGACCAACGCGCCAAGCAGAAAAATGCAAAAGGGCCCCACGCAGCACTCGTCGAGTGTGTAGGGGTGAGCTTCGGTGCAAAAGCTGCTCGGGGCTGGAGCTTCTCAAACTCCAATGCACAACTTCAAGGGAGCCTCGGATGCTGCACGGTCAGCACTTTGTGGTTTTTCCAAGATGGCTGCTCCCAAGCTTCAGGTCGCCTCCACGGGTCTCAGCTCTGAATACACTGTGGATCGGGCTGTTGGAAGGCAGGAAAGCTGGCTCTTGTTGATCTCTGTCACTCGAGTTCCGGGAGGAACTGCAACAGAGCAAATGTCGTGGTGGTGGATGGTGCCTGTTTGCACAGGGTGGTCACTCCTTGACCACAAGGGAGATTCTTCAGTCTTCCACATCGAGTGGGATGTCAAAGGGTCCAGTGTTTCGTTTCATAAGTTTCAGTCAGGATACTTTGATGTGCATCTGCACAGCTCCTACCTTTATTCCAAATCAAGGGGCTGGATTACCTGCTAGGTCCCTCGTATGGGTGGGACCCAGGAAGGGGGTGGTTACACCTTTTTCCCTTTGTCCAGCTTCGCACCAAGACTGGGGCTGGAGTGCCCCAGAACCGGTTTGGCTGGCATTTGCTCGGGGACACCTTGTGCGCCCCAGGCAGTGTCTAGTTTCTTTCAACCCTCCCTGCTACAATCCACTATCTCCTGTCTGGGGTGGTGTGACACCTCCCTGTGACAGGAAACCCTTTGTCCAGGCGTCCTCTGTCAAGTTTCGGTCAGCAGCAGGAGGTCAGACTGGTCTCTGTGGCAGCAGCATCCATTTTGTGATGCTGGGGCTCTGGTTAGGATTAACCGCGTTTTAAGTAAAGTAACATGTCTTCTCCCTCTAGAAGGGTGGAATGCTACCCCCGTCGCCAGAACTGGCGAGGGTGTAGTATTCCAAAGTGTATGACACCAAACACGACATGTTTTGATAAAGCCAAACCAAAGTTAGCATTAACCGTGAGGATTATAATGCACTTAAGAGTATATGGTATGGCAGTATCACTGGAACAGCAGTACGGAAATGGTTCCGACCACTGCAGACAGGCTCAGCTCATGCAAGAGCACCATCTAACATAAAACCAAGCTCTCTGCCTCCAGGATTGTTAAGACCTGCCGTAGGAGTGACTTATAGGTATATATGTGTCCAGATATAGGTTTAGACATAGGTATACTATATCTAAGCAAGGGGTGATTACACCACCTTGCCCCAGCTGAGGGATCAGCCAGTTGTGTCGATTTAAGTACCAGCCAGGGGTGGCAAAAGATATGCTGCAGCCCCTGGTAGGCCTTGGATGCACCTATGCCCTGGGCACCTATAGCGCACTGTACAGGGGCTGATAAGGTGTCCAGTACCAAATTGGTGATGTACCTAGGGTACATGGAGTCCATTTAAAGAGAGAGCAGATAGCCTGGGACCCTTATTAGCAGGATCCCAGGCCAATTAAGTCGAAAACCAGCTAATCACTAGGCAAAAAATCTTGGGTAACCATAGTCAGGTATCCACTCTCCTACAACATCTGTCAAAGGGTACCCAAGATCAAGCTCCCACGCTGCCAGCACACTTGCATCACGACACGGGAGCAGCGCCACCGCCGCCTTGTACATCCAGGCCACCAAATGGCTCCCATCCCCACCCTTATTAGCCCCAGTTAAAACAGTGAAGTCAGGGGGCTCCAAAAGGTAACTATCCATAAACGCGCACAACGCCTCTGCACTCTCAGCAGCACAAAATGATCCATTGTAGTCACAGTCCAAAGAAGGGGGTCTTCAGGGCGGGAAAACACATGCCCTGCTGGAAACAAATCGCAGAACATGGTCATCTGGAATTTGGCCAATGTACGTTTCATTAGGGTCTCCTGCAGAATGTTAACCCAGCCATGTCCCACAAGCTGCAGCTCGAGGGAGTATAACACACGAGCCCCCGTCACATACTGCAACTTATGACTTGGCCAGCTGGTTGTGGACACATTCTGGATGTCTTGGGGGTCCAAAGGGAACCACCGCGGCAACAGGGTGTTGAGCGTAGAAGGATGTACCAAATCAGCCTCGGGCATATAGTACGGAATCCGAAGATCTGTACAATACCAATGTTGTGCAAAGCTTGCCTGTGCCACCAGATAGTAGATCCGCAGATTTGGCACCCCTAACCCTCCCCTCTCATATGGGAGTATTAAAGTGTCCCAGCCAATACGGGCCTGTTTACCACCCCATACCAATTGCGATAACAGCGTGCGTATGTTAGAAAAGAAGCTATTTGAGCGGCATGGTAATATTTAAAAAGAGATACAAAAATTGTGGTAGCACCATCATCTTAATTATAGCTTTTCTTCCAACCATCGATAGGGGCAGTTGCAACCAGCGTTCAATGTTCCGGACCAGTTTCTCAACTACCAGGCCATAGTTCAGCTGTAGGATGCGATCCTTGTCCCTATGGATGTGGACTTCCAGGCGTTTCACAGAGTTATCACAACAGGTCAGTCCTCCGTCAGTTGGAGCACCTCTAATTTCTCCCAATTTATATGAAGACCCGACTTGGTGCCATATCTTGTCACTTCCGGGAGCAACGGCATTAGGTTTTCATTCGGGTGCCACACATAAAGAATAATATCATTGTAATAGAGCGTGAGTAGCACGGGCTCGGTGTTAAACTGCAACCCTCTATGACTATGCTTTTCTAGCAACTGGTGCACCAGTGGGTCTAGAGCAATTACAAACAGTAGGGGGGATAGAGTGCAACCCTGTTGCACATTCCCGGTGTAAGCTGAAACACTTTAGTTAATGTGCCATTCAAACGGATATGTGCCATTGGCAATGTGTACAATAGCCGGACCATTGGCAAGAATCACTACAGGATCCCCAGTCTCTCCATGGTAGCATATAAAAAGGGCCACTCGGGCGAATCAAACGCTTTCTCAGCGTCGAGAAGGGCGTTGGCCGCAGGTTCTGTCGGCAAGATACTATTTAGCGTGGCAAACAGCTTGCGATTGTAAAGGGCTGTGGATTTATGAGGAATAAACCCCAATTGAGCTTGTTAGATCAGCTTCTCCACAATCAAACCAAGTCTAGACGCAAGCATTTTGGCTAAGATTTTTTTATCAAAGTTCAGGAACTACAGGGGTCGATATAAGCTACATTTTAATATGTCCTTCCCGGGTTTAGGTAACAAAATTATAACATCTTCTCTCAAAGTGGGGGGGAGCACACCAAGTTCGATGGCCTCCTGATACATATCTATAAGATGGGGCACAAGTAGGCTCTTCTATTTTTTATAAAAACAACCCGTGAATCCATTCAGCCCGGACGCTTTAGCGCCATCCAGCATTTTGATGGCTTTTGTTACCTCATCCTCTGAAAAGGGTTGAGCCAGGAATTCCTGGTGGGCCTTATCCATCCAGGCAAGGAGACCTCATTGAGGTATTCATATAAGACGAAGGGAGGTCGGCAGTTAGGGAGGTATATACGGTTATATAATACTAAAGTACCTCTCTCAATACTTATACATTACCAGTGATACGCTCACCATCTTCCCCACTCAATTCCGCTATGTAGGTAGGCCTACAGGTGTATTGCATCAGTATGGCTAGCATCCTACCAGGCCATTGCCCCTCCCCATACCACAGAGCGACTGCGTATTTACCTAGAAAATGTGTCTCCTGTTCCGAGGCTTCGTGGAATTCTGCCAAGAGAGCGGCATGGCTTTTCAAGTCGGGGCGGGGATTGGCATTTACTGCATCACAATCGAACTCCACAATTTGTGCCTCTATCTGCGCGAGCAAGAGGCACTGGGCCCTAAGCACCCCATATTTTTTTAGATACACACCCCCTTGCATAGGCCTTGAAGGCCTCCCACAGGGTAGCCTTTCAGTCCACCGACCCCACATTAATCGTAAAGTATTCAACTATCGCTTTCCCAATTCAGTGATGAGGACAGTATCCCTCAAGGCTAGGAATCGCCACGGTCACTCAACTCCCCCCGCTCTAGGAATATGCAAGTTTACCATCACAGGGGAGGGATCCGATAAAGTACGCGGGAGATGAGTAACTGCATCAACTCATACTGTCATCCCAGCAGACAAGCACCAATAGTCCAACCGCATCCAGGTATTAAGGGGCGCAGAGTAATGAGTATACCCCTCTCGGTACGCGCAGTGATATCTCGATACATCCACCATCCCAAGTTTTTCAATAGTGTCCAGCACCTGTGCCTCGCCCTCTGTTTTGTAGCTATTGTATGTACCGTGCCATCACGTCCCGGGTCAAGCAACAAGTTGAAATGCCCTCCCATGTAAATACAATCTGCCCCCATGTGAACTTTATTACTGTGGATAGCCTAAAAAAACATTTGGGGCATATATGTTAACAAGTAGCACAAAGTGTTCAAGCATGAAACCTTTAACCAATAAATATCGACCCCCCGCATCCCGATAGACCTCCTCCTCCCAAAACAGCACCCGTTTGCGTATCAACACTGCAAACCCTCTGGCATAATTTGACTGCAAACGTACCCTTTTTGAGAAAGGGCCTGGATGTGGATTTTGGGTCCCAGCTCAGCCGGCACCTAGGGAAACCTAGCAAACCTGTAGATATTTGAAAACTAGACACCTGGGTCAATCCAGAGAGGGGTGACGTCCATGACTTTCATCATGTTGTTTTATCCAGAACATATTTGTCTCACATTTTTGTGATGGAAAGTTCTGGAATCTGCGGGTAGCCACAAATAACCTAAACACACAGCAGTGCCCTAAGTCTTCTGATAAATATAGTACCTCACTTGCGTGGGGAGACCTAGAGCACACTACAGGAAACGGCCCAAAACGCAACATGGATTCATCACATTTTTCCACTCAAAACTGCCTCGTTTTTTGCAAAGTATGTAGCTGTGGATTTTGAGCCCTAGCTCAGCCGGCACCTAGTACAAACCGAGCAAACTAGTACTTTGTTGAAAACTAGACATACAGTGAAATCCAGGATGGGGTGACTTGTGTGGCTTGTTAGATTAGTTAACCCTGTTTGTGGTTGTTGTAAAAGTATAATTTTGGCTCAAGGATACTTGAATTGGCCACTATGAAGAATGTTTTATATTTCTGAGTCATGTGGCCAGTTTTGATAGCATTAAAGGCATCTTTATAGGACTCTACTAACGTTGTGTGGTGCTACATATTTTATTCCTTACCCTTTCCCTCCTTCCCCATATAATTTTAAATATTTTTATATTTCTTATGCACCTTTGTCTATCTCATGATTTTCATCACTATCAGATATTACCTCCTTGCCGGTTGAAGCTCCTTGGGTAGAGTCTCTGTTTTTTTTTCTTCAAACACTCCATCCACTGGAGATATCTCCTTTGCTTTCAGCGTCTCTTATCATCTCTGCTGACGATACACAGATGTATTTGTGTATCGTCAGCACAACGATAAAGAGAAGCCGATAACTATTCTAAATGAAGTTAAAGTCTCACATACAAAATTTAGAAAGTAGCCTGAAGTAATTCTCATTTACTCAACTGTGAACACCAGGACTCCCCAATGCCCTCTGATAGCAATATCTTGATGTGGATTTTTCTACAATTTTGTAAGGTTGATGCTATTTGTGTATTTAGTCTGTTTATTAGACAGACTAACAATTGGTCCAGAGTCATTTTAGTGCCTTATGCACCTGTGGCTTATAAACACATTATACACTAATCATATTAATCTGTGTGCAGTGTATTCATTTGTCAACAGTAGGTGGCTTCACTTATCTTAAGTAAGAGGCACACATGTATCTGAAATGTATCAGTTTGTTTATTGAGGCTAACTGAACTTGTTTGGAATCTATTTTGTTGCAAGTTAGGTTAAAGTTTAAGCAGGCCTGATTAACTTGAACTTCCTTTTATTAAATGTCTTGCCAGTACCTTCTTTTCCCTCTCCTCTGCAGGTGACTTATCATCATATTCATTAACCTCTTCTTTGCTGGACTCCCCTCCCCCCCAGTGCCAGACTTTTTTTGTATTTTTTGATAGTTCCCGCTTAGGTCGCCATAACATTTTTAACATAGGCTATCCATGGTAAAATTGTGCCATTTTTATCCAACATCCAGAGGACTCTGAAGGTATTCAGTGTTTTTGGAGTCCCCTGAGGGGAATTGAGAAATTTGCCAAAATATAGATTTCTTGCAACGTTTGTAGCTGTGTATTATGGGCCTTAGGTCAGCTGGCACCTAGGGAAACCTTGCAAATCTGTACATTTTTTAAAACAAGATACATTGGGCAATCCAGTATGGGGTGACTTGTTACTTGAGTGAACCTTGTTTGTGTATTTTTCTCATGTCATTGTCAAAATGATCATCTTCGATGTATCTCATTCGGCTCAAGGAGTACTTCATTTGGCCACTATGAAGAATTATTTTTGAGTTACATGACCAGTTTTGATAGCATTATGGCCATCTTTCTAGGGCCATTCTAACTTTGTAGGGTGCTCTATGTTTTATTATCTGTTATTCCTTATGCTTTTCCTCCTTCCCCGTATTATGCTTATTAACTTTATGTTTCTTATGTACCTTAGTTGATTACATGATATTCTTCACTCTCAAAGTCTGTGATATTCTTCACTCTCAAAGTCTATGATATTCTTCACTCTCTAAGTCTATGATATTCTTCACTCTAAAAGTCTATGATATTCTTCACTCTCAAAGTCCATGATATTCTTCACTCTCAAAGTCTATGATATTCTTCACTCTCTAAGTCTATGATATTCTTCAGTGTCAAAGTCTATGATATTCTTCACTCTCAAAGTCTGTGATATTCTTCACTCACAAAGTCTATGATATTCTTCACTCTCTAAGTCTATGATATTCTTCAGTGTCAAAGTCTATGATATTCTTCACTCTCAAAGTCTATGATATTCTTCACTCTCAAAGTCCATGATATTCTTCACTCTCAAAGTCTATGATATTCTTCACTCTCAAAGTCTGTGATATTCTTCACTCACAAAGTCTATGATATTCTTCACTCTCAAAGTCCATGATATTCTTCACTCTCAAAGTCTATGATATTCTTCATTCTCAAAGTCTATGATATTCTTCACTCTCAAAGTCTATGATATTCGTCACTCTCAAAGTCTATGATATTCGTCACTCTCAAAGTCGATGATATTCTTCACTCTCAAAGTCTATGATATTCTTCACTCTCAAAGTCTATGATATTCTTCACTCTCAAAGTCTATGATATTCTTCACTCACAAAGTCTATGATATTCTTCACTCTCAAAGTCTCTGATATTCTTCACTCTCAAAGTCTCTGATATTCTTCACTCTCAAAGTCTATGATATTCTTCACTCACAAAGTCTCTGATATTCTTCACTCTCAAAGTCTATGATATTCTTCACTCTCAAAGTCTATGATATTCTTCACTCTCAAAGTCTCTGATATTCTTCTCTCTCAAAGTCTATGATATTCTTCACTCTCAAAGTCTATGATATTCTTCACTCTCAAAGTCTATGATATTCTTCACTCTCAAAGTCTATGATATTCTTCACTCTCAAAGTCTATGATATTCTTCACTCACAAAGTCTATGATATTCTTCACTCTCTAAGTCTATGATATTCTTCACTCACAAAGTCAATGATATTCTTCTCTCTCAAAGTCTATGATATTCTTCACTCACAAAGTCTATGATATTCTTCACTCTCAAAGTCTATGATATTCTTCACTCTCAAAGTCTATGATATTCTTCACTCACAAAGTCTATGATATTCTTCACTCTCAAAGTCTATGATATTCTTCACTCTCAAAGTCTCTGATATTCTTCTCTCTCAAAGTCTATGATATTCTTCACTCTCAAAGTCTATGATATTCTTCACTCACAAAGTCTATGATATTCTTCACTCTCAAAGTCTATGATATTCTTCACTCTCAAAGTCTATGATATTCTTCACTCTCAAAGTCTATGATATTCTTCACTCTCAAAGTCTATGATATTCTTCACTCTCAAAGTCTCTGATATTCTTCACTCTCAAAGTCTATGATATTCTTCACTCACAAAGTCTATGATAATCTTCACTCTCAAAGTCTATGATATTCTTCACTCTCAAAGTCTATGATATTCTTCACTCTCAAAGTCTATGATATTCTTCACTCTCAAAGTCTATTATATTCTTCACTCTAAAAGTCTATGATATTCTTCACTCTCAAAGTCTCTGATATTCTTCACTCTCAAAGTCTACCCCCTTTGCTGGTTGAAGTTCCTTGGGTATAATTTCTGTATTTATTTTCTTTCTACACTACATCCATTGGAGATATCGCCTTTACTTCAGCGCCTCTTATCATCTCTACTGACGATCTACAGATGTATTTGTGTATTGTCAGCACAAAATTGAAGAGAAGCCGGTAACTTTTCAAAATGAATTTAAAGTCTCACATACAAAATTTAGCGAGTAGCTTGAAGAAATCTTCTTTTACTAAACTGTGAGCACCATGACTCCCTAATGCACTCTGATATCAATACGTTGATGTGAATGTTTACTAGTGAACTAGTAACGTTGATGCAATTTGTGTATTTAGTATGTTATGTTGTGTTAAAGGATTTTATAGAGCGCTTGTATACCATTCGGTGACTTGCTGCTGAGTACTGTAGAGCAGGATTAACAAAACCCTAATTATTAAACAGCCATGTCTTTCGCTCCTTCCTAAAAGATAGCAGGATGGGAAGGTCTCTGTTATGGGGAGGAAGGCTGTTCCAGAGCTTGGTTTTTCCCGTGATAAAGCTTCTTCCTCCCGAGTTCAACTTACGGAATCTGGGGACAACCAGTTTCTCGGCTTCAAGGAGGCACAGAGGTCTGCTGGGTTCATACCACTCAACGCTGTGCTCCATGAACTCTCCGGCAGTGTTATGAAGAACCTTGTGGGCGGTGCAAAGTGCCTTGGATGCCAGTGTAACTTGCTTTCTGTTCAATATCAAAGAGTCTAAAAGGCAATTGAAAACTCCATTATTAGTGATTATTAAACCAAAACTTTTACCAACCGTAGCCTATGGAAGTGAAGTTCAGTACAGGAAAGACGCAGTGATCCTGGACAGCCTCCAAACGCGTGTGTACAAAACTGTATTTTTCTTTACCACACAACTCCTCACCGGCACAGGTATGGTTGGAATTTGGGCTGCCACAGCAACATCTGTACTGAAGATATGCAGCAATAAAAACCTGGTATAATGTCTGGATCAACCAAGAAAATTAGGTGAATAAAGGCGCTCTGGAATGCTTTACAAGGCGACCCTCAGTCCGCCTACACCGAGTATTTACAATCATCTTTAAAGCTTACCAACATGGCAGACCTATGGCAGCGGAAGCTCCCATTTACTTCTTTTCAACAAATTATAGAGAAGGTGGAAAAGCAGCATTTGTTAATGGAGGAAAAAGCCAGGCTAAGCAAGCGAGCCCGTGCATGGATGGTCTTGCAATTCTATACAAAAGAGCAATCAGCAACATATCCCGGTCTGTCCTTTTCTCTTTATTTAAAGAATAGGGGCCAGATGTAGGGAAATCTGAAATACCGATTTCTTTTTTTTTTTGTTTAGGAGATTTTTATTGAAAGTTTTGCAAGAAACAGTACAATGGAATACAAATACCAGCTGTAGGCGTAAAATACAAAATATACTCAGTAATCAGGGAAGTACGAAATAGGACAAAATAAGTACCATAATGATAAGGGAAAGGAAAAGAGATATTTCAAAAGAAGAAAGAGAGGGAGAAAGAGAGAGGGAGACAGGAAAGAGAAAAAAGAAAAAGGAGGAAGAAGGGAAAAAAGAAAAGGGAGGAAAGAAAAAGAAAGTGAAAGAGAACAAAGGAGAAAAAGCTAGAAAACAGGGGCCGATGTAGAGAGATACGTAGTAAAAGGTAGCCATAAAAGGTCAGATTTAATCTTGCTAGAAAGGGAACGAGAAGAAACAGTAGCAATCCTATGTTCATCACAAACAAAATTCCACAAAGTTACTAATGAGATTTTAGAAGTATCTTTCCAAGAGGATAAGATAACTTTGAAAGCAAGAGCAATAAAAAGGTCAAATAACAAGGAAATAGGGGATGTGGCATTGATATCAGGAGATAAAGAGCCTAAGAAAACATTTTTAAATGACAATGGTAAAGTACAATGAAAAACTGTCATACATATATCCCAAACTGATTTCCAGAACGAGGAAACATTAGAGCATTCATATAATTGGTGCATTAATGTGCCTTTAACATTAGAACATGACCAACACTTCTGAGAAGACGATGTAGAAAATTTAGAAATACAAACAGGAGTGATAACGGCTCTGTTATAAATAAAATACAGGGATTGCGTGATACGAGCAGCAGGAGAAACTTTGAACAATTTGGACCACAACTTATCCCAGGTAGCTATAGAAAAAGACACAGATAAGTCAGTTTCCCATGCAATTTCAATATGGGATTTAGGTCTTTCATCAACATTAGATAACAGTAACTTATAAACAAGGGCAGCTTTAGGTCTATAATTAGGGAAAAGCGAGAATAAAGAAGAAGAAGGGGTAGGAGAGGGTGTATCATTAGGTATAACAAAAGTGGCTAAGTGTGATTGAATGGGATTGGAAATAATGGTATATTGAGCAAGGGAAGAGTCTGATAAGTGATAGGTGATCGGAAGTGTAAGAAAAGGAATAATAGAACCAAGACATACTAATTGATGGACATATTGGATACCCTTTTCTTTCCAGTATTTGAAATAAAAAGATTTACCCTTATACTTAAGAAATTTATTAAACCATAGGGAGGAATTTAGGAAACATTGGAGTGGTGTAAAACCATCAGAGAAGGTAGAATATAACAGGTATCTGGAGTATTTTAAAATAGGATATGTAGATAAAAAAAGTACTGTTGGACATGGAGATAACATCTGAAAAGGAAAAATCCTTAAGAAGGGAGCGCTCATAAACAATCCAAGTTGGAAGAGGAATATCACCAACGTCATAAGCTAATGCAAAGGATTGTTTGAGTAAAAAAGCAGAGTGATACAATTTGAAATTAGGAAAACGTACCCCACCTTCTCCCTTAGGACGCATAAGCTTGGGAATGGCAATATGCGGGTGTTTGTTACTCCACAGGAATTTTGAACAAATAGAATTAAGTTGAGAAAAATAAAAAAGGGGAATTTTGACAGGAAGCATCGAAAGTGTGTATAAAACATGTGGAGCAATCATCATTTTTATGGTGTCTAACCTACCCCACCAAGATAGGAATAATGGGGACCAGGAAAGTAAAAGTGACTTGAGTTTGGATACTAGAGCATTAAATGTGAGCTTGAGAGTATCACGTAGTGAGGGCGAAAACCAGATTCCAAGATATTTTATTTTGGAAGGACACCAAGCAAACTCAGTATTATCATAAATTGATAACAGGAGGAGTTCAAGGGTAGAACCTCTGTTTTGGAAAGAGTCAATTTATAGCCAGAAATACTAGAATACAACCGTACTTCATTCAAAAAAGGAGAAAGGGAGTCAGTGGGATTGGACATGTAAATTAATATATCATCAGCATAGGCAGAGATTTTCGTCTCAAGAGAGTTATACTTAAAGACTTTGATTTGTGGATTAATACGAATACGTTCTAAAAAAGGTTCAAAACAAAGTATAAAAAGTAAAGGGGAGAGAGGACAACCTTGTCTGGTGCCTCTTGATAGGGGGAAGGACTTGGAAAAGTGATTATTAACAAAAATACTAGCTTTGGGACATGAGTATAACAGTTTAACTAAAGAGATAAAAGAGGGCCCAAAACCAAACCATTGGAGAGTTGCAAACATAAATTGCCAATTAATACGGTCAAAGGCTTTCTCAGCATCTAAAGAAAGGGTAGCTAGGGGAGATTTAAATCTTTTGGCATAAGAAATAACATTAGCAAACATGCGTGCATTATCTGATGCCAACTTGCCTTTAACAAAACCTACTTGATCAGTTTTAATTAATAGGGGAATGATATTCTCAAGACGGGTGGCAAGAATTTTTGCAAAGATTTTACATTTGTAATTGATTAAAGAAATGGGACGATAATGTTTACAGTAGGAGTGGTCCTTATCTGGTTTGGGAAGGATAACAATCAATGCATCCATAAAGGAGCCGGAGGTCTTTGCATCGGAAATAAAAAAAATTGAAAAGCGCCAAGAGTTTAGGAACAAAAAGAGATGAAAATGTGGTATAAAACTCAGCGGTGAGGCCATCAGGCCCCGGGGCCTTGGACTTTTTCAGTGATTTTATTGCATTAATTATCTCTTGAGAGGAAATATCTTGTTCTAAGGCAGTAAATTCATCAGGCAGGGAAGGTGGAGAAGGAAGGCCGGAAAAAAAAGTGTGTAAATTCTGAGACGAGGGGAAGGTATCATCAGAGTACAAGGATTGGTAGTAATCGTGGAAAACACCTGCAATTTCTTTATCCGATGAACCCTTAGTATGAGAAGATTCATTTAGGATAGGACCGATCGTTTTACGTTCGGACTTGATCTTTAAATAATTGGCCAACATACAACCAGCCTTGTTTTGACCCCCCTGGTATTTAGATTTTATTTTTAGAAGGATATTACAAGCCTCTGACGTAGCTAATTTATTAAGATCCGACTTAGCTTTAATTAACTGATGAAGGGCAGATGTCAATTTAGAGGTGAAATAGTTATGTTCCAGCTGTTTAATGTGACTCAGTTGATCCTCATATTTTTTCCGTGACACCTTCTTCTTGTTGGAAACATAAGAGATGGTAAAAGCACGGAAAGAAGCCTCGAAGACATCCCAATTATTAAGAATATTAGTATCTATAGGATTGTTGAAAGTAAAAAATTCATTAGTAAAAGTAGTAGCCTCTTTAACAAAAACAGGGTCAGATAACAGGAAAGTGTTTAATTTCCACCGACTGAATTGAGAGGAAGTGAGAGAAAAATCTAATGTGGCATGAACAGGAGCATGGTCAGAAATACAAATAGAGCCTTTATCAGAGGCTTGAATAGAAGGCAATAGGGATTTACTAACCAGAATATAATCAATCCTAGATCTCGTGTGATGTACATTGGAATGAAAGGTGTACTCAAGCAAATCAGAGTTACAGGTCTTCCAAACATCATACAAAGGTCGAGACGTGATGGCAGACTGAAAAGCTTTGTGAGTTTTGTCCGGGTTAAATTTTGATGTGGATAACCTGTCAGAAAATGGGTCTAGCCATTGATTAAAATCGCCAGCAACAATCACATTGGGACAATCAAGTGAGGAAAGTACATTTTTTTATATTATGCCAGAATTGAGGATCGGGTTTAACCGGGCCATAAATATTCAATAAAATTAGGGTTTTATTTTGGACTACAATCTTTGCCATCACCGATCGACCATGTTCATCAGTTTGAGTAGTTAAAATTTGTACAGACGGGATTTATGAAATAATATGGCAACACCACCTTTCTTGTTAGAAGTAGAAGAGTGAACAACCTGACCAACCCATTGTCTCTTTAACTTAAGTGATTCAGTTTCAGTACTATGCGTTTTGACGCTTAACCGGGTTCCCGATACCACAGACATTCCACGTAACAAGTTTACACATAATGGAGGGTAAGGAAGGTAGTACACGAAGGGAAGTAAAACATTGTTGGAAAACATCTGAAAGAAAAAACAGACCACATCAGAAATGAATAAGCAAAGAACAATACACAGAATAACAAAGCATCCAAACATTGCGGGTAGCATGTAGAAAATAACAACATTGTAAAACAAGAAAAAATATACTTCGGAAAAGACGAACCAGTAGAGATACATGCCAATAGGGTAGAAGCACACATAAAGAAAATAGGAATGAAAAGAGAGGAAGGGAGGAAAGGGAGAAAGAGAAAGAGAAAAAGCGAACAGAGAGAGCAATAGAAAGATAAAAATGAACAGACCAAAGTAAAAGAGCCAGGCCTGAGGAGAAAAAAGAGAACGAAGTAGCATGGACGTAGAGACGCCGAAGAGGAAGCAAACCACCAGCGAGCGACACAGCAGATGAAAGGAAAAAGAAAAAGCAACACCTCAAGACTACAGAAACCACAAAAGGAGAAAAAATTGTAGAGGAGAAATATAAAACACAGAACTCAGGATGGACCAGACCGGAAAGGTAATACACAGAGAGAGAAAAATTCAATCATTATTATCCATGCCAGAAGGAGAAATATTCTGCAAGAATGACTGGAGTTTTTGCAGATCATCAAAAGAGCGAGTACGACCATTATGTGTGATTTTACCAAACATGGATTCAGGATGCCATATTGGATATTCAATTGTCTCATTTGAGGTCGCAGATTCAGGAATTCTTTGCGTCGAGCATTGGTTGCAGTAGAGAGATCTTGAGAAATAAAAATATTGTGACCAGAACAAACAAGACGTCTTTTAACCGCATGCGTGTGGCGGCTATTTTTGCGCTGCGCGGCTTTTTTCAAAAAGCCGCGTTACATGACGAGCTGAGCTAATCATGAGTGTGCGAGCAGCACAACTCATGATGAGCTCAGCTCGTCATGTGCGTGGAAGGGGTTAAGCTTAGCAGCCTTCAACACAGTCATCAGTTCAGTAAATTCAAGAAACAACATATTTATACCACGTGGTTTAGCGGCATTAGGCTGAAGGCGCCCTAAACGATGAACCCTCTGGATATTAAGAGGATGCGCCGTAGGTTGGAGTTCTAGAAGATCCATCAGAAAGTTTTAAAGAAAAGACACCATGTCAGACCCCTCAACATTTTCAGGAAGACCGTTAAGACGTAGGTTGTTCCTCCGATTACGATTTTCAAGGTCCTCGGTGTGAAGTTTGAACTTGAGAATCTCTTGCTCTAACGAGGGGATCTTGTTGGAAACATCCTGAATATCCCTTAAACGTTGCTCCAGCTCTAGAACTTTGCCATCCATAACTGCCAATTTTGCTTCAATTTGACTAAGTTTGACATTGGTAGCGGACATGAATGGTTGAAGGCCACGAACCTCTTCTAAAATAGAGTCCAGAACGTGATTTGGAGATGACGTAGGAGACGGAGGGTCATTCTTTGGTCTCTTTACCTTAGTACCAGTGACAGAATGTTTCAAGTTGCCAGACTCATGAGACATATTTGGAGCTGTAAGTGGGAAAATTCCTTGGGTAGAGTCTCTGTTTTTTTTTCTTCAAACACTCCATCCTCTGGAGATATCTCCTTTGCTTTCAGCGTCTCTTATCATCTCTGCTGACGATACACAGATGTATTTGTGTATCGTCAGCACAACGATAAAGAGAAGCCGATAACTATTCTAAATGAAGTTAAAGTCTCACATACAAAATTTAGAAAGTAGCCTGAAGTAATTCTCATTTACTTAACTGTGAACACCAGGACTCAATAATGCCTTCTGATATAAATATGTTGATGTGGAATTTTTTACAATTTTATCTAGTAAGGTTGATGCAATTTGTGTATTTAGTCTGTTTATTAGACAGACTAACTAGCAATTGGTCCAGAGTCATTTTAGTGTATTAATTTATCAACAGTAGGTAGCTTGACTTATCTTAAATAGGAGACACACATATATCTGAAACGTATCATTTTTTTTATTGATGCTAACTGAACTTGCTTGGAAATTCGTTTTGATGCAATTCAGCTTAAAGTTTAACCAGACATGATTAACATAAACTTCCTTTTATAAAATTTCTTGCCAGTGCCTTTTATCCCCTCTCCTCTGCAGGTGTTTTATCATCACATTCATTACCCTTGCTTTGCAAGACCTCCCACCACCCCAGTGTTGAGCCTTTTTTGGGATTTTTTGATAGTTCACACTTAGGCCTCCATAACATTTTTTCACATATGCGATCCATGCCAAAATTGCGCCCTTTTTTTCCCAACATCCTGAAGACCCTGAAGATATTCAGTGTCTTTGGGTTCCCCGTGAGGGGGACTGAAAAATGTGCCAATATATAGATTGTTTTTTTCTAGTTAAAATGTTAAAAAGCATAGCAGAAGAAAGTGTCTCTTTTTCTCCTGCAAATGGTGTCAACAAAAGTTGTGCAGTGCTAAAATAGCAATTCTGGAATTTTACTGTAAGATAGCCCATTCTTCCTATTTTTTGTGCTTTCAACCTCCTTCCAGTTTGTGGTGGAAACGGAAGTTAACCCCATAATGGATCTCAAAACCTATACATTTCTGTAAACTAAGCAAAATGACAAATTCGGTAAGGTGTCATTTGAGTTCCTCCTTCAAGGATTTCCAAAACAAACTAGGGGTCTCATTATGATGTCCGTCGTAAAGCATTCTGATCGACTCCTTGTTGGAATGGTTTCCGACTGACTCAGGTTCGGTGAGTCTGGCCAACAACCAATTACGATGTTTCTGAACACAGTTCCGTCGGATTCCCATTGACTTCAATGGGAGCCTGTGTTCGACTGACAACAAACAAACAAACCCGGTATTTGTGTAGAGCACGAACAATTACCCCTAAGGGTGTCAAGGCACTGGGGCCATCGGAAAGATTAAGCAAGCTACTGCCCAGAGTCACAACACATGCTTCCATTGAAAAAAGGGGTGGTTCTGGAAAACCTTGTAACCCGTGTCAGGCACCTCATGGTGCCCGCCACACTGTGAATGGTTCAAAAAAGGGAACCCATGGTTACCCCCATGGGCCCCAACTAGAGCCCTCTGGGTGAAGGGGGAGCCTACTTCATGACCCAAAAGTCGGTTTCCGACAGCCAATCCGTGTCGGACTGATCTTGTCGGAACCACTGTCAGAATCCAACTACGTAATCGGTTGGTTGGAAACGCGGCCTGTAAAGCTCTGCAATTCGGCTCCGACCGATTTAGACTCTCCAAATGCCGGTCGGAACCAATTCGAAATGACCGACCGACTACCTTGTATCATAATCGGTTGGTCGGAAATGTTTCTGAGTCAGTCAGAAACTTGGCTTTTGAATCAGTTTCTGTCAAACCGAATGCCATTCGGCACCTTTCCAACTGACATCATAATTAAGCCCTGTTGGAACCTGGGATGTCAGGTTACCTAGGGTAGCCTGGCCTAGGGGTAAGGCATGCAATTCTAGAGGCACAGTGTGAAGGTTGCAAACCACCCAATAATAAATCCACGCAATAGCACACAAAAATAACACTACACCAAAGTATGGGAAAATAAGTACTGCTTTATAAAAATATCGCTCTGCTCTTTGGTTCAGAAATGCAGTTTAGTATTTTACAGCTGGTTTTGAGAATAGATGTTGTTACTTTCCAGATTACCAAATCAATACATTACTGGCATTAACAGTTCAATTCAATACATATTCAATTTCAGTAGAAGTCACAATAAACCTTCTATGTTCTACAATTTCATGACATCACAGTTCAATTAAATGGGAGAAGCAGGACAATTGAACACTGAAGAAATCCCCTATAACTTCCTCCTCCTATAACCCTCTATCTCACACACTCTATGGTAAAAGAGGGTACAGTAATTGAGCAATTGACTTAAGGGGGGATTATCAATAATCTCAGTTATTCTAGGGACATTCTGGCGAGGTCAAAAGAGATAGGTTTCTTCCAGGCAGTCAACCCAAAATGGCACCCGGTAGGACGGCTAGGATCACTCCTCTGATACCTCTTTATCAGGCTCTTTAGATTCCTGTCAGCCTGTAATCCCTGATGACAACTGAAAAGGTTTTAGTAATCCCCTCCTGTCTCAAGGACTCGTTGCCGGTAGAAGAGGCTCCCTGCTTTCCGCTTCCCACACCCCCACTCTCCTTACTTTGTGGAAGGTCCCATTTCCACGCTGAACAGTACTGCTGGGGGAAGAGAGGAACCAAAGGATCGAAGGAGGAGCTCCTGTAGGGCGGCTTGCTTTCTCCGCCGATCCCCTCAGTGCAGCCACGCTACCTCGTCACAGCGCTAGGCGAGGGCTCCCTTAACGGCAAAGAACGAGGGCAGAAGAGCAGCTCTCCGCTTCCCGCCGAGACGCTACACAGGGGTCCGCCGGCCTCCCACTGGGCCTGCGCGTCTCCCTGACGCTTCCAACACGCGTCTCAGGCCGCTTGTACACCGAGGCGACTCGCCTCTGAGACACACTCCTCTCTTGGCCCCGCCTCCCGCAGGCCTCGCGTCACCGGCTCTGCTTCCTCAGTCACGGAGCGGGGCAGCGCGGGCACGAGGGACTAGTGTTCCCGCCTGGCGCCGCCTTTCACCGCTCCTATGCCCGCAGTCTCTCCTCTCACCTGGCTCCACAGAAGGCACTGTCAGAGCGGAACGCTCACTTCCCCAGGCCACGAAGACTCAGCAGACTCTCGTCTTCCCCTCACAGCTTCGAGGGAATACCGGAAACTACACCTTGCCCGGGTCCGTTTTCTCCACAACACCGGTAGGTGAAGCTCTGCCACCAGGGAATTAAGGAAGTCTCTCAGCAAGAGCGTCCCGACAGGGGTCAGTGGGGCCAAGGCTTAGAGGGGGCTTCCACCACAATCAGACCAATCTTTTCAGCAGAAGAAGGTGGTTGGGAGGGATTGGTCAGGGGTTGAAGGGGGAACGTCTCCCTGTAGTGGCTGTCTGTCACAAGAACAAACTAACTGCTCCCAGTGCGTCCTCCTCCTCTCACCACTGCCTCACTCCTCCACTCTCTGGTCAACACAAAATGGCTTCCCAACCCCTGCCCTTTTATAGACAACCCCCACAGAGTCCAGTAGGGTCCAGAAGGTTCTGGAAGGCCTAAGGTTATCCTATGGGGCAGTCTAAGATGTGGCAGTTGGAAACAGTTAGGGCCCTCCATTTTGTGAATTACAGCAGTTTCCTGACAGAACAGGCCTCTGGGCCCGAGGTGAAAAACCATGAGGGGAAAAAGAACACCTATCCCCATGGCCAACACCTAGAAAAAGTCAGTGGACAAAAATTATTAAGGGTATGAGGGGCAAAAAGGGGACAAAATAAATAATAAAGTGGAGGGACTACGCAAAAAAACCAGACAGGTCTAACAAGCCCTAAGTGTTGAAACATAAAGATATTGAAAATCAGTAGAATGTGACAACACTTTCATTTGTAACTTCTTGTCACGATGGCCGATTTACAAAAGCAATGTCCCATTACATCAACTCGACCTTTCTGGTTGTGGGGATATGTAGAGTTTGTGGGATTTCCAAGAACTCAAGACACCCAGAGCCAACAACTGAGCTGCACCTCGCAATAGTTTTTTTTATTGTGTCCTGAGGATAGAGCAAATCACATGGTATAATACAAAATGGAAAAATAGGTATCAACGAAATCTTTGAATTCTGAAATGGGCACAGGATATGGAGTTTGATGGCTGTCGTTATTTTTACATCTCTGAAATGCTGGGCACCCGTACTTGCATGTGAATTGTAGGGTAGTTCAGAAAATGTAATCTTTCTTACACACTAGCTTTCATTCGGAAGGCAGAAACACAGAGAAATATGATGGGTAATAACACATGTTCACTATTCAGTGTTTCTCCAAGTCTTCCGATACATATGGTACCTCACTTGTGTGGGTAGGGCTAAGACCCGCAACAGGAAATGCACCTAAACACAACATGGACACATAACATTTTTCCACGGAAAACGCCCTGTTTTTTTCCAAAGTGCCTAGCTGTGAATTTTGGGCCCTAGCTCAACAGACAACTAGGGAAACCTAGAAAATCTGTATTTTTTAAACATTGAACACATGGTGGAATCCAGGCGGGATGCCTGCATGGCTCTCACTAGTTTGTTTAACCCACAATGCCTTGCAAATCTCAAACCTTGACTAAAAGTCTCATATTCCTCACATTTTTGTTATGGAAAGTCCCGGAATCTGTAGGGGAACCACAGTGTACCTTCCACCCAGCAGTCCCCTATGTCTTCTGATGCAAATGTTACCGCACTTGTTTGGGTAGACCCTTTGCCCTCAACAGCAAACGGCCCAAAACACAACATGGATACATCACATTTTTCCACTCAAAACTGACCCCTTTTTTGCAAAGTGTGCAAAGTGTGTAGCTTTGTATTTTGGGCCTTTGGTCAGCCGGCACCTAGGGAAACATAGCAAATCTGTACATTTGTTTAAAACAAGGACATTGGGGAAGCCAGTGTGGGGTGACTTGGGTGGCTTGTTACTTGAGTGAACCTTGTTTATGCATTTTTCTCAGGTTATTGTCAAAATGATCATCTTCGATGTATTTCATTTGGCTCAAGGAGTACTTCATTTGGACAATATAGAGAATTATTTTCTATTTTTGAGTCACATGACCAATTTTTATAGCATTATGGGCATCTTTCTAGGGCCATTCTAACTTTGTAGGGTGCTCTATGTTTTATTATCTGTTCTTTCTTATGCTTTTCTTCCTTTCCAGTATTGTGCTAATTATTTTTATGTTTCTTATGTACCTTAGTCAATTCCATGATATTCTTCACTCACTAAGTCTATGATATTCTTCACTCTAAAAGTCTACCCCTTTGCTGGTTGAAGTTCCTTGGGTAAAATGTCTGTATTGATTTTCCTTCTACACTACATCCATTGGAGATATCGCCTTTGCTTCAGTGTCTCTTATCATCTCTACTGACGATACACAGATTTATTTGTGTATCGTCAGCACAGAAATGAAGAGAACCCAATTACTTCTCTGAATGAAGTTAAGGTCTCATTTTTTTTTTTTTACATTTTTATTAACATTATTGCATTTTTCGATACAAGGTTTCATGGATGCAGCTAGTAGGATAAAATACGACAGCAATCGGTCTGGTGCATGTACCACTTGTTATACATATTGTTTAGGTCTAAGCAATTGAAGAATGCAATAAGACATGCGCATCTAGTAATTTTTGCCTTGGCATCCGTTTACAACAACAGTTCAGCGCCGCAGTCAGTGACACCGCATACGTCCTATGAGCTAAATGAACTTAAGTGAAACATACCACACTGAATCCATATAGTACAGGCACTGAACAAGGTCTATACTAGCCAATAGGCGTGTCCCCAGCCAGGTGGTTTTGGCTGTACGCTATTAACATGTAATGTTTCGAGTAATTGATACACCAGGGCATATGCAGTGTGGAACATTGAGTGTGTTCTCCAGTGTCAGGGCTTAGCTATCCTAGTGGGATATCCCTGTTCATGAAATCGTGCCAACCGGTTCTCAACCAAATAATACACTCCCGCTTCTGGGAACTCTGAAGTGTCGGTGCGATGCGACCCGCTCTGGTGGTTTCTACATGTAGCCCAGGGAGGAGTAGTTACTGATGCAACTGTCAACATCCCAATCTGGGATTATATGGTCCAAACTGAACTCAAGAAAATAAGAACCGACCAAAATGCCAATCAAAACAGGGTAGGGGGCAATTGCGTGTGCGTGTGGGGTGTGTGTTTGTCGATCGCTGCAGAAACAGTTCAGTGTGAGCGTGGGCCGCTGATGAAGTTAAGGTCTCATATACAAAATTTAGCAAGTAGCTTGAAGAAATCCTCATTTACTAAACTGTGAACACCTAGGGCCTCATTTATGAGTTATTGCCGTAAAGCTTCTTCCGAGTTCAATTTACAGAATCTGGGGACAAACCGTTTCTTGGCTTCAAGGAAGCACAGAGGTCTGCTGGGTTTGTCGTAATTTGGTAGCGATTAGGTTAGCATTTAGCTCAGCTACACGAACTTTCATTATTAACTTGACCATGTTTGCGGAGGCCATTTTGTATTGCTGGCTTCCATTTCCAATGAACATGCTGCCTCGTGGTCAGCATGCCCCTTTGTCCTTTCTCTGTACCAATGACCATTTAACTTGCCCAGCAACTGGCTATTTTTAGCACTGGTCAAGCTCACGCATGCGTACTCGAACATTTAGATTAGTGATGGTCACCTCTCAGGAATGTTCTCCAAAACTGACCAGTGGTACTAAACTCCTCCCACAAGTTGGCTCTGTTCCAAAAATGCCCTTATATGTACCTAAACTGTTCAAAAGTATACCGCCTACCCTTTTTATTGCTGTAAAACTGTATAAAAGAGGTCACGCACCGATGTCCGGTGTGATACTTCTTACATTACCGAAGGGTGCTGTAGGATTGTACCACCACCCCATGGAGTCCTAATAAACTTGTCTTTTGCATTTCCAGTTTCCGTGCCAACTTCTATTCTATGGTGTTCGAGAGTTTTTGCAGAGTATGTAGACCTGACGAAACCCAATACCACAGGTTTATACCACTCAAAGCTGTGCTTCAGGAATCCAGTGTAACTTGAATTCTGTTCAATATCTAAGAGTCTAAAAGGCCCATTATTCGCTCCATTATTAGCGATTATTAAAGCAAAAAATTTCCCAACGGAAGTGAAGTTCAGTACGGGAAAGACGCAGCAATCCTGTATTTTCTTTACCACGCAACTCCTCACTGGTACAGGTTCAGTTGAAATTTGGGCTGCAACCTCTATACAGAAGAAATGCAACAATACAAACCTGGTATAAAGTCTGGAACAACCGAGAAAATGAGATTGATAACGCACTCTGGAATGCATTACAAGGCGACCCTCAGTCCGCCTACACAGAGTATTTACAATCATCTTTAAAGCTTACCAACATGGCAGACCTACGGCAGCGGAACCTTCCATTTACTTCTTTTCAAACAATTTTAAAGAAGGCAGCAAAGCAGCATTCATTAACGAAGGACAAAGTCAGGCTAAGCAAGCGAGCCCATGCATGGATGGTCTTCGATGTAGACAAAAGTGCAACCAGCAACATATCTGGGTCTGTCCTTTTCTCCTTATTTAAAGAATGAGGGGCCTATTAATGATTGTGTGCGGATCGCCACCACCAAACCCGCAGTGGCGATCCGCCCACCAATACTCCCTCCCAGACAGCCATTTACCCCACCACATTAGCATTGCGGGGGGGCACCACGCGGAAGGAAAGACCGTCCGCTGCTTTTCTGCCAATCAACAATCGTCCCGATTGCCTGCCGGGTGGTAAAGGCCCACAATAGGGTGGCAGTGCCTTGCAGACACCACCATCCATATTAGGATGGGTGTGTGGGGCATGCCTTTCCATGGCGAAGACTCCGCCATGGAAAGGCATACAGAGTATGTTAGTGGGGGCCTGTTGCTGGCCCCCTGGGGGCTGGGGAGATGCCTGTATGTGGGGGGTACCCATTGTACGCCCCTTCATTGGGATGTACAGGGTGGCAGGCACCGCACGTTGCCTGTCACAATGTGCATGCCAATGCACAATATGCAGATTATGCATTGCGGTGGGTGCTGCTGACAACACTGCCTGCCGCAATGCCTATGTTGCATTTTGGTTATGAAATATTTTATGTACATTCACTGTGTACATTAATGTTGTGTTCTTTTAATGGCATGCAATGTGTTTTCATTCTACAAGCATTCCACATTCTTCTTGAATACTTGTAATGAACAGATCCACCAGGTTATGGCAGTTGCATCTGGACATCGACCTAGGCGGATGCCTTTTTTGCCGTGCTGAAATAAACTTCCTATTTTTTTACAAATCTGACTTCAGCTGCATTTAATATTGGTGACAAGCTGGACCTACACTCCTGCCTATACACTGGAGCGGAGTACGACAAAACCCACAATAATTTATTTTTGGCTCTAGAACCGTTTAGTTGCATCAAAATTTAAGTACAGACAATTTTGGAGGATCATCTATATTTTTAGTTTTGGAGGTTGCCGCTTTTTATGTATTTTGGAGGATTTCTGCTTTGAATTTGGTTGCATCTCCAAGGCCCATCATTTGAATTTCTTAGCGCTGCTCCCAGCGTTCTTACCTGACGTAGGAAGCTTGCAGCGATCTCCTGGAACCCCGAGCTTCTTCAGAATTCTGCAAAATAAGATTTCATGAACACGCATCAAGATCGGCGTCACACGTAACCACGCTGATCTCTGCGTGCAACGTACAACGTCCATTTTGCTTTTGGTTACCCTGGCAACATATTACACGCATCGGAAGTGGGTCAGAAGGATATTGACACATCGGTTTGCTTATTTCAATAGAAATCTATACAGCGCTTTGTAAAGGTTGGTTATTGACATAACCTTACTCACTAATTAGCGCATTGGAGAAACAAAGAGAACTGATTTGGTTAAAGTGAATTTCAACAAAATCATTGATAATGCTTTATCGTTGTTATTTTTTGTATGTTGTTAATTACATTAATTGCACAAAATGGACCAGAGAAGGAAAGATGCAAGAAATCTCCAAAATGTATGCTCCAAGTTTTAGGTATTGATCTAGAACTTATGGTGGATTTTGGGTCACATTGGACAATTATCACACCACAATATTTTAAAGAGAAGTTACAGCATAAGTGCAACTATAGTAATATTCAAGCGTTGGATATTAATGGCAAGGGGAGATGTGCTTATATTAAGTTGTACATTACTATAGGGAGTGTAAGAATGGGCATGGAGGGGCGGAAACAGGAAAATGATGTAGAGTGGATTTTACTTTTCTATATGCTCTCTTAGTATAGAATGCCAGTCTAAGACTACAGGATAATGCCTCTTATCCTCTTTTGCCTCCTAAGTGTATGGATTCTCAACATCAAAGTCCAGATAATCCCTCTTATCACGTCTTCTTGGGGCCAGCACAGTTTGTCTCTCCTATCATGTCCTCATCCTCCCAAGGGGTCATCACCTCTCAATGATTCCGCAGTTTGTTATGGGAAGAGAAGAGATATGGAGACCGTAAGACTTCTAAAGTGTAACGAGTAAAGGGAAAAGGAGTGATGGACCACTGGTGCTCAGTCACACTGATAGTGAATGTAGGGTGACGGGGATACGAGAATGATGCGGGGTGATTGGAGATGCTTACGGAACAGACTACCTTCCCACCCACCCCCTGACTCGGTCCCGTACCTTGAAAAGACTCAGAAAAAATGTGAAATCCCAGAGCCTACTATATCAATCCTAAGAGATGAAAAATGCCTTTTCTCTACTGAAAGAAGCTATATCACCACCAGTCCTGTACTGTTATAATATGAACCATCCATGAACCGATTGCGAGCTTGCAATCATGGAAACGGGAGGAGACAGTGTTGTCATTGTTGACAGTTGACACCCCTGTCTGGGGGTTGTCAGTGTAAGATGTAAGGGCAAAGTCAAAGGTTTTATTCAGCGTGTCCATTTCCGAGATGTTGACATTAAATAAGGTCTGACTGAGCGAAGATCCCTGTGGGACCCCGCAAAGGATGGAGAACGGGGAAGACTAATATTTTTTAAGGGCAACTGTTTGCAGTCTTCATAACAGAAAGGAAGTCAATAAGGCCAAGGCCTTACTCCTAACTCCTAGTCATGTCTGTCGGGCAACCAACAGCTCATGATTGACAGTATCAAAGGTCGCCGACAGATCAAGGAGAATAGGAGAATGTTTATTAGCTAAACGACTACCAATTGCCGCAGCGTAAGATTAGTGCCTTATGCAGGTTCCCCTTCCTGCGCATAAACAATCCAGAATGGCGATTTGTAACTCATATATCAGCTGCATTGTGCAGCACACATATAAGTTGCAAATCCTCAATTTTTTAATGATTGTTTAAGTGCACAAAGGGACACCTTCCTGCACATAAACAATCATTCATGGTGTTTTGCTGTTTCTATGTGTGCAAAAAACACAGTTGATGGACAGAATGTAGAACAATGTCATACATTCACCCCAGTGCAAGGATCTGGGCCTAAATCCATCGTTTTTTTGCACTCCACACCACCCTGGGTTAAACACTGGCTATATGCAAATCAGCTCTGACCCTGTGCCTCATGGGAACAGTCCAGTCCGAACTACCAAGCCATGTCTTTCCCAGACCGGAATCAAGCATCCAAGGACCGGTTTCTGGCTATCAGCCTTCATCAGCCTGGATAGCTTGACTCCAGTGGTCTGGAGAGCCTGGGACTCACGTCTGAGCATACCCAGCCCACTGGGGGTGAAATTTGCAAAAAACACAGTTGATGGACAGAATGTAGAACAATGTCATACATTCACCCCAGTACAAGGATCTGGGCCTAAATCCATCGTTTTTTTGCACTCCACACCACCCTGGGTTAGACACTGGCTATATGCAAATCAGCACTGACCCTGTGCCTCATGGGAACAGTCCAGTCCGAACTACCAAGCCATGTCTTTCCCAGACCGGAATCAAGCATCCAAGGACCGGTTTCTGGCTATCAGCCTTCATCAGCCTGGATAGCTTGACTCCAGTGGTGTGGAGAGCCTGGGACTCACGTCTGAGCATCCCCAGCCCACTCGGGGTGAAATTGCAAAAAACACGGTTGATGGACAGAATGTAGAACAATGTCATACATTCACCCCAGTACAAGGATCTGGCCCTAAATCCATCGTTTTTTTGCACTCCACACCACCCTGGGTTAGACACTGGCTATATGCAAATAAGCTCTGACCCTGTGCCTCATGGGAACAGTCCAGTCCGAACTACCAAGCCATGTCTTTCCCAGACCAGAATCAAGCATCCAAGGACCGGTTTCTGGCTATCAGCCTTCATCAGCCTGGATAGCTTGACTCCAGTGGTGTGGAGAGCCTGGGACTCACGTCTGAGCATCCTCAGCCCACTCGGGGTGAAATTGCAAAAAACACAGTTGATGGCCAGAATGTAGAACAATGTCATACATTCACCCCAGTAAAAGGATCCGGGCCTAAATCCATCGTTTTTTTGCACTCCACACCACCCTGGGTTAGACACTGGCTATATGCAAATCAGCTCTGACCCTGTGCCTCATGGGAACAGTCCAGTCCGAACTACCAAGCCATGTCTTTCCCAGACCGGAATCAAGCATCCAAGGACCGGTTTCTGGCTATCAGCCTTCATCAGCCTGGATAGCTTGATTCCAGTGGTGTGGAGAGCCTGGGACTCACGTCTGAGCATACCGAGCCCACTCGGGGTGAAAATTCTATGTGTGCAGCACAATACAGCACGAACGGAAACAGCAAAACAAGGAGAAATTACCCATTTCTCCTTATTTTGTCATGTTGAGACCATGTTTTCCCTGGTCTTAATTTTGGCGCTGCCTCCTATTAATGCCACCTTTGTAAATAGGTGGAAGTGTCAAAATCAATGGGTGTTGCGGCCAAACGCCCAAAGCAATACCCATAGCCCACACCTCTCATGCTAAGTGTAGCGTGAAAGGATTATTTACAAGATGGCGTTAAGCCAGGTTAAATGACTTAACGCTGCCTTGTCAATAAGCAAAGGGTTTATCATCACAGGAATGTCATAAAAAGTGATGTCCCTGTGGCGATAGGGCTTGTAAATATGAGCCAAAGTGTTGAAATAAAAAAATATTGAAAATTAGTAGGCCAAAACAGTCATTTGTGACTACGGTTTCATTTGTAACTTCTTATCACAATGGCCGGTTTAATAAAGCAATATATCATTACATGTGTGATACCATTCTGGTTGCCGGGATATACATATAGGGCTTGTGGGCTTTCAAAGAACTTTAGGAATCCTGAGCCAATAACTGAACAACACCTTGCAATGGTTTTTTCATTGTGTACTGGGTATAGAGCAATTCATGTGGTAATATATATAGGTGAAAAATAGCTATCAAAGCAGCCTATATATTTCTGAAATGGGCACAAGATATGGAGTTTTTGGGCAGTGGTTATTTGCACATCTTGGAATTTATGGGTTCCTGTACTTGCAGGTGAATTGTAGGGTATTTCACAAAATGTTTTCTTTCCTACACACTAGCTTACATTCGGGAGGCAGAAACACAGAGAAATAGAAGAGGTAATAACACCTGTTCTACCACGCTGTGTTTCCCTAAGTCTCTCGATACAAATGGTACCTCATTTGTGTCGGTCGGGCTAGTACCCGCGACAGGAAAGCATCAACATATCACATCTTTTCACTGAAAAAGTATCATTTTTTTCCAAAGTGCCTAGCTGTGGATTGTGGGCCCTAGCTCAGCCGGCACCTATGGCGACCTAGCAAACCTGTACACTTTGGAAACTCGACACCTGTTGGAATCCAGGATGGGGTGCCTTGCATTGCTCTCACCAAGTTGTTTCACCCAGCATCCCTTGCAAACCTCAAACCTTGACTAAGAAAACACATCTTATATTTCTGTAATGGAAAGTTCTGGAATCTGTGGGTAGCCACAAAGTACCTTCCACACAGCAGTGCTCTACCTCTTCTGATAAGAATGATACCTCACTTGTGTGGGTGAGACTTAGTGCCCATGACAGGAAATGGCCCAAAATGCATCATGGAAACATCATATTTTTCCACTCAAAACTGATCAGTTTTTTGCAAAGTGTTTTAGATGTAGATTTTGGGCCCTAGCTAAGCCTGTACCTCGGGAAACTTAGCAAACCTGTTCATTGTAGAAAACTCAACACTTAGAGAAATCCAGGACGGGGTGACTTGTGTGTCTTGTTACTTGAGTGAACCTGGCTTGTGTCTGTTTCTGTGGTCATTGTCAAAATGATCAACTTCGATGTACCATAATTAGTACTTCAATTGGCCAATATGAATCAATTTTTAAATATATTTCTGAATATGGCCAGTTTACATAGCTTTTGGGCATCTTTCTAGGACTCTGCTAACTTTGTATGGTGCTCTATATGTTCTGCTCTGGCTGAAGTCCACTGTCCTAAGTGCAGAGATAGCCCTCGGGGTGATTCAGCGCTATATAAGTCAATAAACTTCAAACTTCCTTACGCTCCCCCCCCCCCAATTATGCTAATTATTTTTAGGTTTCTGATGAACTTTGTCCATCTCATGATGTTCATCACTAATAAAGTCTATCCCCCTTTTTTTCTTTCAAACACTCCATCCATTGGAGATATCTCCTTTGCTTTCAGCTTCTCTTATCTTCTCTGCTGACGATGCACACATGTATTGTGTATCGTCAGCACAGAGATAAGGAGAAGCTGATAACGTTTCTAAATGAAGTTAAAGTCTCACATTCAAATTTTCAGAAAATAGCCTGAAGTAATTCTCATTTACTTAACTGTGAACAATGCTCTCTGATATCAATATGTTGATGTGGATTTTTTTATTATTTTATCTAGTATGGTTGCTGCAATTGTGCATTTAGTATGTTTATTAGACAGACTAACTATCAATTACTCCAGCGTCATTTTAGTGCCTTTGTTAGACGTGGCATCATTGTCGTGAGTCTCCCTTCCATTTAGACGGCTTGCCTCCTCTGTTTTGATATGTGTTTGCTGGTTTTATGCTTTTTATGTTTTATGGTTTTTATGCTTTGGGCACTGTGCCACTGCAAGGCGTGGGATATACTCCTCTCAGTTCACCTCCACAGGTTCACGGGCAACAGGGCTCCTCCTCAGCACTCCTCGGCAGTCGCAAGATGATTATTCCCCTACTACTCATCTACTCATCATTGTAAAGATTCAACCTTTATATTCCTACATTTACAGCTATCATTTCTTCCAACTCCACTTTCAATCTGTAAATATATAAAATCTTTGATGTTGAGCTTTGTTGTTCTATTCCCTGTGCCCATCTTCCTAAATCTCCTGGAGTGACCGCTGTCGAGCTTCTGGTTCCTAAAGGTAGCACAGACCCTTTCTCTTTTGAATTTCCAGGTGTAATTCTTTTCGGAGTTTCAATTAAAGGTTCCCCTATCAGAAGATCCATTAAGGAAATGACTGAATCATACTCACTAGCTTGATCATCAGATATTACTATCTCTTTTCTGGGATTATTCAAAAGAATTGCTACAGCTTGAGGTTTTGGGCAACTCACTTTATCTCCATATAATGGGCTAACAGGACCTATAGTCACTGGTAATGTCAAATCTTCCGTATTTCAATTCAATTGACTTATTTTTTGTACCATTTCCTCTTTAGTTCTATTTAATGCTTCTCTTTCTTTATCTAGAAACACCCTATTAACTGATGTATCATGTAACATTTGGGGAATTAAAGGTGTTCCCATTACCATTGCACTTGTGGTAACTCTACTGGGTCCTTCTTGATACGGTGGAGGGTTTTTAGTTAAGATATCCTCCAACAATTCATCACCTAATTCACCATAGCCTGTCACATTCATGTGTTTTGTTTTCTTCTTACACTTGCTTCCTGACTGTTCCTCAGCCATTAATACGGGGCATAAACCTTCTGATACCATAGCTCTTCTCCATTGCTTCATCTGACCTTTGCGTGACTCGTTAATATCTGGAACAAATTGTCTATATTTCCCACCTCTGCATTTCTCTCGTTCAAATGACTCTGTCTCCCACTCTTCCAAAGCCTCGTACTGAGTTAACCTAGGTCTTGGTTCTAAATCATTCATTCTCAGTCTCAAATTCTGAAGAATTCTCCCATTAATCGTACCATGTTCTGGAAAAGCTAGAACTCCATCACCGTTTGTACATTCCATCCAATTCTCCAACCATACACAAGTATGATATCCTCTTTCCATCATCATAAGTGAAGCAGGTGTTTTTGGTGGCGGAATAGGAATTCCCTCTCTAGTCAATACAGGCTTATCTTTCTTAAAGAAATTCTTAATTTATTTTATTTGCTACATTATTCACTTTTCTCCATACATTCTTGATGAACGATACATGAAAGAATATTCCGTGAAACATTGAACTCTACTATCTGTGCGACTCACACCAGCAATCAAATCATAATCCAACGTACAATTTCTTCTTAACCAATGCTAACAAGGCTTCTATCTGTCAACAAATCAGGCTCACGCTCATGGACTGACCAATGGCAGTGCAGCCTTTTGTGACATCAGTTTTACTCCTTACTACTGACCCCTCCTTTACAATCTGCTACTGTCTCACGCACGCTGTTTCAACCAATCCCAGCATGACTCTCTGTGACATCAGCACAACTCCGGCGACTGACCCTCCCTTCACTTCACAAGTGAATACTAAAACTTATTTCTTTACTTTTCTTTTAAAAAATACCATTAGTACAACGTAAAAACATTCACTACTCTGCCTGTTCCACTAATTCAACTTTTTCTGAATTCCCATAATTGCTCCTCTTCCACTGCGAGTAAAAGACCTCTGTTTCCTCTTCATTCAAGCTCGGAAGAATCTGCTAATCCTTCAGCGTTACCCTTACTGGGAAATAAGACCAACGTTTCACCAGCGAACTCTCTGCTGTCATTCACACTCGACTTCTATATGAAATAGACGCTAGTTTAATACTGCCAGTCCTTGTGCAGGTTCTCAGTATTATTTCAACAGACGAGTAACCTCACTGCAGTGTGGCTTCTGTCACCACCCACTATTCCTTTCACCGGGTTTTCCGTACAACATAAAACAAGACGCTAACTCTTTTGTTAAACATAAATCAATGATCAATAATCAAAATTTATCACAGTCAAAAGTGGCATCATTGGTGTGAGTCTCCCTTCCATTTTTGATGGATTGCCTCCTCTGTTTTTGCTGGTTATATTCTTTGGGAACTGTGCCACTGCTAATCAGTGCCACAGTGCAAGTGCTCCCTGTGCTAAATTAATGTACTAATTGGTGATTCCATGATTGGGTTATTTGATTTACCTGTCAGCCCCTAGTACAGTGCACCATGTGTGCCCAGGGCTTGTAAATCAAATGCTGCTGGTGGGGTTGCAGCACTGGTTGTGCCACCCATAGAAGCAGCTTGTAAACTGTGTCTCAGACCTGCCATTGCAAGGCCTGTGTGCAGTCTAGCACTGCCATGTCGACTTGGCCAAGTGCATTCACTTGCCAGTCCCTAAACCTTCCCTTCATGTTAGACACCCCGTGGTAGGCCCAAGGGCAGGGTGCGTTGTACGTATAAGGTAGGGCATGCTCTGATGTGTGTAGCATGTTCTAATAGTGAACTGGAGCCATTTTCGTTTTTCACTATTGAAGGCTACCTGTTCACAATAGGTCAGAATGGGCAGTTAGATTATTACATTCTTAAAATCCTAACTGACTCAGGGAACATGGTAGAAATTATTTAGTAAGCTGAACTCAGAATGATAGAATACATCTTTTAGTAAAGTTGGTTTTAATATTCTGTGTTTGAAAATACCACTTTTAGAAAGTAGGTATTTTCTTGCCTAACTCTCCAGGCCTGCCTCTGCTTGGTTGTGTATTCCTTGTCTTGGTTTGTGAGTGACAGGGCTTGGGGATTCCAGGAGACACAGCAAAAAGCAAAAGATAGAAGGTTTTCAACTTGCGCTCAATTGTCAATTGTACAGATGAGAGGTATTAAAGCTGCTACAAGGGATAATAGTGACGTCTATCTAGCGTCATAAATGATGTAGTAAACCACATTCACAATGTAATATACAATATATCCCGAGCATAACTGAATTGTGTACAAAACAGCTGTTGAATAAAATAACGTATTCCAAAATCGGTGTCAATCTTCTTCTTTAATGTTCTTTTCAAGCATCAAACATCTCTTCGGATTTACTAGCCAACACGTGTTTCGTCTATTTACAGCAGTTTATGCAATTAGACCTTATCAGGGCAGTCTATTTATTTGCGGTATTAATATTGCAGCTGGCTTGATGTTTAAAGCGACGTTGTCTATAGGCTTAAAAACGTTGAAAAACGATCGAGTCAATCGAAGATGTAGCACCTTAGTTAGTATTAATGAACACGACCCACGTCAGGGCTGGTCCAATTTCCACATCCGTATTATTTCGGAGGTTTTGGAGTCTTGGTAGATGCACGAGTACGGCGTCTAGATTCCAAGAGACAGGTTGGGGCAGTCCAATGGTAAATAGAGAGATCTGCATCTAGATGGGAGGGAGGAGTTGCACCCGGGACCTGAATAGGGCTGGGCCTTCCCTCTACAATGCTGGCTCCACCTCTTGTGGCTTGTCTGATGTGTCTGCCCTGCACTGTGAAAGGAGAGGAGGATTCAGGTCAACAGAGTGCTCCAGAGCTGTATCTTCCTTCCCTTGTGCTGGCTCCACCTCCTGTGGGGCGGCTGATGCCTCTGCCCTGCACAGTGAAAGGAAGAAGAGAGTCGTGTAAACAAAGTGCTCAAGGACTGGTTTGGACTAGGCAGAGGCATCTCTGCCTTCAGAGAACAAACAATTTTGGGGTATAAATATTGGGACCCTGATCCCACGAAATTAGATCACTTCTGGAACAAGAAACCTTTTGCCAAGGAGATGAACCAAGGAAGCTGCAGGAGTTTTACTGCCCCTCTGCCAGTGTGCTGTTTGCTGGGTTGGCCTGCAGTGGTTGCTTCATTGCCAAGGAAAGGAGAAGGAACTTTTTAAGGACTTTCATTTACAGAATATTCTCCAAGGGCTTGAACTATGCTTGCCTCCTGCTGAAGTCTCAGGGACAAAAGACTTTACCTCCAGCTCCCCACTGAATTTCCTTGCTGGGAATTCTAACTCCAGGCATTTGCATGTCGCTGAGAACTGGAAGCAGGATGCATCGAGAAGAAGCGTGTCGCTGCCGCAGCTGACATCATCACATCGTCGGAGAAGTGAGCCTTCGCCGCATCTCCCCGGAAGGGTGTGTGCACCAAAGCTGCGTGTTGTCGCATCACCGGAGAAGCGTGATGCCATCGAGAAAGTCGCCATCGCATCACCGCAGAAGCATGTCGCAGCACCTGTCGCGGCTCCAAAGTACAGTTGACGCAAGGCTGCCAGAGGGTCATCGCATCGTCATCGCTTTGCCACATCAAGGGCACCATCTTCTCGCATCGCAACCGGATCATCGCATCGCATCAAGGCGCCATCTTGCGCACCACAACGGGCCTGCAGGCAGAGAATCTACGCCTCACCTCCGCACCGGTAAGGATCACGGCGCATCCCCTACTCTGCGCAAGCCTTGAGGCACGACACATCATCTCCCCCGGATCACTAAACCGACGCATCTCCCCTTTTGCGAGCCTTTTATTTACTTTGCGTTACGCATCAAGGTACTTTGTTGAGAACTTTGTCGCATTTACCATCATCTTGAACTAAGCAACTTTTATCATCTTTAAGCCATCTTAAGTGTAGTATTGTGGGATTTTGTCGTTTGTGGTCTTGTGTTTAAGTCTATATAAAGAATACTTATTTTTATAAAACCTGTGTTGTGTCCATCTGTAGTGTTTTCACTGTATTACTGTGTATATTCACAAATACTTAACACACTGCATCTGAGATAAACCTGTCTGCTCGTGCCAAGCTACCAAGGGGGTGAGCAGGGGTTAATAAGGAGTGTAATCCCCTTATCCTGACTTAGAAGTAAGGGTCCCTATTTGGACAAAGGTGAATACCATTGCCACCTTGAGACCCTCAGATCTAACATGCCTTATGCACTTGGGCGTTATATACACATTTCCCATAATCATATTAATTGTTAGATTTGGGGGTCTCTAGTTGGCACAGGTAGGTACTTGTGACAAATAGGGACCCTTGGCTCTAGTCTGTATAAGGGGATTACACTCCTAAAATAACCCCTGCTCACCCCCTTGGTAGCTTGGCACGAGCAGAGAGGCTTATCTCAGAGGCAGTGTGTGAAGCATTTGTGACCACATACAATAACCCAGTGACAACACTACCGATGGACACCACACAAGGTTTTATATAAAAAATAAGTATACTTTATATAGATTTACCACAAGACCATAAACGACAAAAATACAAAATACTGTTTCTTTAAGATGGCAGTTTTAGCTTAGTTCAGTTCAGTTCTTAAGATGTGACACTTTGCGTCAATGTACCTTATGATGCACTGCCAATCCACGACAAGCAATGTGGCAGCGAGGGAAATGCGGCAAAGTTCAGGTGCAAAGAAATAAAGACGTAAAGATCTTCCAGATGCGGCACGCTTCTCGGGGATGCGAGAAGTTGTTAATTCGATGCGTGGACTGCAACAGCGACACCCTTGTTCATAAGTGCCACAGCAACAGCTTCAGCTGCAACAATCTTCTCCTACGTTTACGTGAAGCTTCCACACAATGCGACAAATACAGCGGCGACATCCTTGCTCAGAAATGCGACGGCAGCAGCTCCAATGGCAGCGCGCTTCTTGGGGGATGCGAGGCGCTTTCCTCAATGCGGTGCAATGCGACAATTCCATCAGCGACACCCTTGTTCAGAAGTGCGAAAGCAGCAACAGCGACGGCGACTCTTCTTCCTCATAGTGAGACTCTTCTCTTGGTGCAATGCGACAACTCCAGCGGCGACACCCTTGTTCAGAAGTGCGACGGCAGTCAGCAGCGATGGCGAAACGCTTCGTTTTCGTTGAGTCGTGCTTTCAGCTCCTTGCAACACGCAGTCCCTCAGAAGGCCCAAAACGGCAGCAGGCCCTTCCAAAGAATTCCGGGGAGCTGGAGGGTGAAGTCTGTGTCCCTGAGACTTCAGCAGGAGGCAAGCTTTTTTCCAAGCCCTTGGAGATCCTTCAAAGTTTGAAAGCAAAGTACACAAAGTTCCTTTCTCCTTCCTTTGGCAGTAAGGCAACCACTGCAGGCCAATCCCCTAAGCAGCACTTCAGTTTAAGAATAGTCTCTCCTCAGTTTCTTCAGGTTGATCTCCTCAGTTAAGGTTTCTTCTTGTAGTACAAAAGTGATCTAATTTCTTGGGATCAGGGTCCCAATATTTATACCCCAACATCCTTTGTTCTCTGAGGGGAGAGGGGCCTGTGCCCAGTCCGAACCAGTTCTGAAGCACTCTGTTTACCAGACTTCTCTTCTCTTTTCACAGTGCAGGGCAGAAACATCAGACACCCCATAGGAGGTGGAGTCAGCATTGTGGAAGGCAGGCGCAGCCGTATTCAAGGTTAAGGTGCAACTCCACCCTCCCATCTAGATGCCGATCTCTCTATTCACCACTGGACTGACTCATCCTGTCTCTTGGAATCCTCCAGCCCTGTCACTCACAAACTCCAGACAAGGAATACACAACGAAGCAGAGGCAGGCTTGAAAGGTTAGGCAAGAAAATACCTACTTTCTAAAAGTGGTATTTGCAAACACAGAATGTTAAAACCAACTTCGATAAAAGATGCATTTTATCATTCTGACACCAGGCATACTAAACTCGAATTTCTACCATGTTCTCTATGTCAGTTAGGATTATGAAATGTAATAATTCTAACATAATTCTAATATAATCAGGCCAATCATCTTGAACACCCTAAATTCCTCTATTACCGCAGGAACAGTACCAGTGGCATGGAAATGGACTCAGGTCAGAGCACTACTAAAAAAAAACAATCTTGATCCTGCAACTATGGCTAACTACCGTCCAATCTCCCTCCTGCCATGGCTGAGCAAGCTGCTAGAGAAGCATATCAATTCCACCCTGGTTAACCATCTGGAGTCTAACCACCAACTCCATGACTCTCAAGCAGGCTTCCGCCCGAAGCTCGGGATGGAGGTTGCCCTATTGGCAGTAACCGAGTCAGCCCGGAGGTCCATGGACCAAGGCGGCACTACAGCAATCATTTTGCTTGACCTTAGTGCCGCCTTTGACACAGTGGATCACAACATTCTGCTCTCACGCATAAGACACCTTGGAGTCACAGGGCGAGCCCTCAACTGGCTGCAATCCTTTCTGGAAGGCCGGGTGTTCCAGGTCACGGAGGGTGCCGCTCAGTCCAAATCTTGGCCCCTCAACTGCGAGGTCCCCCAGGGCTCTTCCCTAAGTCCCACTCTTTTTAATATATATTTATATGGAGCCTTTAGCAGAGATAGTACGCCCCTTCGGCATTGAAATTGTCACCTACGCAGATGACACCCAACTGGTGGTGGCACTCAAGGTATACACCCGTTACGACGCAACTTTTACTCCGCACTACCATTACAACGCGGGCATTACAACGCATGACATTACAACGCATTGCGCTGGGGGGCGCTCTAGGATAAGAGGTAAGTTTAATTTACTATCCAACACCTTCCCTAGGGTCCACGGGGACTGGAGTTAGAATAGTAAATTATACTTACCACTATCCAGCACCCCAAAGCGCTATGCGTTGTAACGGTATTCGTTGTAAATACCGCGTTGTAATGGTATGCGGAGTAAAAGTATGCGTTGTAACGTCATACATCCGGCACTCAACCATCCCGAGGGTGCGTCTAGCACTCTGGGCAGCTGCCTAGAAGCAATAGCCGACTGGAACTAAATGGGGACAAGACGGAACTGATCTTCCAGGGAAAGAGCCCATCGCCCAGAGCAACCATCGACTGGCCGACCTGTATGGGCACCCCACCAGAACCCAAAGACCAGATCAAAAGTCTAGGAGTATGGCTAGACAGCACCTTAGGTTTCAACCAGCAAGCCACCAAGCTCTCCGCAACCTGCTTCGGCCTGATGAGGATGCTGAGGAAAATGTTGCCTCTTCTCCTCTTTCTTTCAAGCGCGGAGGATCATGGTGCAGGCTCTAATCCTGTCCTGTCTCGACTACGGGAACGCCCTGTACCTGGGCGCTCCGGCGAGTTCCATCAATAAACTTCAGGTCAATGAGAACTCTGCTGCACGTCTACTGCTTGGATTACCTCGGAAACACTCAGGGTCAGCCGCCTTGAGGAAACTCCACTGGCCAGAATCCAATTCAAAGCGATGTGCATAGCCCATAAAGCTCCCATAACTTTGCTTGGGGCGGTTCTAGGAGGATCCAACAACCACCGGATTGTTCAGCATGATATGCTCTTTGTGTTGGCAGCAACTCGGAAAATTAAACGAGCTAGATGGGGGGGCCGCTCATTCTCTTGGAACGCTGCCTCCTGTTGGAACTCCCTGCCCCTCACCCTACGCAGCGAACCAGATCTTCCCAAGTTTCGCAAACATTTGAAAACCTTCCTCTTCCAGTAACCTCCCATTCTGATAGCTGCCTCTGCCCACCCGTCCTAAGCGCTACGAGGCCTCAAGGTAGAAGCGTGCTTTACAAAACCTCCTTTCATTTCATTTCATTCATTTTAACAGCGTATTCTGGCCTATGGATAACAGGTAGCCATGCAATAGTGAAAAACGAAAATGGCTGTAATTCACTATTATGACATGCCACACACACCAGGGCTTGTCCTACCTTATACTTACAATGTACCCTGCCCTTGGGCCTACTATAGGGGGGACTGATATGAAGAAAGGGGAAGGTTTAGGGACTGGCAAGTGGGTGCACTTGCCCAGTCAGCATGACAGTACCAGACTGTACGCAGGCTCTGCAATGGCAGACCTTAGATACCTTTTCAAGGCTGCTTCTGTGGGTGGCACAACCAGTGATGCAGGCCCACCAGCAGCATTTGGATTTACACGCCCTGGGCACACTCAGTGTTCTGTACTAGGGTCTGACCGGTAAACCAAATAGCCAAACATGGAACCACTGATTAATACATCAATTTACAGTAGGGAGCACTTGCACTGTGGCACTGGACAGCAGTGGCACAGTGCCCAAAGAATGTAGCACCAGCAAAAATACATGAGGCAACAGCAAAAAAGGAAGGGAGACCCACGCCAATGGTGCCAGGTCTAACATTAATCCTAAATTATCAACGGTAGCTGGCTTCATTTATCTTAAGTAAGAGCCACACATATATCTGAAATGTATCACTGTGTTTATTGATGCTAAGTGTACTTGTTTGGAATCTGTTTTGATGCAAGTTAGCCTAAAGTTTAACCAGGCCAGAGTAACAGCAATTTCATTTTATTAAGTTTCTTGCCAGTATCTTCTTTTTTCACTCCCCTGCAGGTGTCTTATCATTGCATTCATTAACCCTTTCGCTGCTAGGCCTTTTCCCCCCTCCCCCCAGTGCTCAGCCTAAATTTGGCTTTTCAGGATATTTCCCGCTTAGGCCTCCAAAACTTGTTTTCACATAGGCTATCCATGCCGAATCGGTGTCCTTCTTTGTCAACATCGTGGGGATTCTAATGAATAGCCAAACCATAGCTACATTTTGGTAAAATGGTAAAACAAAACGCAGCATAAAAAAGTGTCTAGTTTTTCTCTTGCAAATGGCATCAGCGAATATTTTGTGGTGCTAAAATCACAATTTTTCCAGCTTTCAGGAACAGGCAAACTTGTATAAAAAACAACTTTTTACCAAAATGTCTTCTTTCTCACACACTGGCTTACATTCAGAAGGCAGAAACACAGAGAAAAAGAATAGGTAATAACACCTGTACACTATTCTGTATTTCCTTAAGTCTGTCAAGAAACATGGTACTCACTTGAGTGGGTAGGGTTAGTATCCATGACAGGAAAGGCACCAAAACGCAACATGGACACATCACATTTTTCCACTGAAAACATACTGGGTTTTTTTCAAAGTTCCTAGCTGTGAATTGTGGGCTCTAGCTCAGCCGACACCTAGGGAAACCTAGAACACCTGTTCATTTTTTAAAATTAGAAACCTGGGGCAATCCAGGATGGGGTGACTTTTGTGGCTCTCAATGGTTGGGTTTATCAAAAAACCTCAAACCTTTACTAAAAAACACGCTTTCCTCACATTTTTGTAATGGAAAGTTGGGAAATCTGTGGGAATCCACAGACTACCTTCCACCCAGCAGTGCCCTAAGTCTTCTGATACAAATGGTACTTTACTTGTGTGGGTAGGCCTAGTGCCCGCAACATGAAAACGCCCAAAACACAACATGGATACATCACATTTTTCCACTAAAAAATCATCTTCTCTGATCATCTGTGCTGACGATGTACAGATGTGTTTGTGTATCGTCAGCACAGAGGGAGAGGTGTGGCGCCGCGGCCAGGGCGACTGACGCTGGAAGCTGGGGATCACGGTTCGATCCCCGGCACCGGTGGCAGATTAGCCCAGCACCATGTGACTCTGGGCAATAGCTTGCTTAATATTCCCGACGGCCCCCAGCGCCTAGAGACCCTTACGGGTGATTGTGCGCTTTACAAATGTGGATTATTATTATCAAGAGAAGACGATAACTTTTATAAATCAAGTCTCACATACAACATTTTGAAAGAAGCCTGAAGTAATTCTCACTTACTTATCTGTGAACACCAGGACTCTTTAAGGCCCTCTAATATCAATATGATGATGTGGATTTTATACTTGTGTATCTAGTAAAGTTGATGTAATTTGACAGACTAACTAACAATTGGTCCAGAGTCATTTTAGTGCCGAATGCACTTGTGTGCTATATTCACGTTATGCGCTAATCATATTAATCAATGTATTCATTAATGAACAGTAGGTGGCTTCACTTATCTTAAGTAAGAGCCACGCATATATCTGAAAGGTATTACTTTGTTTATTGAGGCTAACTGTACTTGTTTTGAATCCATTTTGATGCAAGTTAACTGAACGTTTATCCAGGCCTGAGTAACGTGAATTTCACTTCATAAAGTTTGTTCCCAGTGCCTCCTTTTTTCTCTCCTCTGCAGGTGCCTTATCATTGCATTCATTAACTGCTAGGCATCCCCCCAGGGGGAAGCCTTTTTTTGTCTTTTAGGATTAGTTCAAGTTCAGGCCTCCATAACATTTTTCACATGGGTGATGTAGGAAACTGAGTTTTGGTAGCAGTAGTCCCCTCACTTTTGTGCCTGGTTTTTGATGCAACTTTGACTGCAGTGAACTGGGTCCCACTGACCAGGGTCCCAGTGCCAGTGTTCCTTATATAAAATCTATACCTTTTGTTTCCCATTTGGCACAACTTCAGTGCACCATGTAAGTCTCTACCTGATGGTACCCCTGGTGCCTAGGGCTTTGGCATTGAAGAGGGACAGACTGGTCTTGTGAGTCCATGCTACCTATATGTATGCTGAATGATTTCTTCTTTCCCTAGGTTAACATTGCAAAATCTGAAAAATCTATGTCAGGACCGGAGGCTCCGATTATCCTTCTCATTTCTTTACTGAAGAAATCTCAGCAGTTGCTCAGATAACAATAAAAGAAATAAACTCTACAATACCCATGAACACACACTGGATATCACATGACATAGAGAACCCCCTATAAAAGGTCCATAAGAGAACACCAAATCCTCTTTCTTTGCTGCTCGGCAGCCAGTTAAGTGCTTTACCATTGCACTTACATTATTTCATGCTTTGTTTGCATTGTGTTGCTGTCGCGTTATTGCTTGCTTTGTTTGCTCTTTGCTTCGTTGTTCGCCGTGTGGCGCTTGCAGCTCATTGCGCTTGTTTCATTTAGATGCTCCAGTTCTTTGATTTTGTTTCCTTTTGGGAGCGTGTGTCACCTCCCTGGTTTCGATGCTTTACGCCCGCGCGTATTTCTTTGTTGTGGAGTGGGAGTGCGGGGCAGGAGGACGCACGTATTGTTAGCGCGTTGACCTCTCTCTATTGCGCTCAGGCGGTCATTACCGCGCATGCCCAGCGGGAAATTTCTTTATATTTTTTTACGGTATTAAGGTTTCTTTAGCGCGGGAGAAGCGCTGTTTATGCTCTTTTGCCCACTAGCCTGGCGACAGCCCCAGTTTTAAGTCCAAACGTCCCCCATTACGAGTTTGTGCTGAATAATTGTGCATAGGCATTGCCTAGAGTGGTTCTTGACAAACTCTCCCTCCACGCTTAATTTTTATTTTTTTGCAGTTGCTTTGTATCTGTGTTGTTGGCTTGCCTGAGGTATATCACTCCCCCTTATTTTGCTTTCTGGCAATACACTTGGTTGCAGTGTTTACACTTCCTCCTGTGGGCATTATTTACACTACTAGTGTTACTATGGCTGAATATTATGATGAGGAAGGTTATTACTATGATGAAGGGGCCTCTGGGTTCATGGAGCAAGAGTTGATGTGGGTGTCCAACATTCTGTTAATAAAGCGCTGGTTTGTGCTATTGAGCCTTTGACACGCCATCTGTGTTGGTATGCTTTGTAGCAGGGCTGGCTGCCAAATTCTTCTGGTCGTTCTTCCTCGACCGCAGCAAAGGTTGCGAATCCTCATAAGTCTGACTTTGATAAGTTAGCCAAGGCTCTCTCTAATGACCATTCCTATGGTTATTCTTCCAAAGATGCTCCGGTCTCACATTCTCGCCAGACGGACGATGGGGACACTTCTTCTGGCACGTCTTCGGACCATGAAGCTTCTCCTCCTGCTAAGAAGGCTCGTAAAGAGCATTTTGTTGATGCACCTACTAATCCACAAATCCTTACTTTTCATCCTACAGAAATTGTGCACCCTAATTCATCTTCCTGGCTCCCGTCCACGGAGGTAGCGGATTATGTCCAGTCCCATATTCGCCAACCTTTTGACAAAGATGTGAGGACGCGTCTGCGTTCTGAATGTCCTCGGCCAGGTCTAGCTGATAAATTGGCGGAAACGCCCGAGGTCCATCTCTCCATGATGACTCACCTCAAGAAGTACGCTAAAGACCCCAAAAAAGGAATTAATAGATCATGGCGTTCTTATCAGGACAAGTTGTTAGACTTGTTTGGTCCCCTCACAAAAATTTGGGAGCTGGTTTTCGGGCTAAGGAGTCCGCCTTCGCCATTGACCGAGATGAGTTGATTGGGTGGGCTCAGAGAGCCATCTGTCAATTGGGTGACGCCAATTGTGCCATGTCGTGTGAATGCAGACGATCTATTCTATAGAAGTTGGACCCAAAGTTAGCGGAATTGTCCTCTTCTTAGTCTTTGCTCAGGGTTTACAGTTTAGTCAGCCTTTTCTTAAAGAACTGACCAAATTTGTTGCCATGTTCAGTGGCCTAGATCAAGCTCAGTCCTCCCTTCAACGAGCTTTTTGCCCAGTTTTTGGATGGGCCGGACGATATAGGTGACGATCGTTCGGCTGCGGTTTTGACCAAGGCGCCCAGTGTGGCTCTCAGTCCCATCGTGGAGGTTATCAGGACTCAGGATATAACAAAAACTCCTCCTTCTATCCCACTCGCAGAGCACACAAGTTCAGGAAAGGACGTTATGGTGGAAATCAAGGAGGACATCACAATTCCTCAGCTTCAGGTGAGCTTGATTGCAGCTTCAGAAGTTTTGTTGGGGAGCAGAATTGATTTTTTTCTCCCCAGTTGGCAACAGATCTCGAGCAATGCACGGGTGTTAGACACTGTAAAGGGTTACAAGATAGAGTTCTTCAGTTTTCCCATTCAGACTCTGCCTCCAGCGCCCCTAGTTTTTTCCCTTCAGGATCAGGCTGTCATTTCCATGGAAATAGATTCTGTTCTGCAAAAAGGGGCCAAATTCAGATCATCCATCATCCTCAGGGGTTCAGTAGCAACATCCTTCTGGTTCAAAAGAAAGGTGGTGGGTCCAGACTAGTTCTCAACCTCAGGGACTTCGATGGCCATGTCGTTTATAGACACTTCAAGATGGAGGGCATCCATCTTCTTCGGGACCTTCTTCAGGAAGGGGACTGGATGGTCCATCTAGAGCTGAAGGATGCATATCTGTCAGTTCCCATTTACGGTCCTCATCATTGGTTTGTGCAATTCCAATGGCAGGTAGTTTGGTTTGAGTAGACGGTTCTCACTTTCAGCCTCTCGTCGGCACCTTGGTGCCTCACGAACCTTCTGAGGCCTGTCGTGGAGTCTCTGGGAGCCCGGGGTGTTAGACTAATAATTTATTTGAATGACATTCTCATCATGGTTCATTGCCCTCCTCTGTTTATGACTCATTCGGAGTGGTCAATAGATCTTTTACAGTCTCTCGGATTTCTAGTGAATCCTCAGAAGTCAGCTCCTTTTACCCATTCAGAAGATCAGATCTATCAAGAGGGAATTGAGGTTGATTTTCCACAAACAGATTGTAGTATTGAGACTCCTAGCCCGGATAGTCGACCTGCTAGCTTCCTCAATCCAAGCAATATTCCCGGGTCCTCTCCACTACTGAGCACTTCAGCGACTCAAAATCCGCCATCTCCAGAAAGGCCTCAAATATTCAGATCAGATTCCTCTCTCGGAGGAGGCGAGGTGAGAGATGTTGTGGTGGTTAGAACACATGGTGTCCTGGAATGGTCGAGCCCTGTTCGGAGTGTCTCCGTAAGTGGAGTCCGATGCCAGTTGGTGGGGATGGGCAGCCCATTGCTGTCAGGTAACTACAGGGGGCCGGTGGTCCCAGAACAAATTGTCTCTCCATATCAATTGTCTGGAGCTCCAGGCAGGGTCACCTGGAATTTGTTGTCTTTCACCACACATGATGAATTGTTGCATTCTTTTCCGCATGGACAATGTGGCAGTGGTATGGCATGTGAATAAGTTAGGGTGGGCGAAATCCAAGATTTTAGCAGAAATCACCAAGGATTTCTGGCACTTTTGTCTTTAGAGGAAAATCACAGTGATTACGGAGTATCTTCAAGGGTGCACCAATCTGATTGCCAATTGGAATTCTCGTCATCTCAGAGATTTCAGCGATTGGAGGCTTCATCCTCGTGTATTCAGGTCTCTAATTCGACTTTGAGGTCCATGCCAGATCGATCTATTTGCCTTTTGACTCAACAGGCAACGTCCAATGTTTTTCAGTTGGCACCTGGATCCGGAAGCTCTGGCTATCGATGCATTTCCGCAGGACTGGCCGTCACAACTGTGTTATGCCTTTCCCCCATATGTGATGATTCCCAGGGTCCTAGCACGCACAAAGAATTATCAGTCAGAATTGATTCTGATCACTCCTCTTTGGAGGGCTCAGGCTTGGTTCCAGGTTCTTCTGGAGATGCTTTGTGCAGTGCCGCACCTTCTTCACCAACGCTGGAATCTGTTGCTGGATCCTCTCAACAACCCGCATCCATTGAAAGAATCGGGTCAAATCTTTCTAGTTGCCTGGCGGTGTTCAGGGATCGCGGGAAAATCTCAGACCTTTCTCGAGACTCTACCCGATTTATCAGTGATGCTTGGTCTCATTATTTATTTATTTAGGGAATTTTATATAGCGCACAGATACCCCATCGGGGTGTCCCGGCGCTACTGTGAGAATTGATGCTGTATCTGACTCAGGTGGTACTAACAGAAAAGAAAGGTTTTTAGGGCTCTCCTAAAAGGGAGTTCCTCCTGGATGGTCCGGATGGACATGGGTAACTTGTTCCAGTGGGTGGAGGCACAGACTTGAAATGTTTTTCCCCCAGAACGAACTTTTTTGAATCTGGGGGTGGAAAGAAGCTGTTTAAAGATGGAACGGAGAAGTCTGGTGTTGCTGTATGGACGGAGGCAGGAGGATAGGTATGCAGAGCCCTTTCCCTTGACTGCCCGGTGGGCTAAGGTAAGTGCCTTGAATTCCGCCCTTTTGTGAATGGGAAGCCAGTGCAGCTTATGCCGGTGGGGGGTGATACATTCATGAAGGGGGAGGCCGCAAACCAGACGAACAGCAGCATTCTGCACTGCAACCCACACAAACGTTATTCCACAGCCTGGAAACAATGGTGTAATTGTGCGGTCAACGGGATGTGGATCCCGCTGCAGTGGATGTCTCTGTGATTGTGAATTTTCTTGCATTCATTGCTTTTCCCGGTCTTGCCTATAGAACAGTTAATACTTTTTGATCTGCCATTTCTGCAGGCCATATTACAGTCAATGTCAAGCCTGCTGGTGAGCATCCCTTAGTCTGCAAGCTACTCAGGGGTGTCAGGTTAGTAAAACCTCCTTGCCTTAAATACATTGAATTATGGGATGTTTCTACTGTTTTACAATTCTTGGAGGCTTGGCCCTCCAATAAATATCTATCACGCAAACAACTTTCTTCAAAATTAACTATGTTATTATGTTTGGTTTCTTGTAAGCGCGTTTCTAATGTCCTTGCGCTGGATCATGCAGGTCATAGATTTTCACCAGAAGGTGTCGCATTTGCTATCTCCAGACGCACTAAGTGTAATACTGCCTCTATTACTTATCCGAGTTTTCCTAATAATCCTAAAGTTTGTGTGATGCGATATAGTAAGGATTATGAGGTAAGTACTGCTGAATTGCGACAGGATATGAGGGGTCAGTTGTTGATTGCTCTGCAAAAACCTTTTCTTTTAAAGAAACAGATTGGGTAAAGATAGATAGAACAACTCAGGAGCCAAATGAGTCTGTACATGCACATTATGAACGGTCGTTACAAGTGCTTAAACAGTATTTTGGTTTTGAGACCATTGGAGATAAAGATTTGAGACATTTTGTGTATCGGTTTGTGTATGGTTTGAAGCAGGAGATTTGTCAGATGATTCAGCAGCACATGTTGTGCTGTCTAGGAAAAACGATCAACGACATTTTGAAATATGCCAAGTATTGCGGAGAGGACATTGAGGCAAGGCATAGAAAGTTGAAAGAAAAAATGATGTGGGCACAAGTGAAATTGGCAGAACAGCAGGAGGATAAATTAAATGCCCGGACTGATAGTCTGATAGGTGAAAGAGCAGAATCAGAATGATCAAGTAAGGAATGGTGGTAGAGTAGGAGGTGGAGTGAATGGAGAGGAAGCAAAGAAGAAGTTTCCTTGTCATGCATGCGGAAAGCTTGGACATTGGAGGAATGAGTGTAAGAATATTCAGCATAATAATGGGCCAAATCAAAATTTAAATCTACAGACGCAGAATGAAGTGATTATTAATCAGCCGCAGCGGGTAGTTACTCCACAGTATCAGGTGCCCCAGCTCCCATGCCAAACTTTATGAACCCTCAAAAATACAGTGTAGACGCCGGATTTCCAGGAGGAAGTGGTAAGAAAAATACTGTGGTTACACAATATGTTTTACATAATGATAATGACGAGACAGACTATGTACAATGACGGTGCCTGAGGGGGGAGGAAGAGGAGTGTGTTCTCGGCGCATCCTTGCCGGTAGATCAATCAGGTCCATTTATTGATGGGAAAGTGGAAGTAGTATTTTGTTCATGCATACCAGTGATTAGGATAGTGTAGCTTAGTTCTGAATTGTGCATGCCCGTCTGCAGTGTTAGTGTTCCATCTCTCATCAGGTGTGATTCCAGCTTCAAGGAGGAGCCTACGAGGACAAAAAACATTGAAAAAGACTGAAGATGTATCAATAGCGTATCACTCTTCACAGAGAGTCCAAGGTTGAAGGTTGTCACTCACTGTATTTTCTTCAGGGTCATACTGTGCCAGTCCATGCAAGTACCTATAGAGAAAAAATTAAGAAAATGATTTAAAACTTTTAAGTAGTACAGACCTTAGTTTAAAGTCTGAATAGGAATGTTTACAATAATACATCAAAAAGCCTCTTTTAAAACAATTTCTACTTGTACAGTTGCACAACACTATTATTCATAAAAGTTTTTCACTTACCAGAAAAGGATAGTTAGTAGGAGTAATCTAAATAACCTATGAGAAAATCTTACTCAACTCAACACAAGATAATCATAAACAGAAGAGGAACAATAGCCTGTCTTATTAAGGGTGTGTTCTTCCAAGAAGAGTAAAATACCAAGCATAATAAGCATGATAAGTTTGGAGAGTATTTCAGTGTGAAGTAATATGTTCATTTGTTTTACAGTGTTCTAAAATATAAAACAACAAGCTCTAGAAGTAGTAGTAGAAGACACCTTAAGAAGAAGACAAGCAGTCTCTTCTCTATCCCCATCCCCTTTCCCCCCTGGGAAATCCTTCACCCCCCCCCCTTTAGTTCTACTTAGGGGTGTTAAGAGGATGCCAGAGAGGCATTGGGAAAAGGCTTCATTCTGCTCATGTGAAGTTCTGGGATCTACTTGATAGAATCTTGATACCTATAGAAACATTATCTATCAGTGGTGAAACCTTTCTCCCTTGAGGGGAATGCTGGGTTAGAAATCAGTGACATTATCTACAGAAGTCTAAGCCCACACTCTTGCCTCTTGAAATAATAATAAACCTGCTGAGCCTTAGATGTTGCAAGCTTGTATCTTTGATGAACCAAAAACCATGAATGATGGATATAAACTCTCTAAATTACTACATAAACTTGGACATTAAATCATATTTACACACCGCGTGCATTAAACTTTATTTGAAACACTGAATTAAGAGTCTGAAGACTTCAAAACACTTCAATGCAAGCTCCCTCTTTCCGCTCTGTTTAGTGATCACGGCGGTGAACACACTTCAGCACCCTCCCATACTCCTCAGTGCCCTTACATACTCTGCAGTATAATCACTGCAGTGCACACCCCTTGGAGCCCTTACATACTCTACAGTATAGTCACTGTAGTGCACACCCCTCAGCACCCTTGCGTACTCTGCAGTATAATCACTGCAGTGCACGTCCCTTGGCACCCTTACATACTCTGCAGTATAATCACTGACGTGCACAACCCTCAACACCCTTGCGTACTCTGCAGTATAACCACTGCAGTGCACACCCCTCTACACCCTTGCATACTCTGCAGTAAACAATGCTGTGCACACCCCTCAGCACCCTTCTATACTCTGCAGTATAATCAACTCTATTATTATGTGCTAAAAATGCATATAATCATCTCACAAAAGTGAAAATGAGAATACAGCAAGCAGTGAGAGAGGTGATTTCCTCTCTAACCTACGGATAGAACCAAGCAGATGCCTTGAAAACAAAGTGCACATCTTGCTGAACGATTCAGTGATGGTCCCATCCTCTTAGGACCAACCCAAGCACAGTTATGGGCAAAAAATACAATTCCAACCAAAGGCCCTGCAAAGCATTTTGGGACAATATTCTAGGGTGCAGTGAATATTATAGTATCCAATATCAAAACATTCCTCAAGGGGCAGGCTCTTGGGCTCAGCTTAGAGCTAATACTATAATATTCACTAAACTCTAGAATCTCGTCCCATAATGCTTTGCTGGGCCTTTGGTTGTCACTGTATTTTTTCCCATAACTTTGCTTGGGGCGGTTCTAGGAGGATCCAACAACCACCGGATTGTTCAGCATGATATGCTCTTTGTGTTCAAGGCATCTGCTTGCCCTCCCCCTCGGTAAGGGGTGACCCCAAACTCATCACCTCTCTCATTGCCTGATGTTTTTCACTTTGTGAATTGGTTATATATTTTTTTAGCATGTAAAGAAGAAGTTGATTTATCAAAGGGTTGTGGGTACAGTAGGTAACTCCACTGAGCAGCAGAGTGGGAATTATTGCATGAATTCCGTGTTTTCAATGAAATGCGTAGTTACCAAATCTCTGCATCTTCCGCTAGCGGAGCGGAGTTCATTGCCCAGGGTCAATTTAGGCTTTCTCATGTGGAGGAAGGAACACTTTCAAAGCAAAAACAAGGAGTAATAAAAGTGTTTCTCCTCGTTGCGCCACTATAGGGCCTGTTTGTCAATGGCATTTGTTTTTGTCGCTGCCTCAGATTTACAGATCCTCGTACATCTGGAGCAGCGTCAAAAGCAATGGTGTTGAGGTGGAATGCCCAAAGCAACACTTACTGCACCCCCCTTTCACGCAGATACCTGTGTGAAAAGCTACCATGTTTACAAAGCGGCGTTAAGCCTCAAAAAGTGGCTTAACGCCTCTTTGTAAATATGGTGCAGGACATTGTGCCACTGGAACATCGATAGAAGGGACACTCCGGTGGTGCAATTCACCTGTAAATATGTCCCATAGTGTTCCAAATTAGGTGAACGAGGATTAGCTCAGGGTCCTCTCCAGACTTTGGGGCATATTTAACTTTTTCTCTATTCACAGCACTTTCCCTTGCACAAAGGCCTCTTTTCTCTCTTTCTCTCGCTCCGTCCCTCTCTCTCTTCCTCTCTCTCTCTCTTTCTCTCCCCCACCCACCTCCCTCCTACGCATCACTGAAGATAGGTGTTGGTGATGCTGCCTCTTATCTTGACTCTCAGCATCTCTCCTTCTCAAACAAACTGCAGCAGTAACAAGATTGTATCTGATCCTCAGCACCTCCCTCCCTCCCCCACGGTGTGCGTCATGGAGAGATGCATCAGCACTTTCAAGGCTGTTTCCTGTGTCTGTTTTAGGTACAAACCACCTCTCTTCAAACTCTTCTCTACACAGAGCCCTGTGGATTGCAGAGGATCAAATGGCGTCAACCCGTGCTCCGAGGAGGGGTGAACCTTCACCCGCAGGTAAGGCCGCCCTTCGAGATGCTATGAGGATACAGTGTGACGGGGTCAGCTTTCAACTCACACTGGGATTGACTCAACAGTCATGGAATACACTGTGTTGTCTCTGACTGATAGTCAGTGTCTCATCTTGGCAGACGCTGAGAACCAAAGCTCTAAATATGGCGCTCACTGAGACACACAGGCTAGTCATGGAGCTCACTGGGGGTCACTGACCATGAATGATGCACACTGATATTTACTGGCTAGTCATGGATACACTGAACTGACCTGCTAGTGTTGTTGCACGCTCTTAGCCAGTGTCCCATCTTGGGAATCTCTGAGTCAAAGACCACAGTACTCGTTGAGACTCAGAAGGTAGTCATGGAGGACACTAGGAGTTACTGGGTACACCTGGTACACGCAGACAACCAGGGTCTGGGTTTAGCACAAACAGAGTCACTGGCCGGACTGCAAACACGCTGAGAGTCAATGGTCAATTTTGACACATATTGAAAATTGATAACTAGACCTGTCACACACAAGGAATCGCTGTCTAGGACAGCACACACTGAGAGCCAGTATTACACTTTGGTATACACCAGCAATATGTGTTGGTCTTGGCAGACTCTGAAAGTCATTGACCAATGTTGGCACAGATGGGAGGCACTGGTTACCCTAGCACACACTATAGTACTCTAACAGTTGTGGCAAACGCTCAGTGTCTTGTCCTGGTACACACTCACTGACATTGACTGGGCCTGACACACACACAGGGTCACTGACTAGTCCTTACACACACTCTCAGAGTCACTCACTGGACCAGGAACACACACAGAGTCACTGACTAGTCTTGACACACACACTCAGAGTCACTCACTGGACCTGGCACACACACAGAGTAACTTACTGGACCTGCCAACACACAAAGAGTCACTTACTGGACCAGGCACACACACAGAGTCACTTACTGGACCTGGTGCACACACACAGAGTCACTTACTGGACCAGGCACACACACAGAGTCACTTACTGGACCTGGTGCACACACACAGAGTCACTTACTGGACCTGGTGCACACACACAGAGTCACTTACTGGACCAGGCACACACACAGAGGCACTTACTGGACCAGGCACACACACAGCGTCAGTTACTGGACCTGGTGCACACACACAGAGTCACTTACTGGACCAGGCACACACACAGAGGCACTTACTAGACCTGGCACACACACAGAGTCACTTACTGTACCAGGCACACACACAGAGTCATTTACTGGACCAGGCACACACACAGAGGCACTTACTGGACCAGGCACACACACAGAGTCATTTACTGGACCTGGTGCACACACACAGAGTCACTTACTAGACCTGGCACACACACAGAGGCACTTACTGGACCAGGCACACACACAGAGTCACTTACTGGACCTGGTGCACACACACAGAGTCACTTACTGGACCAGGCACACACACAGAGTCACTTACTAGACCTGGCACACACACAGAGTCACTCACTGGACCTGGCACACACACAGAGGCACTTACTGGACCAGGCACACACACAGAGTCATTTACTGGACCTGGTGCACACACACAGAGTCACTTACTAGACCTGGCACACACACAGAGGCACTTACTGGACCAGGCACACACACAGAGTCACTTACTGGACCTGCCAACACACAAAGAGTCACTTACTGGACCAGGCACACACACAGAGTCACTTACTGGACCTGGTGCACACACACAGAGTCACTTACTGGACCAGGCACACACACAGAGTCACTCACTGGACCTGGCACACACACAGAGTCATGTACTGGACCTGGCACACACAGAGTCACTCACTGGACCTGAGACACACACAGTGACTTACTGGACCTGGCACACACACAGAGTTGCTTACTGGACCTGGCACACACACAGAGTCACTCACTGGACATGGCACACACACAGAGGCCCTTACTGGACCTGACACCCACACAGAGGTACTTACTGGACCTGGCATACCCACAGAGATGCTTACTGATACACAATCAAAGACACTTGCTATGACAGGGCTGTACATCTTCACTGAGGTTGTACTTCAGGTATTGAAAGGTGAATAATAATCATGTATTATTTTATTTGCAGTTCTCTTAGAGCTCCGTCGCGTGAGGAGACAAGCTATAGCCCTGGGAGTGATAACAGCCGTATGGACCTTCATAATCATCGTTCTTTACCGTTTGGGTAAGCAGCAGTGATCAGATCTTCACACACCGGACCGGTCTATGGCCCACCAATACAGCTACAAACATAGATAGTTTTGTTAGGAGCCGGTAGCAAGGATGTGGAATTGGATATACTATTCCCATTCACAAACTAGGGATGTGCAGTTTCCCACCGACTCGTTTGCGAAAGGAAATGCAATTTTTTTTTAACTGAGATTTCAATGCATAGCATGACACACATATACGAAATAAAGGGCTTGGTGCTTGCAATGCTCAATTTCGGTTGACATCATTACCACATACATAACCCATTCTAGATCACATCAAAAAATATTGATGAAAAATACATAGAAGAGGAAATAACAAAAAGGGAGTCGCAGTTTACACAATTTCCTTTTAACATTTCTCTTTTTTTTCTCATTCTTTTTCTTTACACAGATTAATTTTCTATGGAATTCCTGTGTTTCTCAAATTATGTAAGAGACCCTGATCTGAAACACATATCGTCTCTCTAACTCTTTGACTTTATGGAGTTTAGATCTCCACGCTTGAAAGGAGGGTATAATATCTCTGCACCAATTTTGCAGAATTAATGATCCTGCCTCTAGGGCTGAAATCAATAAACATTACTCTTGCATTTTATCCATCGATATGTTTGGAGAGCATCCCAGGATAGAAATATAGTTATCAATAGTTAAAACTTGCCCTGTAGTCGTTCTGAGGTACTTCTCAATATTTTACCGTACGTGCTTGATCTTTGGGCAATCCCAGACAATATGAGACCAAGTACCTCCTCCCTCCCTGGAACAACGAAAACACCTCTCCCCAATCTGAGGGTATATATTATGGAGAAGCGCAGGGGTCCTATATATTAACCATTTTGTGTGAAATTGCATTCTTCTAAAATTGGCGGCTCTAATTGTTTTGCTTTGACTCGCCTACCGGTATGTGTCCCTGTCACCCTCCCCCTCCTCTTGCCATGCTGTGTCTCTGACCCTCCCCTCCTCTTTCCCTCCTCCACTCACTGTCTACTTCCCCTGCTCGAACCCCCCTACTACCCGGAATATCTCCCCTTGACAGCTTTTTCTCCTACCTTTATGTTCCTTTTTGTTTGTCTCAACCATACTTGTAACTAAAATTGCCATGCTCTAATAACTGTGTAACCTAAAGCTGTAACCTGCAATTTATTGTCTGATACCCATGTAAAGCGCTCTGATACCTCCAGGTCTAGCCAGCGCTATATAAAACCTTTTAAATAAAGAAATAAAATAAATTAAATTAAGTTTATTCATTCTAATCCAGACTGCTCAGGAGATCTGAAGGCTTTATTTTTTCTGCCATTCATCTTGAGCTTTTTCATAAACAATGGAGGATTTATTTACATTGAAGATTTTCACCCAAGTGCTTACTGACCGCTTATCTGTTTTTTCTTGTAATGCTTCGCTTCATTCTGTTCTTATTCTTAGCGCTCTCAGACTAATACTTTCAAAAAAATGCTTGATTTGGATATATGATCACTTGAGCATATCCCTGGAATAAAGCAGCCCAATCTCTGAGTTAAGAAAGTCTCCTACTTGTCTGTACCCCCATTCTTCTCCGATTTATTTAATACACTGGTTTGCAACAGCCTGTCCCCCCTAATGTATAGGTCGGCCAGTCTTGTAGAACTATTTATCCAAGGGATATCATAAAATTTTAACAATTGTGTTTTTTGTTTTAAAAGCCTTTGGAGAACCCTGTACCGCACTTTCTTTGGGTTCTTAGTTATCCTCATTGGGTCTGTGATTTTATATTCATCTAACATTGTTGCCATAACTGTAGAGTTGAGCTGCGATTATTGTGTGCAATGTTTGCGTGGTAGTACTCCCATATGTTTGGGAGGGAGAGCCCTCCCTCCTCAGTCGGGTAGTTTAAAGTAGCTAGCGCTAGTCTTGGTACCTTGTTGGACCTGGTGCTGCTGCAAACAGAAAATTAATTTATGGTAGGAGTGTCATTCGTAGAAGCACCACCCGGCCTATTATTGGTTTTTGGAACTAGATTCCATTTTGTTAGTAAATATTGAACTTTTTGCACCAGGGCAACGTAGTTTAAACTATACAACTCCTCTACTCTTTATGACACATGTATCCCCAGGTACCTCTTGGGCCGGGAGTGATATATTAGCCTAAAACTTGGTATTAGTGTATCAACCAAGGAATTATAAAGCTACATTTCTGTTTTGCCCTATTTATTTTATAGCCACCTATCGCCTGAAAAAATCCCTAATATTTCCTTCTGGTTACTCTCCGTGGGTTTTAGAAATAAAACAATGTCATTGGCGTATAGTTTTATATTGGTCATGCCCTGTAGGGGCGCAGTATGTAATGCATTATGCCTAATGGCTATTGTCAGAGGTTCTATAAATAGGGCAAATACAATTGGGGATAAGGGGCATCCTTGCCTTGTACCCCTACCTATTTCTGGTAATAATTGTCATTTGTGCCTGCAAGCCATTATATAAACTTCTAGTTGTATAAAACTTTTTGGAAAGCCAAATTTATCAAGAATTTTAAAAAAGCCATACCTGTGCCGCTATGTTGTTTTTATTAAAATAATCCAATGCTTCCATAAAAAATTTCAGGTTAGCTGATAGTTGTCTACCGGCTACAAAGCCACATTGGTCCATGTGGATCAAGGATCCCACAATTTTATTGAGCTTGTTTGGTGAGAAGCTTTGTAAAAATCTTATAGTCAACATTAAGAAGACTTATTGGACTATAGGAGTTGATATTTTCCCTATTTTTATCCTTCTTCAGAATATTAAATACCACCGCTGTATGAAAGGAGGCCAGAGGTGTGCTCCCTTTTAGTATGTAGTTAGTTAATTTAAGGAGCTGGGCATTCAATATTGAGGCAAACCTTTTGTATAGTTCTACTGGCAATCCATCCTCCCCAGTCGCTTTGCAGTTGGCCATGGAACTTATTGCTGTTTCTAATTCTTCAATAGTGAATTCTGTCGTTATTGATCCTTTATGTTCTCTGCTCAAGGATGGAATTGGTAATTTATCTAGAAAGCTTAAAACATGGTCAGGCAGTGTTTGTTGGTCTATCTGATATATTTTCTCATAGTGTCTGAGAAAAGCCTCCCCAATGTCCGGGGTCCTGGTTAAATGTGCTTTAGATTCCTCGTCTATTAGGGATTCATTTCTGTTTGGGACCTGTTTCTCTTTTGCCTGCCACGCAAGTAATCTCCCTGTATATTCGCTCTCCTCAAACGTCTTTTGGAGGTATGCTATGTTAGCTGTATCACGTAGGTAGTAATAATACTACTGCATTTCTTGTTTTGCTTGAAACAGCTCTTGTTTTGTTCCTGGGCTTCTAACGTTATTATATTCTCTTTTTACATTGTGAGCTAAAGTTCTGTATAGTGGTGGATATTTAGCGCTTTCTTTAAATTGAAGCACTTCTGGCTGTTATGGAATTGTTGTTCCATATTCTAGATGCATGGATGGAGAAGGCCTGTTGCCTTGTTGTTGATTTTTCCATCTCTTCGTCTCCAGTCTGATAGTTTACCTGGTGTAGGTCCATGGGAGATGGTTGGCTTATTAGCTAGATATGTGCGGTTACCATTCGTTAAGGCTTTGTAGATGATACAGCTGGTTTTGAGGATGCTACAGGCTGTGAGGTGCAATCAGTGCAGATCCATCATGGTGGGGGTCATTGGTCATAGTTCTTCAGGTCCATCATTGGCCGTCCTGCTGCACTGCTGTATGAAGAATGCTCTTAAGGAGAAGCTTGTGGAGCAGATCATTGCTTCCATGCAGATGAAAGGGGGGTCTAAAGTTGCTTTCTAGTTAGTCTCAGTTAGTGGAAAGGGCTGGCCTCCGGCCCTCTTAGTTTTCTTGGGAATGTGTTCCTTAAAGATGAGATCTGTGTCTAGAGTGAGATTGCTCCGGGTGTAAATTTGTGTTTAAATCCATCCAGGTTCTTTGTCCTTGAGCCGGGCATGACTAGTTGTTGGATGTTGTTCTTGGGTAACAGCAGGATTTCTAGTTTCGTCAGATTAAACTTCTGGTTGGTGCTGTACATCCCGGTCTGTACGAGGTACAAGAAGCACTTTAAGAATTGGGTGTTTGTCACAGAGGTGACCTTCAAATACAGCTGTGAGTCATGAGTGTGGTGGTGTCCCTTCATGTTATCTGTGAGTAGAGCCAGAAGGGGTTCCCTGTTGGGGCAGAAGATGATTCAGGACAATATGAAACACTGAGGCGCTCCACAGGTGAGCCACAACTTTGGGGACCAGCAAGTGCCCATATGAATGAACTCACGTTAGTTGGAAAGGCAAGTGGAGAACCAATGAAGGGCGTCTCCATGGAAACCCACTTGAGACGGTGTCAATAAGGATGGGGTGCTCATCAGTGTTGAAGGAAGCTGGGAGGTTCAGTAATATCAGGAGGCAAGGGCCATCTCTACGAGTAATCAGAAGGACACGGTCTATTATTTGTAGGTTAGTTGTCTCCTTGCTGCAGGACGAACGGACGGCAGATCGATAGTCAGGCAGGGGATGGTTGGTGTTGATCTTGAAGTTGGGCGTTGTCTGATTTCTCTGGGATCTTGTTACAAAATGATTAAGACATGAATAGTGGCCCCATTAGATGCCCTGGACCAATCAGCATTGTTTGTGATGAGTCTAGTAGTCTAGATCCTAGTTATCATGGTCATTCTCCTGTATTGTTATATCAATGGAGTCAGACATTTCTAACACTCTACCAGTGTTTACACTGATGGTGTAAAGTGCCTCTTAAGTGCTTGTTGTTATTACTGGAAACAATGGAGACCTATGTCTGTCTTGCTGAAGAGTACCTTTCCTCCTCGCTCAGTCTCAAAGCTGTTTATTCTCCCATCCTGTACTCACTCTGTCTTTCCTGGTCCTTCTGTCTTGCAGTGGAGCGAGAAATATTTTACAATCCCAAAGCGAGGAGCTCTTCTGATCTCCATCCTAATGCAAAGAGCTGTGCTGGTCTTCAACAAGCCTTTCAACATGAGGACCGGTCATTCCAGACTTCTGTCGCCTCTCTTCTGAAACCCACGCAATGCCTCCGTCCAGCTGAAAAGAATCATATACTATTTCAAAAGGGTATGTACCGGTAAAGTATCTGTAATGAGCTTGCATTACAAGGGAGGGATGTCAGTGTGCCCCAGGGATCAGTGCATAACAAGGGGGGGATGTCAGTGTGCACCAGGGATCAGTGCATAACAAGGGAGGGATGTCAGTGTGCACCAGGGATGAGTGCATTACAAGGGAGGGATGTCAGTGCGCACCAGGGATCAGTGCATAACAAGGGAGGGATGTCAGTGTGCACCAGGGATGAGTGCATCACAAGGGAGGGATGTCAGTGTGCACCATTTTAAAAGTGACGCACCGGCGGTGCAAGACCTTCATAAATAAAGCCCTTGGTGTTCCTAATGTATGAAAGTCATTGAGTTTCATTTAGGGATTCCTTGTGGGTTGCAAATTGATCTACCTCATGCATATTAATGAGGGAGGTTGCAATTTTGACCCATCAGGATTCAAAGTCATCACAGAGATGGTGGCCTGCAGGGGTCAGCAGACCACCATGACTGTGATTGCTTTTTATTAAAGCATTTTTTTAATGCACCCAGTCTTCCTTAACGTAAAGCAAGATGCTTTAAAAAAAAAAACGTGAAACTTTGCAGGTTAAATTTTAAGAGTAGGCCCTGGGGCCACTGCCGGCTCTTAAAAATCTCAAAGGGGAAAGGGTCTGAAGCTTTCTAACCTAAGAAAGGTCCTAGGGAGCACTTCCGATTTGAGAATGGTTTACCACCTCCTTCAAGGAGCCGGTGAAATAGGAATGTTTTGCAACCGTAATTTACAAAACATTCATATATCCCTTTCAGACTCAGTATTTGGAAAGGACGATATAAACGTACCCTTCCAAACACCGAATTGCAAACACAAATTGCGATTTGGTAACATGTTACGGAATCACAATTTGTGTATTGTTCATTTGTAAAAGCATTTTTGCATTCAGAAATGGCACAATCGTTTGTATCCCGTAGCATAAATGCTTCATTTTCCTGTACTAGAGGCAAGTGGCTTCGTGTTTAAAGGTAGGGTTTGAGGCGTTCAGAATCAATGCCCACAGATCTCCCACCAGTTTTTTAAAATTCTGATAGTTCATGCTACTAAGATGATTGCAGGATCCTGGTACAAGTGCAGTGTCAGGCCACCTTTGTTAGCAGTGGGACCTTTCATCCTGGAGGAAGCGTGGATGGGAGAAAGAGTCTTGATTTTGATCTGTAACTTCATTGAAAGCTAACGGAGTACCTTAATGGCTGCTGATAGAAATTGGGTTCCTGGTTGATTGAGGTGGAAGCGCTGGTCAAACAGTAACCACAATCCTAGTCAGGGTAAGCCACAAACACACCCTAAATTAACCTGTGCTCGCCCTCTGCTAGCTTAGCCCAGAGCTGTCAGGCTTAACTTAGAGGCAATGTGTAAGGTATTTGTGCAACGCATCAAACAGTAAAACAGTGAAAACACCACCGAAAAAGATTCCACATAAAATTAGAAAAATCACTCTTAGTTTATTAAATGAAACAAGAACAAAACAATACAAATTCAAAAGAGTAGAAGCATATCCTGATTATACACCTCCCCCACCCCCCAGACGGGCTCCACTGGACCGGCCCCACTAGCATTACTTGTTTCTGGTGCTCACAATCATTTGATTCTTTCCATATTGTCCCCCCAAAGTACCATTCATTGCTGGGGTGCAGTGTTCCCCATACTTGTTAAGCCTTCTTACTTGGGACAGGGGCTTTCGCCTCCACTTCTGTCCCCATGCTATACTTCTGGGCTTACGCTGAGTGTTACATGTCTGTTTGTCAGTGTGTGGTATCTTTGCATGAATCATGCTTAAACTAGTGCGTTCCACACCCGCAATATAAGGGCCTCGACGGCCTCAGCATGCACTTGTTCTCGATGCACAGCATGCTATTCTTTGTTCTGTTCATTTTCTTTGTTTTATCTACTTCTTTAGGTCAGCTTTTATCCTGAAGGTATACTGTATACTAGTGTGATATTTTGTAAGATGCGGCATAATTCACAGACACTCGTCACCGACCCTCACACGAATAGATTAGGGCGCTGGTCCGGATGAATTGGTATGATGTTTTTGACAGTAATTAGGCAAGAAAAACTTTGAGTTTCTACTTATCTTTCATGAGAGGTGCAGGCACCAACTCACACAGGCTACAATGTATACTGTACATGGATACATGCATGCAATATCCATCAGACCCCTCATTCACTGTACATGGATACATGCATGCAAGATCCATCAGACCCCTCATTCACTGTACATGGATACATGTATGCGATATCAATCAGACTCCTCATTCACTGTACATGGATACATGCATGCAAGATCCATCAGACCCCTCATTCACTGTACATGGATACATGTATGTAATATCCATCAGACTCCTCATTCACTGTAGACGGATACATGCATGCAATATCCATCAGACCCCTCATTCACTGTACATGGATACATGCATGCAATATCCATCAGACCCCTCATTCACTGTACATGGATACATGCATGCAATATCCATCAGACCCCTCATTCACTGTACATGGATACATGCATGCAGTATCCATCAGACCCCTCATTCACTGTACATGGATACATGCATGCAATATCCATCAGACCCCTCATTCACTGTACATGGATACATGCATGCAAGATCCATCAGACCCCTCATTCACTGTACATGGATACATGTATGCGATATCAATCAGACTCCTCATTCACTGTACATGGATACATGCATGCAAGATCCATCAGACCCCTCATTCACTGTACATGGATACATGTATGTAATATCCATCAGACCCCTCATTCACTGTACATGGATACATGCATGCAAGATCCATCAGACCCCTCATTCACTGTACATGGATACATGTATGCGATATCAATCAGACTCCTCATTCACTGTACATGGATACATGCATGCAGTATCCATCAGACCCCTCATTCACTGTACATGGATACATGCATGCAATATCCATCAGACCCCTCATTCACTGTACATGGATACATGCATGCAAGATCCATCAGACCCCTCATTCACTGTACATGGATACATGTATGCGATATCAATCAGACTCCTCATTCACTGTACATGGATACATGCATGCAAGATCCATCAGACCCCTCATTCACTGTACATGGATACATGTATGTAATATCCATCAGACTCCTCATTCACTGTAGACGGATACATGCATGCAATATCCATCAGACCCCTCATTCACTGTACATGGATACATGCATGCAATATCCATCAGACCCCTCATTCACTGTACATGGATACATGTATGCAATATCCATCAGACCCCTCATTCACTGTACATGGATACATGCATGCAGTATCCATCAGACCCCTCATTCACTGTACATGGATACATGCATGCAATATCCATCAGACCCCTCATTCACTGTACATGGATACATGCATGCAAGATCCATCAGACCCCTCATTCACTGTACATGGATACATGTATGCGATATCAATCAGACTCCTCATTCACTGTACATGGATACATGCATGCAAGATCCATCAGACCCCTCATTCACTGTACATGGATACATGTATGTAATATCCATCAGACTCCTCATTCACTGTAGACGGATACATGCATGCAATATCCATCAGACCCCTCATTCACTGTACATGGATACATGCATGCAATATCCATCAGACCCCTCATTCACTGTACATGGATACATGCATGCAATATCCATCAGACCCCTCATTCACTGTACATGGATACATGCATGCAATATCCATCAGACCCCTCATTCACTGTACATGGATTCATGCATGCAATATCCATCAGACCCCTCATTCACTGTACATGGATACATGCATGCAATATCCATCAGACCCCTCATTCACTGTACATGGATACATGCATGCAATATCCATCAGACCCCTCATTCACTGTACATGGATACATGCATTCAATATCCATCAGACCCCTCATTCACTGTACATGGATACATGCATGCAATATCCATCAGACCCCTCATTCACTGTACATGGATACATGCATGCAATATCCATCAGACCCCTCATTCACTGTACATGGATACATGCATTCAATATCCATCAGACCCCTCATTCACTGTACATGGATACATGCATGCAAATCCATCAGACCCCATATTCACTGTACATGGATACATGCATGCAATATCCATCAGTCCCCTCATTCATTGTACATGGATACATGCATGCAATATCCATCAGTCCCCTCATTCACTGTACATGGATACATGCATGCAATATCCATCAGTCCCCTCATTCATTGTACATGGATACATGCATGCAATATCCATCAGTCCCCTCATTCACTGTACATGGATACATGCATGCAATATCCATCAGACCCCTCATTCACTGTACATGGATACATGCATGCAATATCCATCAGACCCCTCATTCACTGTACATGGATACATGTATGCAATATCCATCAGACCCCTCATTCACTGTACATGGATACATGCATGCAATATCAATCAGACCCCTCATTCACTGTACATGGATACATGCATGCAATATCCATCAGACCCCTCATTCACTGTACATGGATACATGCATGCAATATCCATCAGACCCCTCATTCACTGTGCATGGATACATGCATGCAATATCCCTCAGACTCCTCATTCACTGTACATGGATACATGCATGCAATATCCATCAGACCCCTCATTCACTGTACATGGATACATGCATGCAATATCCATCAGTCCCCTCATTCACTGTACATGGATACATGCATGCAATATCCATCAGTCCCCTCATTCATTGTACATGGATACATGCATGCAATATCCATCAGTCCCCTCATTCACTGTACATGGATACATGCATGCAATATCCATCAGACACCTCATTCACTGTACATGGATACATGTATGCAATATCCATCAGACCCCTCATTCACTGTACATGGATACATGCATGCAATATCCATCAGACCCCTCATTCACTGTACATGGATACATGCATGCAATATCCATCAGACCCCTCATTCACTGTACATGGATACATGCATGCAATATCAATCAGACCCCTCATTCACTGTACATGGATACATGCATGCAATATCCATCAGACCCCTCATTCACTGTACATGGATACATGCATGCAATATCCATCAGACCCCTCATTCACTGTACATGGATACATGTATGCAATATCCATCAGACCCCTCATTCACTGTACATGGATACATGCATGCAATATCCATCAGACACCTCATTCACTGTACATGGATACATGTATGCAATATCCATCAGACCCCTCATTCACTGTACATGGATACATGTATGCAATATCCATCAGACCCCTCATTCACTGTACATGGATACATGTATGCAATATCCATCAGACCCCTCATTCACTGTACATGGATACATGCATGCAATATCCATCAGACACCTCATTCACTGTACATGGATACATGTATGCAATATCCATCAGACCCCTCATTCACTGTACATGGATACATGTATGCAATATCCATCAGACCCCTCATTCACTGTACATGGATACATGCATGCAATATCCCTCAGACTCCTCATTCACTGTACATGGATACATGTATGCAATATCCATCAGTCCCCTCATTCACTGTACATGGATACATGCATGCAATATCCATCAGACTCCTCATTCACTGTACATGGATACATGCGTGCAATATCCATCAGACCCCTCATTCACTGTACATGGATACATGCGTGCAATATCTCTCAGACTCCTCATTCACTGTATATGGATACATGCATGCAATATCCCTCAGACCCCTTATTCACTGTACATGGATACATGCGTGCAATATCCATCAGACCCCTCATTCACTGTACATGGATACATGCGTGCAATATCTCTCAGACTCCTCATTCACTGTACATGGATACATGCATGCAATATCCCTCAGACCCCTTATTCACTGTACATGGATACATGCATGCAATATCCATCAGACCCCTCATTCACTGTACATGGATACATGCGTGCAATATCTCTCAGACTCCTCATTCACTGTACATGGATACATGCATGCAATATCCCTCAGACCCCTTATTCACTGTACATGGATACATGCATGCAATATCCATCAGACCCCTCATTCACTGTACATGGATACATGCGTGCAATATCTCTCAGACTCCTCATTCACTGTACATGGATACATGCATGCAATGTCCCTCAGACCCCTTATTCACTGTACATGGATACATGCATGCAATATCCCTCAGACCCCTCATTCACTGTACATGGATACATGCATGCAATATCCATCAGACCCCTCATTCACTGTACATGGATACATGCGTGCAATATCTCTCAGACTCCTCATTCACTGTACATGGATACATGCATGCAATGTCCCTCAGACCCCTTATTCACTGTACATGGATACATGCATGCAATATCCCTCAGACCCCTCATTCACTGTACATGGATACATGCATGCAATATCCATCAGACCCCTCATTCACTGTACATGGATACATGCGTGCAATATCTCTCAGACTCCTCATTCACTGTACATGGATACATGCATGCAATATCCCTCAGACCCCTTATTCACTGTACATGGATACATGCATTCAATATCCATCAGACCCCTCATTCACTGTACATGGATACATGCATGCAATATCCATCAGACCCCTCATTCACTGTACATGGATACATGCATGCAATATCCATCAGACCCCTCATTCACTGTACATGGATACATGCATGCAATATCCCTCAGACCCCTCATTCACTGTACATGGATACATGCATTCAATATCCATCAGACCCCTCATTCACTGTACATGGATACATGCATGCAATATCCATCAGACCCCTCATTCACTGTACATGGATACATGCATGCAATATCCATCAGACCCCTCATTCACTGTACATGGATACATGCATTCAATATCCATCAGACCCCTCATTCACTGTACATGGATACATGCATGCAAATCCATCAGACCCCATATTCACTGTACATGGATACATGCATGCAATATCCATCAGGTCCCTCATTCATTGTACATGGATACATGCATGCAATATCCATCAGACCCCTCATTCACTGTTCATGGATACATGCATGCAATATCCCTCAGACCCCTCATTCAATGTACATGGATACATGCATACAATATCGATCAGACCCCTCATTCACTGTACATGGATACATGCATGCAATATCCATCAGACCCCTCATTCACTGTACATGGATACATGCATGCAATATCCATCAGTCCCCTCATTCACTGTACATGGATACATGCATGCAATATCCATCAGTCCCCTCATTCATTGTACATGGATACATGCATGCAATATCCATCAGTCCCCTCATTCACTGTACATGGATACATGCATGCAATATCCATCAGACCCCTCATTCACTGTACATGGATACATGCATGCAATATCCATCAGACCCCTCATTCACTGTACATGGATACATGTATGCAATATCCATCAGACCCCTCATTCACTGTACATGGATACATGCATGCAATATCAATCAGACCCCTCATTCACTGTACATGGATACATGCATGCAATATCCATCAGACCCCTCATTCACTGTACATGGATACATGCATGCAATATCCATCAGACCCCTCATTCACTGTGCATGGATACATGCATGCAATATCCCTCAGACTCCTCATTCACTGTACATGGATACATGCATGCAATATCCATCAGACCCCTCATTCACTGTACATGGATACATGCATGCAATATCCATCAGTCCCCTCATTCACTGTACATGGATACATGCATGCAATATCCATCAGTCCCCTCATTCATTGTACATGGATACATGCATGCAATATCCATCAGTCCCCTCATTCACTGTACATGGATACATGCATGCAATATCCATCAGACACCTCATTCACTGTACATGGATACATGTATGCAATATCCATCAGACCCCTCATTCACTGTACATGGATACATGCATGCAATATCCATCAGACCCCTCATTCACTGTACATGGATACATGCATGCAATATCCATCAGACCCCTCATTCACTGTACATGGATACATGCATGCAATATCAATCAGACCCCTCATTCACTGTACATGGATACATGCATGCAATATCCATCAGACCCCTCATTCACTGTACATGGATACATGCATGCAATATCCATCAGACCCCTCATTCACTGTACATGGATACATGTATGCAATATCCATCAGACCCCTCATTCACTGTACATGGATACATGCATGCAATATCCATCAGACACCTCATTCACTGTACATGGATACATGTATGCAATATCCATCAGACCCCTCATTCACTGTACATGGATACATGTATGCAATATCCATCAGACCCCTCATTCACTGTACATGGATACATGTATGCAATATCCATCAGACCCCTCATTCACTGTACATGGATACATGCATGCAATATCCATCAGACACCTCATTCACTGTACATGGATACATGTATGCAATATCCATCAGACCCCTCATTCACTGTACATGGATACATGTATGCAATATCCATCAGACCCCTCATTCACTGTACATGGATACATGCATGCAATATCCCTCAGACTCCTCATTCACTGTACATGGATACATGTATGCAATATCCATCAGTCCCCTCATTCACTGTACATGGATACATGCATGCAATATCCATCAGACTCCTCATTCACTGTACATGGATACATGCGTGCAATATCCATCAGACCCCTCATTCACTGTACATGGATACATGCGTGCAATATCTCTCAGACTCCTCATTCACTGTATATGGATACATGCATGCAATATCCCTCAGACCCCTTATTCACTGTACATGGATACATGCGTGCAATATCCATCAGACCCCTCATTCACTGTACATGGATACATGCGTGCAATATCTCTCAGACTCCTCATTCACTGTACATGGATACATGCATGCAATATCCCTCAGACCCCTTATTCACTGTACATGGATACATGCATGCAATATCCATCAGACCCCTCATTCACTGTACATGGATACATGCGTGCAATATCTCTCAGACTCCTCATTCACTGTACATGGATACATGCATGCAATATCCCTCAGACCCCTTATTCACTGTACATGGATACATGCATGCAATATCCATCAGACCCCTCATTCACTGTACATGGATACATGCGTGCAATATCTCTCAGACTCCTCATTCACTGTACATGGATACATGCATGCAATGTCCCTCAGACCCCTTATTCACTGTACATGGATACATGCATGCAATATCCCTCAGACCCCTCATTCACTGTACATGGATACATGCATGCAATATCCATCAGACCCCTCATTCACTGTACATGGATACATGCGTGCAATATCTCTCAGACTCCTCATTCACTGTACATGGATACATGCATGCAATATCCCTCAGACCCCTTATTCACTGTACATGGATACATGCATGCAATATCCATCAGACCCCTCATTCACTGTACATGGATACATGCGTTTAATATCTCTCAGACTCCTCATTCACTGTACATGGATACATGCATGCAATGTCCCTCAGACCCCTTATTCACTGTACATGGATACATGCATGCAATATCCCTCAGACCCCTTATTCACTGTTCATGGATACATGCATGCAATATCCATCAGACCCCTCATTCACTGTACATGGATACATGCGTGCAATATCTCTCAGACTCTTCATTCACTGTACATGGATACATGCATGCAATATCCCTCAGACCCCTCATTCACTGTACATGGATACATGCATGCAATATCCCTCAGACCCCTCATTCACCCTACATGGATACATGTATGCAATATCCATCAGACCCTTCATTCACTGTACATGGTTACATGTATGCAATACCCATCAGACCCCTCCCTTTCACTGTACATGGATACATGTATGCAATACCCATCAGACCCCTCATTCAGTGTACATGGATACAAGCATGCAATATCCATCAGACCCCTCATTCACTGTACATGGATACAGGCATTCAATATCCATCAGAACCCTCATTCACTGTACATGGATACATGCATGCAATATCCATCAGACCCCTCATTCACTGTACATGGATACATGCATGCAATATCCATCAGACCCCTCATTCACTGTACATGGATACATGTATGCAATATCCATCAGACCCTTCATTCATGGTACATGGATACATGTATGCAACATCCATCAGACCCCTCATTCACTGTGCATGGATACATGCATGCAATTTCCATCAGACCCCTCATTCACTCTACATGGATACATGGATGCAATATCCATCAGACCCCTCATTCACTTTACATGGATACATGTATGCAATATCCATCAGACCCCTCATTCACTGTACATGGATACATGCGTGCAATATCTCTCAGACTCCTCATTCACTGTACATGGATACATGCATGCAATATCCATCAGACCCCTCATTCACTGTACATGGATACATGCATGCAATATCCATCAGACCCCTCATTCACTGTACATGGATACATGCATGCAATATCCCTCAGACCCCTTATTCACTGTACATGGATACATGCGTGCAATATCCATCAGACCCCTCATTCACTGTACATGGATACATGCGTGCAATATCTCTCAGACTCCTCATTCACTTTACATGGATACATGCATGCAATATCCCTCAGACCCCTTATTCACTGTACATGGATACATGCATGCAATATCCATCAGACCCCTCCCTTTCACTGTACATGGATACATGCATGCAATATCCATCAGACCTCTCATTCACTGCGCATGGATACATGCATGCAATATCCATCAGACCCCTCATTCACTGTACATGGATACATGCATGCAATATCCCTCAGACCCCTCATTCACTGTACATGGATACATGCATGCAATATCCCTCAGACCCCTCATTCACTGTACATGGATACATGCATGCAATATCCATCAGATCCCTCATTCACTGTACATGGATACATGCCTGCAATATCCCTCAGACCCCTCATTCACTCTACATGGATACATGCATGCAATATCCATCAGACCCCTCATTCAGTGTACATTGACACAAGCATGCAATATCCATCAGACCCCTCATTCACTGTACATGGATACATGCATGCAATATCCATCAGACCCCTCATTCACTGTACATGGATACATGCATGCAATATCCATCAGACCCCTCATTCAGTGTACATGGATACAAGCATGCAATATCCATCAGACCCCTCATTCACTGTACATGGATACATGCATGCAATATCCATCAGACTCCTCATTCACTGTACATGGATACATGCATTCAATATCCATCAGAACCCTCATTCACTGTACATGGATACATGCATGCAATATCCATCAGACCCCTCATTCACTGTACATGGATACATGCATGCAATATCCATCAGACCCCTCATTCACTGTACATGGATACATGCATGCAATATCCCTCAGACCCCTCATTCACTGTACATGGATACATGCATGCAATATCCATCAGACCCCTCATTCACTGTACATGGATACATGCATTCAATATCCATCAGAACCCTCATTTACTGTACATGGATACATGCATGCAATATCCATCAGACCCCTCATTCACTGTACATGGATACATGTATGCAATATCATTCAGACCCCTCATTCACTGTACATGGATACATGCGTGCAATATCTCTCAGACTCCTCATTCACTGTACATGCATACATGCATGCAATATTCCTCAGACCCCTTATTCACTGTACATGGATACATGCATGCAATATCCCTCAGACCCCTCATTCACTGAACATGGATACATGCATGCAATATCCATCAGACCCCTCATTCACTGTACATGGATACATGTATGCAATATCCATCAGACCCCTCATTCACTCTACATGGATACAAGCATGCAATATCCATCAGACCCCTCATTCACTGTAAATGGATACATGCATTCAATATCCATCAGAACCCTCATTCACTGTACATGCATACATGTATGCAATATCCATCAGACCCCTCATTCACTGTTCATGGATACATGCATGCAATATCCATCAGACCCCTCCTTCACTCTACATGGATACATGCGTGCAATATCTCTCAGATGCCTCATTCACTGTACATGGATACATGCATGCATTATCCATCAGACCCCTCATTTACTGTACATGGATACATGCGTGCAATATCCATCAGACCCCTCATTCACTGTACATGGATACATGCGTGCAATATCTCTCAGACTCCTCATTCACTGTACATGGATACATGCATGCAATATCCCTCAGACCCCTTATTCACTGTACATGGATACATGCGTGCAATATCCATCAGACCCCTCATTCACTGTACATGGATACATGCGTGCAATATCTCTCAGACTCCTCATTCACTGTACATGGATACATGCATGCAATGTCCCTCAGACCCCTTATTCACTGTACATGGATACATGCATGCAATATCCCTCAGACCCCTCATTCACTGTACATGGATACATGCATGCAATATCCTTCAGACCCCTCATTCACTGTACATGGATACATGCATGCAATATCCCTCAGACCCCTCATTCACCCTACATGGATACATGTATGCAATATCCATCAGACCCTTCATTCACTGTACATGGTTACATGTATGCAATACCCATCAGACCCCTCCCTTTCACTGTACATGGATACATGTATGCAATATCCATCAGACCCCTCATTCAGTGTACATGGATACAAGCATGCAATATCCATCAGACCCCTCATTCACTGTACATGGATACAGGCATTCAATATCCATCAGAACCCTCATTCACTGTACATGGATACATGCATGCAATATCCATCAGACCCCTCATTCACTGTACATGGATACATGCATGCAATATCCATCAGACCCCTCATTCACTGTACATGGATACATGTATGCAATATCCATCAGACCCTTCATTCATGGTACATGGATACATGTATGCAATATCCATCAGACCCCTCATTCACTGTACATGGATACATGCATGCAATATCCATCAGACCCCTCATTCACTCTACATGGATACATGGATGCAATATCCATCAGACCCCTCATTCACTGTACATGGATACATGTATGCAATATCCATCAGACCCCTCAATCACTGTACATGGATACATGCGTGCAATATCTCTCAGACTCCTCATTCACTGTACATGGATACATGCATGCAATATCCATCAGACCCCTCATTCACTGTACATGGATACATGCATGCAATATCCATCAGACCCCTCATTCACTGTACATGGATACATGCATGCAATATCCCTGAGACCCCTTATTCACTGTACATGGATACATGCGTGCAATATCCATCAGACCCCTCATTCACTGTACATGGATACATGCGTGCAATATCTCTCAGACTCCTCATTCACTGTACATGGATACATGCATGCAATATCCCTCAGACCCCTTATTCACTGTACATGGATACATGCATGCAATATCCATCAGACCCCTCCCTTTCACTGTACATGGATACATGCATGCAATATCCATCAGACCTCTCATTCACTGCGCATGGATACATGCATGCAATATCCATCAGACCCCTCATTCACTGTACATGGATACATGCATGCAATATCCCTCAGACCCCTCATTCACTGTACATGGATACATGCATGCAATATCCCTCAGACCCCTCATTCACTGTACATGGATACATGCATGCAATATCCATCAGATCCCTCGTTCACTGTACATGGATACATGCCTGCAATATCCCTCAGACCCCTCATTCACTCTACATGGATACATGCATGCAATATCCATCAGACCCCTCATTCAGTGTACATGGACACAAGCATGCAATATCAATCAGACCCCTCATTCACTGTACATGGATACATGCATGCAATATCCATCAGACCCCTCATTCACTGTACATGGATACATGCATGCAATATCCATCAGACCCCTCATTCAGTGTACATGGATACAAGCATGCAATATCCATCAGACCCCTCATTCACTGTACATGGATACATGCATGCAATATCCCTCAGACCCCTCATTCACTCTACATGGATACATGCATGCAATATCCATCAGACCCCTCATTCAGTGTACATGGACACAAGCATGCAATATCCATCAGACCCCTCATTCACTGTACATGGATACATGCATGCAATATCCATCAGACCCCTCATTCACTGTACATGGATACATGCATGCAATATCCATCAGACCCCTCATTCAGTGTACATGGATACAAGCATGCAATATCCATCAGACCCCTCATTCACTGTACATGGATACATGCATGCAATATCCATCAGACTCCTCATTCACTGTACATGGATACATGCATTCAATATCCATCAGAACCCTCATTCACTGTACATGGATACATGTATGCAATATCCATCAGACCCCTCATTCACTGTACATGGATACATGCATGCAATATCCATCAGACCCCTCATTCACTGTACATGGATACATGCATGCAATATCCATCAGACCCCTCATTCACTGTACATGGATACATGCATGCAATATCCCTCAGACCCCTCATTCACTGTACATGGATACATGCATGCAATATCCATCAGACCCCTCATTCACTGTACATGGATACATGCATGCAATATCCATCAGACCCCTCATTCACTGTAGATGGATACATGTATGCAATATCCATCAGACCCCTCATTCACTGTACATAGATACATGCATGCAATATCCACCAGACCCCCTCATTCACTGTACATGGATACATGCATGCAATATCCATCAGACCCCTCATTCACTGTACATGGATACATGCATTCAATATCCATCAGACCCCTCATTCACTGTACATGGATACATGCATGCAAATCCATCAGACCCCATATTCACTGTACATGGATACATGCATGCAATATCCATCAGGTCCCTCATTCATTGTACATGGATACATGCATGCAATATCCATCAGACCCCTCATTCACTGTACATGGATACATGCATGCAATATCCATCAGACCCCTCATTCACTGTACATGAATACATGCATGCAATATCCACCAGGCCCCTCATTCACTGTACATAGATACATGCATGCAATATCCATCAGACACCTCATTCACTGTACATGGATACATGCATGCAATATCCCTCAGACCCCTCATTCACTGTACATGGATACATGCATTCAATATCCATCAGACCCCTCATTCACTGTACATGGATACATGCATGCAATATCCCTAAGACGCCTCATTCACTGTACATGGATACATGCATTCAATATCCATCAGACCCCTCATTCACTGTACATGGATACATGCATGCAATATCAATCAGACCCCTCATTCACTGTACATGGATACATGCATGCAATATCCATCAGACCCCTCATTCACTGTACATGAATACATGCATGCAATATCCCTCAGACCCCTTATTCACTGTACATGGATACATGCATGCAATATCCATCAGACCCCTCCCTTTCACTGTACATGGATACATGCATGCAATATCCATCAGACACCTCATTCACTGTACATGGATACATGCATGCAATATCCCTCAGACCCCTCATTCACTGTACATGGATACATGCATTCAATATCCATCAGACCCCTCATTCACTGTACATGGATACATGCATGCAATATCCATCAGACCCCTCATTCACTGTACATGGATACATGCATGCAATATCCATCAGACCCCTCATTCACTGTACATGGATACATGCATTCAATATCCATCAGAACCCTCATTTACTGTACATGGATACATGCATGCAATATCCATCAGACCCCTCATTCACTGTACATGGATACATGTATGCAATATCCATCAGACCCCTCATTCACTGTACATGGATACATGCATGCAATATCCATCAGACCCCTACATGTCACTGTACATGGATACATGCATGCAATATCCAACAGACCCCTCATTCACTGTACATGGATACATGCGTGCAATATCTCTCAGACTCCTCATTCACTGTACATGGATACATGCATGCAATATCCCTCAGACCCCTTATTCACTGTACATGGATACATGCATGCAATATCCATCAGTCCCCTCATTCACTGTACATGGATACATGCATGCAATATCCATCAGACCCCTCATTCACTGTACATGGATACATGCGTGCAATATCTCTCAGACTCCTCATTCACTGTACATGGATACATGCATGCAATATCCCTCAGACCCCTTATTCACTGTACATGGATACATGCATGCAATATCCATCAGACCCCTCATTCACTGTACATGGATACATGTATGCAATATCCATCAGACCCCTCATTCACTGTACATGGATACATGCGTGCAATATCTCTCAGACTCCTCATTCACTGTACATGGATACATGCATGCAATATCCCTCAGACCCCTTATTCACTGTACATGGATACATGCATGCGATATCCCTCAGACCCCTCATTCACTGAACATGGATACATGCATGCAATATCCATCAGACCCCTCCCTTTCACTGTACATGGATACATGCATGCAATATCCATCAGACCCCTCATTCACTGTACATGGATACATGCATGCAATATCCCTCAGACCCCTCATTCACCCTACATGGATACATTATTATTATTATTATTATTATTATTATTATTATTATAAAGTTTTGTATAGCGCGAACAAGACCCGTGGGTATCAGAGCGCTTAACATAGAAGGCATATGGGAAAGACATATATATACGACAGTTATATGGACAACAAATATGAGGTAGATGATAAATATAAAATATCACGTGTGCAGTTAGCGTTGATAGTCAATGGTGGGTGTATTTCTATCTTAGGTAAAATGTAAAAGCAAGTCTGACCGTTAGGTCATCATCAGATCGTGAATGTTCTATTCTAGGTAGTGTATTTCTTCAACAGAAAGCTCTTCACTTCTCGCTTAAATGATGCCACGTTTTGGATCTTCCTGATGTTAGGAGGGAGAGAGTTCCATATTCTGGGGGCAGCTCCTGAGAACGCTCTGTCATAGGTTTTTTTCTTGTGGAAATGGGCTGGCCGTAGTAGGAATTCCTCAGTACTCCTCGCTGGTCGATTACCTCCCGATAGCTGGATTTTCTTCGCTAAGTATCTTGGGGTGTTGTGGTGTAGCGCTTTATGGGTGATACATGCCATCTTCATTTGGATTCTAGCTTCATAGGGTAACCAGCTTAAAGCTTTCAAGTGTGGGGATATATGATCGTATTTTCTTGATCCGGTGATAATTCTTGCCGCAGAGTTTAGGCATGCTTTCAATGGCGCTGTGGATAATTTTGGTAGTCCCGCTAAGGTGGTGTAGCCATATTCAATCCTCGAGATAACTAAGGATTGGATTGCTAATTTGAGATCCGCTTCTGAGATGAAAGGTTTCAATTTTCTTAAGTAGTTCAGGTGGAACCTGGCATTTTTAGCCATTGAGTTGATATGGGCTTTCATGTCCAGGTTCTCGTCCAGAGTGATTCCTAGCGATTTCGCTGACTTGATTAGTGTTGGGTTGCAGTTTAACGCAGTCACCACTTTCGTCCATTCCTTTATTTCCGTATGGCTCCTAGCTGGTGAGATTAGTAGGAACTCTGTTTTGTGAGCGTTCAACTTCAGCTGGTTGGTGGTTAGCCATTGTAGAGCCATTTTTAGAGTCTCGTTCATTAGCTCCATGTCTTTTAGGGAAGAGATCTTTAAGTATATTTGCGTGTCGTCTGCATACATGTGATAGGATATCTGTGATTTTTGGAGAATTTCTGTGAGCGGTTCGACGTAAAGGTTAAACAGATCGGGGGAAAATGATGATCCTTGAGGGACTCCAATTGAAATAGGGCATGGAGTTGAGATGGACTGATTAACCAGGAATCGCTGTGTCCTGTTCTGTAAAAAAGAGATAAACCATTCCAGCACGGTTCCTGACAGGCCCATCCTGTCCCGTAACCTGGTCAATAGGGCTTCGTGATTTACCATGTCGAAGGCCAAGGACAGATCTAGGAGAATCAGTAGACATGCTTTGTTTTGGTCAAGTGCCTGTAGAGCATCATCGACAATATGGAGGATCGCTGTTTCAGTGCTGTGCCCTGCTCTGAATCCTGATTGGCATTCGTCAAGCAATGAGAATTTGGTGATGTGTCGGCTTAGTTGGTTCTGAACGCATTTCTCAATTAGTTTGGCCAGTAGCGGGATGTTGGTCACTGGGCGAAAGTTGTTTGGGTCTGATCTATCTGCTGCGGGTTTTTTGATTATGGGAGCAACTTGCCCTGTTTTCAGGCAGTCTGGGAGGATCCCTTGTGATAGTGACGCATTTATAATTTCAGTCCATATTGGAACCAAGGCGTGATTGATTTCTTTTACACATTTTGCAGGTAATGGGTCTTGGTAGTGGTTGTTTGGCTTTATTTCGGAAAGCGTTTTGGCGATACTGTGCTGGTCATATAGTTCGAACGTATCCCACCTTGCCTCATTTTTTGTCATGGTACTCTCAGTAGTCGCAGCAGTATCTCTCGTAGGCATTGGATCTATGGGAAGGTTTGCCACTGCGTTTTTGAGCTCTACTTCTAGCGATTTCGCCTTCTCTGTGAAAAATGTAGAAAATTCTTCACAATTTAGAGGTGTTTTGGAGTTCTCATGGACTGATTTAGCTAGTTTGTTTGATTGTTGCTTTAGGATTTCAAAGAGTTTCCGTGGTCTGTTTTTGGCATTGTCAAGTTCTGACCGTATGAATTCTTGTTTTGAGTTGATGATCTTTTTGTTATATTGGCCTCTAATTTTTCTGAGTGCTTTCAGCTCTGGGGATGAAGGGTGTTGTCTCCATTTTCTTTCGGCCATTCTCAATTTGCGCCTTTCTTCATTTAGTGATTCATTAAACCATGGATTTTTTGTCTTCTCCGAGATATTTTTCAATTTTAGGGGCATGGTGTTGTTGACAATATTTTCGACTGTTGTTAGGTAGTGGTCGGTCAGCTCATTCACATTATGCACATTGTTATGCGGTTTTAGGTCTCTTTCACAGCTTTCAACTAGTAGCTTTAAGTTTGCATCTCTTGTGTCTCTGACCCATTTTTTGGTCTTGAGGGGTTGTCTGGTCATGCCTTTTATCATTATAGGTATCACGAATGTTATGGCATGATGATCCGACCAGTCACATGGTGTTATAGAGAGGATTGATGTCTCTTTCTTTCGTGAGATAATCCAGTCTAACGTCGCTCCTTTCGAGTGAGTGGGTTGTGTGCATATTTGAGTAAGGTTCAGTTCATCAAGGAAGTCTTTCAGCGATTTGACCAGTTTGTCGTTGTGGTCTTCCCAGTGTAAGTTGAAATCACCAAGAAATATGTTGTTGGCGCCGTCGTTTGAGTTGGTCGTTATGATCTCCATTAGCTCCTCTGTAAACTTTGCGCTGTCTCCTGGTGGATGGTAAAAAGAGTGCAGATTGCATCTTTGGTTGTTGGTTGTTCTTATATTAAGGCCTAGGTATTCGCTGGATTCTAGAGGGTCGGTTAGGATTTGTTTGACCTCAATGACAGATCTGTGAATGCAGGCTATACCTCCTCCTAGCTTCATGGGTCTATCAAGTCTCAAAATGTTATATTGGGGTGGTACTAGGAGATCCATGGAAGGGGATGAGGATTCCGTGAGCCACGTTTCAGTGAGGACTGCTATATCAATGTCCTTGTTAATGATCAGGTCAGCTATATCCGAGGAATGTTTGGTTGCCGACCGACAGTTGAGTAGTAGACATGTCAGGGGTTTTTCTTTGATGTTAAGGTCGCCAGTCTTATTCTCTGTTGCTGTGAGCTGTATCTGTTGTAGGTTGTGAGGGTTAGATGTTCTATCATTCTTTCTCGATGTTCTGTTAGGGTCGAGTGGTACTGTTTTGATTCTTTCCTCTTTCTCGCGGTCCAGTATTTCATACGATCGTGTTAAGGCCAGAGTTTCCTCTTTTGATAATGGTTTTGTCCTATTCGGTCGGTTATCATTATGTTTCAGCTGCCAGACCGTTTCGTTATTCTTTTTTTGTGAACAATTTACAACGTTTTGGATGTGCGTGACCTTGGCGTGAATGCTCGCCGTCAGCTCCTCCATTTTTTTCAATTGCCTGTGAGGTGTTTATAGTGATTTGTGCCATCTTGTTTATTAGTTTCTGGAACATCTTAGTATCTTTCTTGTTCTGATGTGATTTCTTGGGGTAGACAGATCTGTTTATCCGGGATTTGTGTTTTGTTCTTCTCTTGTATGGATCTGTTCTTAGTTCAGCCTCCTTTCCCTTTGTAACCCATGTTTGATTGGCCCTTCCGTTACTGTTGGAGATGTCGTCATTGTTCGCTCCGTTCTGTGTTGTTGTGAGAGCATTTGAGGGTGATTGTCTGCATGACGTTGGTATTGTACTCGAGGGGGGTGTAGGGGGGTAGACACCTTCTCCATTGTCCACATCCTGGGGCTTTCTTCTCGAGTCCGATGTATGCTCAGCCTGGGGGGTCTCTTCGTTCATGAGCGAGGGCAGCTCTTCTCTTTGGGGCTGGTCCTTGTCCCTATTCGCGCGTTTGCTACACCTCTCCGTTCTTTCTGTCCTGTTCTCAGGCTTGGACATTACCATCTCAGGTCTAATTTCTCGTTCAACGCTTTGAGCATGGTGTCCCTGATTCTAATGTCTCCTCTGATGTTATCATTAGTGACGGGAGTGTCTTCTGGTTGGGTCAGGAGTAGTTGGTGTCTTGGGTCTTCTAAAGAATCTTTCAACGTTTGGAATATCTTGGCAAATTTCTCCAGTTCTCGGTTTGCTGCTTGAATCAGCACGGTACCCGATTTATATATGGTGATACTTAGTTCTGCTCTACATCTGTGTGATGGGGAGGTCATCATTTTTGTGCCATGAGGGATGTTTGTGGTCGTTTTTATGGTAAGCATCCTTGAGAAGGTATTGCGCCAAAATGTTGTTTTGTTCGTGTGGAATATGAGGTCATTCATTGATGTACCTTTGGCAATATTGAAATATAGGTCCGTAAATAGTATGTCGTGATTTTTTCTCAGGGTGTTGTGTTTAAATTTTTTGGCTGCATTTTTGGATAGATTAGGTGGGTATTTTATAATCTGAGCTTTCGAGCCTACCGTCTCTAGGTATCGCCCGCTCATATTGGCACTGTGAAGCAGGTCTTCAAGTGTCTCTTTCCTCAGCTTGTCTCCGGTTAGAGTGGCTACTGGTGTTGCTTTGTTCCAGATTTATGCTCTCTTTCCAAATCTAGGCGTGTATGGATAGACACTTTGTTTCTGATTATCTTATAGCCTTTGTAATTCCTGTTGGTAGCAATTGGAGATCTCCTAATTCTCTCGGTATCTCTTAGTTGCAATGTCTCTGGGTTGAGCAATATAGTAGACAGACATTGTAAGATGGCTCCCGTCGAGCTGGTTCCTCATTTAGCAGGGAAGACTTTCTCTCTTTCCACTGCTTTCCTCATTGGGCAAAGAAGACTTTCTCTCTTTCCACTTCTTCCTTCCTTGAGCAGAGAAGACTTTTTCTCTTTCCACTACTTCGAGTGAGTGAGTCCCTCTTCACAATTCGACTATTATTTACTTTCGTTATTTGTTATTTCCAGGGGGTAATAGCTTTGCACTGTTCTGGATGTTACCTTTCTCGATTGGTATTGCATTGAAAGCCCCTTGAATAATCTCACGCTTAGTTTGCCTTAACCGGGTTATTGTTTTTCCTGTCCGGTTTGGGCGCCATTTTAGAGTCAGGCAGGGCGGTATTTGGCTCCCCGGGTTGTTTACTCTTTAAGATTATTTATCTCATAATGCAATGAAAGGTCCCGCTTTCCCGCTTCCTCCTCACCGCAGTACGGGAGCCTCCACAGGCCCTTGCTTCAGTTGCCGCCTCGCATCTTTTCCTCTGATCGCGGCTTCGGAGGAGTTTGCTGAAGTATTAGACGAGTTGGTTCGCTTCCTCCCGCGCTGATGGGTCTCCGTTGCCGCCTCGTTAGTATTGGGGCTGGCTTGCTGGCATTATACGCACGCTACGTCCAGCTTCCCCCAGGCATCATTTCTAGGCAGTCCGCCTCCGGTGGTTCTCTTTCTTTCAGGTCAGTGAGTGTCCGGTGTCCGTTGTTTGCTGACCGGACTTCCTATGCGCTCGTTACACTGACCGTTACGCTCTTTAAGTTGGTTGTTCTTCGGCTCCTCATCTTTTGGAATTCTTCATGGGGGGGATGGCTCGTCTTCGGGGTATTCCTGGGATTTAAACCGGTTACGGTGATCCCTACCCTAGGAGCTCTTTCACAGAGCTCTTATTCGGCGGCCATTTTTGTAGAACGAATACATGTATGCAATATCCATCAGACCCTTCATTCACTGTACATGGTTACATGTATGCAATACCCATCAGACCCCTCCCTTTCACTGTACATGGATACATGCATGCAATATCCATCAGACCCCTCATTCACTGTACATGGATACATGCATGCAATATCCATCAGACCCCTCATTCACTGTACATGGATACATGTATGCAATATCCATCAGACCCTTCATTCATGGTACATGGATACATGTATGCAATATCCATCAGACCCCTCATTCACTGTGCATGGATACATGCATGCAATATCCATCAGACACCTCATTCACTCTACATGGATACATGTATGCAATATCCATCAGACCCCTCATTCACTGTACATGGATACATGTATGCAATATCCATCAGACCCCTCATTCACTGTACATGGATACATGCGTGCAATATCTCTCAGACTCCTCATTCACTGTACATGGATACATGCATGCAATATCCATCAGACCCCTCATTCACTGTACATGGATACATGCATGCAATATCCATCAGACCCCTCATTCACTGTACATGGATACATGCATGCAATATCCCTCAGACCCCTTATTCACTGTACATGGATACATGCGTGCAATATCCATCAGACCCCTCATTCACTGTACATGGATACATGCATGCAATATCCATCAGACCCCTCATTCACTGTACATGGATACATGCGTGCAATATCTCTCAGACTCCTCATTCACTGTACATGGATACATGCATGCAATATCCCTCAGACCCCTTATTCACTGTACATGGATACATGCATGCAATATCAATCAGACCCCTCCCTTTCACTGTACATGGATACATGGATGCAATATCCATCAGACCTCTCATTCACTGCGCATGGATACATGCATGCAATATCCATCAGACCCCTCCTTCACTGTACATGGATACATGCATGCAATATCCCTCAGACCCCTCATTCACTGTACATGGATACATGCATGCAATATCACTCAGACCCCTCATTCACTGTACATGGATACATGCATGCAATATCCATCAGATCCCTCATTCACTGTACATGGATACATGCCTGCAATATCCCTCAGACCCCTCATTCACTCTACATGGATACATGCATGCAATATCCATCAGACCCCTCATTCAGTGTACATGGATACAAGCATGCAATATCCATCAGACCCCTCATTCACTGTACATGGATACATGCATGCAATATCCATCAGACCCCTCATTCACTGTACATGGATACATGCATGCAATATCCATCAGACCCCTCATTCAGTGTACATGGATACAAGCATGCAATATCCATCAGACCCCTCATTCACTGTACATGGATACATGCATTCAATATCCATCAGAACCCTCATTCACTGTACATGGATACATGCATGCAATATCCATCAGACCCCTCATTCACTGTACATGGATACATGCATGCAATATCCATCAGACCCCTCATTCACTGTACATGGATACATGCATGCAATATCCCTCAGACCCCTCATTCACTGTACATGGATACATGCATGCAATATCCATCAGACCCCTCATTCACTGTACATGGATACATGCATTCAATATCCATCAGAACCCTCATTCACTGTACATGGATACATGCATGCAATATCCATCAGACCCCTCATTCACTGTACATGGATACATGCATGCAATATCTCTCAGACTCCTCATTCACTGTACATGGATACATGCATGCAATATCCCTCAGACCCCTTATTCACTGTACATGGATACATGCATGCAATATCCCTCAGACCCCTCATTCACTGAACATGGATACATGTATGCAATATCCATCAGACCCCTCCCTTTCACTGTACATGGATACATGCATGCAATATCCATCAGACCCCTCATTCACTGTACATGGATACATGCATGCAATATCCCTCAGACCCCTCATTCACTGTACATGGATACATGCATGCAATATCCCTCAGACCCCTCATTCACTGTACATGGATACATGCATGCAATATCCATCAGACCCCTCATTCACTGTACATGGATACATGTATGCAATATCCATCAGACCCCTCATTCACTCTACATGGATACAAGCATGCAATATCCATCAGACCCCTCATTCACTGTACATGGATACATGCATTCAATATCCATCAGAACCCTCATTCACTGTACATGGATACATGCATGCAATATCCATCAGACCCCTCATTCACTGTACATGGATACATGCATGCAATATCCCTCAAACCCCTCATTCACTGTACATGGATACATGCATGCAATATCCCTCAGACCCCTCCCTTTCACTGAACATGGATACATGCATGCAATATCCCTCAGACCCCTCATTCACTGTACATGGATACATGCATGCAATATCCATCATACCACTCATTCAATGTACATGGATACATGCATGCAATATCCCTCAGACCCCTCATTCACTGTACATGGATACATGCATGCAATATCCATCAGGCCCCTCATTCACTGTACATGGATACATGCATGCAATATCCATCAGACCCCTCATTCACTGTACATGGATACATGCATGCAATATCCCTCAGACCCCTCATTCACTGTACATGGATACATGCATGCAATATCCATCAGGCCCCTCATTCACTGTACATGGATACATGCATGCAATATCCATCAGACCCCTCATTCACTGTACATGGATACATGCATGCAATATCCATCAGACTCATCATTTACTGTACATGGATACATGTATGCAATATCCATCAGACCCCTCATTCACTCTACATGGATACATGCATGCAATGTCCATTAGACCCCTCATTCACTGTACATGGATACATGCATGCAATGTCCATCAGACCCCGCATTCACTGTACATGGATACATGTATGCAATATCCATCAGACCCCTCATTCACTGTACATGGATACATGCATGCAATATCCATCAGACCCTTCATTCACTGTACATGGATACATGCATGCAATATCCATCAGACCCCTCATTCACTGTACATGGATACATGCATGCAATATCCATCAGGCTCCTCATTCACTGTACATGGATACATGCATGCAATATCCATCAGACCCCTCATTCACTGTACATGGATACATGCATGCAATATCCATCAGACCCCTCATTCACTGTACATGGATACATGCATGAAATGTCCATCAGACCCCTCATTCACTGTACATGGATACATGTATGCAATATCCCTCAGACCCCTCATTCACTGTACATGGATACATGCATGCAATATCCATCAGACCCCTCATTCACTGTACATGGATACATGTATGCAATATCCCTCAGACCCCTCATTCACTGTACATGGATACATGCATGCAATATCCCTCAGACCCCTCATTCACTGTAGATGGATACATGCATGCAATATCCATCAGACCCCTCATTCACTGTACATGGATACATGTATGCAATATCCATCAGACCCCTCATTCACTGTACATGGATACATGCATGCAATATCCATCAGACCCCTCATTCACTGCACATGGATACATGCATGCAATATCCCTCAGACCCTCACTCACTTCAATTGTGTATCTTGTTCCTGCCTCAGGTGTCTTGATGGTTCCAAGCTCCTTTCAGGTGCCTGAGCCCTGGGTTTCTGTCATCCTCAAATATGAAATCACCTCTCCATCTCTCTGCCTTCTCTCACTGACCATCCAACATACAGAAAAGTGCTCGAAATATGGCTGTTACGCTGAAGCGCTTTTATGTTATTTGTTTTCTGTTCTAGGGAGAGTGTAAAAAAGGTATTCAGTGTTTTGTATATACTCAGTGTATTGTGCCACTATAGAGGAGATCGGCCCTGGTTCACCCCCTCGACCATCACTCACTTTAACCCTGATATTTATCCTTGCAGTGGATTCGGGCAATATGGCCGATGCCCGGTGAAGGTGCTTAGACAGCTGGAGAGGAGATCGGCCCTGGTTCACTCCCTCGGCTGTCACCTACCCAGCCGGACATTGGGCACAGTTCCTTTCCTTCTCCCTGCTATGTCTCCTTCCTCTCCTCCCGCTTCTGATGAATTATTGTAACTTTGCTTTTTTGTCCTATATTTGACTATGCTATTGTAATAGATCTAACCTGTAATGTGTAACTCACTGATTCACACGTAAAGCCCTCTGATACCTCCCGATCGAGCCAGCGCTATATAAAACTCTTCAAACAAATAAAATAAAAACTTAGATACCCAAAGGTTATCGTTGGACTTTATAAATAATAAAGTAAATGAAGCGCCCTGGGCAGCGGCCTCTGAAGCCATGGGGCGTGGGTAGAGAGGGCGTCCCGTGGCCACTCCCGGAGCCACTCAGTACTGTACGCTGGAGTGTTCAGCGGTCTGTGGGGCCGTGGGGGGTGGGTACAGTGGGCAGCCAGTGGCCACTCCCGGAGCCACTCAGTACTGTACGCTGGAGTGTTCAGCGGTCTGTGGGACCGTGGGGGGTTGGTACAGAGGACGGCCAGTGTCCACTCCCGGACCCACTCAGTACTGTACGCTGGAGTGTTCAGCGGTCTGTGGGGCCGTGGGGACTGGGTACAGAGGGCGGCCAGTGGCCACTCCCGGAGCCACTCAGTACAGTATGCTGGAGTGTTCAGCTGTCTGCGGGGCCGTGGGGGGTGGGTACAGAGGGCGGCCAGTGGCCACTCCAGGAGCCACTCAGCACTGTACGCTGGAGTGTTCAGCGGTCTGTGGGGCCGTGGGGGGTGGGTACAGAGGGCGGCCAGTGGCCACTCCCGGAGCCACTCAGTACAGTATGCTGGAGTGTTCAGCTGTCTGTGGGGCCGTGGGGGGTCGGTACAGAGGGCGGCCAGTGGCCACTCCCGGACCCACTCAGTACTGTACGCTGGAGTGTTCAGCGGTCTGTGGGGCCATGGGGCGTGGGTACAGAGGGCGGCCAGTGGCCACTCCCGGAGCCACTCAGTACTGTACGCTGGAGTGTTCAGCGGTCTGTGGGGCCATGGGGCGTGGGTACAGAGGGCGGCCAGTGGCCACTCCCGGAGCCACTCAGTACTGTACGCTGGAGTGTTCAGCAGGCGGTGGGGCCGTGGGGGCTGGGTACAGAGGGCGGCCAGTGGCCACTCCCGGACCCACTTAGTACTGTACGCTGGAGTGTTCAGCTGTCTGTGGGGCCGTCGGGGGTGGGTACAGAGGGCGGCAAGTGGCCACTCCCGGAGCCACTCAGTACTGTACGCTGGAGAGTTCAGCCGTCTGTGGGGCAATGGGGCGTGTACAGAGGGCGCCAGTGGCCACTCCCGGAGCCACTCAGTGCTGTACGCTGGAGTGTTCAGCGGTCTGTGGGGCCATGGGGCGTGGGTACAGACGGCTGCCAGTGGCCACTCCCGGAGCCACTCAGTACTGTACGCTGGAGTGTTCAGCGGTCTGTGGGGCCATGGGGCATTTGTACAGAGGGCGGGCAGTGGCCACTCCCAGAGCCACTCAGTACTCTACGCTGGCGTGTTCATCGGTTTGTGGGGCCATGGGGGGTGGGTACTGAGGGCAGTCAGCGGTCTGTGTGGCTGTTGGTGAGATGGCACGGAGAGCAGCCATGGACAACACCCAGACCCACTGTGCACTGTCCACTGCAGTGTTCAGTAGTCTGTGGGGCTGTGGGGGTGGGCAGAGTGTGTGGGACATTACACGGCTGGTTCTGGCGCCACAGGACAAAGGGTCCACCCTGCACCAGAGTGCGATGCGGGATGTACAAAAGGTTGTAATGTGCAAATATTTTGTTCATTAACCTATTAATATATGAAAATGTATTTCTATCACACAAAACAGCTGCTGCAAAAGAGAGCGTCTTGGCGCTAGGCAGAGAATCAATAATGACAAGGAAAGCACAGTCAACCCTTCTAGCTACCTCCATTCCATTGAAAGGCAGGTTTCGAGGTTAGCCTTGAAGACTGGCTCTATTTCAAGACAGCGAGGCTGGCCCCCAAAGAGTTCCATAGTTTAGCTGCCTGGAAAGAGAAAGAACTACCCCATATCCACTCCTGGGTATTGTAGGAATATTAAGTGCTATTCTTAGAATATTAATGCACTCTTTGTAATCTATTTAACTGTCGGATTGGTTGTCCCAAATACGGGACATTTGCATAATGCAGCCTGGAAGTAGCTAGGGCGTTTACAATATCTTTCCGTGCTTCAGCTGGAAGAAATTGTAGAATCTTTCTTAAGGCCTTTAATGAGGGAAAGCCAACTGCAACAGCAGCTTGCACCTGTGGTTGGAAGAATAGTTCTGCGTCTAGTTTAACCCCCGCCTTTCTGGCTACTGAGGTTAGCATCAGGGCAACCATCACCTCTATAGGCCAGATTCTTTGAATGTCCAGAGGGGATACCTTTCCAAACATTAAAATTACAGAATTACTTGAGTTTGCCTGAAGGCAACTACTTTGCATCTCTCATCATTAATGGACCAGCACTTGTCATTTTGAGTAAAGGCTCCACTAGTGCTTTCTTCCAGACATTGAAATAGTTTCCTTGCATGAGTGACAAGTTAAATAAGGAGTTGACCAGCCCTTTATGGAAGAATCTGCCCTGGACAGACCATGAGGAGGTCAGACGTCTAGTGAAGAAACTGATTTTAATGTTTGAAAGGCTTCCTTCGACGCTCCCAGGGATATCTTCTTAAAAGTTGTCAGTAGGGAACAAGGTGTTTTATGTCAGTGGGTGTTTGGAGTTGTGTCGTTGACTCTTCGAAGCAGGAATATATCTTTTCTACTTTTCTCCCCAAGAATAAAGCTGCATTATACACCAAGGGCTGAGATTCAGGAATCTCTTATTCTAGTTGCTTCTTGATCTAAAAAAGAGTTTACTCTCTGAAAGATAGCTCTTGAAGAGTTTTCAGCTTCTGAAATTTCTCTTGTAAACAACTACACTTTTGCTTTCTTAATATTTTTGCAGGAAACCCTTAATGCTTTTTCTAAATGTCCTTGTCTTCTTATTTATTGTTGAGTCTCCAAGCCCTTTCCAACTGTTGGTATTCGCGTTTTTCCAGATGAAGGGATGCTGAAAGCCATGCAGCTTTGGGGGTTTTTCTTCTTTTCACACTTGTTTTAATTGGGGGCGGTTTGTTTAGGTCCTTATCAATTGCCTTATCAGTGGAGTTGACGCCTTTATCAAACTCTTCCTTCATATCATATCAAATGTAATTTTCGTACAGATGTCTTGTAAATTGGCATCAGATACGCAATGCCACTGGTGTTGCATCTTAGCCTGTCAATCACCCTCACGCTGAATATCAGTCACTGTTGGGGTGAACGGAACCAGCAGATGACAGGTCCACACCAGCGGAAGGGGTGTTTCCATGGCTACCGGGATGATATTAGAAGAGATGACATCAAGCGCGTGCCCACCTTCCAGAGTCGAACCTTCAACCGATTGTTTAGATCGAAATCCAACCCAAACTCAACAAACCGAGCCGCCACCTTGCAATTCGAGTCATCATCATGTAAATTGCAGTCACCAAAAAACATAAAAATAAAGCACTAAAAAAGAAGCAATAACATTTGGTAATACCTCAGAAATATGAGGATGTTATTAGGGTGGGTGGTACACTGGGGCACCTGACATTTAATCATTCTCAGTGACCTTCATTGGGAAGACCGGTCCTTCAGTAAGTTCACACCTTCTACAGAGCATGGCATCTATGAATGATGGATTATGGCAATGCTCCCTTGCAGATATAGAATAGTGCATCCCTCAGCAATGGCCAAGCTCTTATTGAGCCAGGTTTCTGTAAGAAATACTATGTCCCAAATGATGTCATTTAAGAGGGTCCATATTTCCCTCTTATGGTTTGATAATGACCTTACATTTATTAAATATGCATTTACCTTCCTTCCTACTCTGTGTTTATTGTGCTCACCCACTAACCTTACTGTCACTGTGGAATCTAGCTTGTTGATTAAAGCTCCGCCATGTAAACCACTTTGCACCACCCTTGTTGTTATTAAATATTCTAATTGGCGCAACAGCATTGCCAGAAAGTGTGGTTGCACTTTCCCGATTTAATGCTATTAGCTCCTGCTTACTATACTTCAGTCTAGTCTTCTCTCAATCAATCAATCAATCAATCGATCGATCAAACATGAACAAGAGGGTACCCAGGTGCTGAGGTTCTTGCTGCGGAGGCTCAGTCGACCAGACAGGTCTTCAATCCTTTCCTGAATTCAGGCATCGAGGGTGAGGTCTGTTGTAAATGTAAATGTAAATGTGTGTGTCTTGTAAAGCGCACTGCTACCCATAAGTGTTGTGGCGCTATAGACCGCTGGGGAACCCGTCCTGGCTTTCCCTGTGAGATGGTCCCTCCTGGGTATCTCCAAGGTGAATCCAGGCATCCCCGGCATTTGTGGTGGGCCGTGGTGGAGATAAGGCAAGCTAATGCCCAGAGTTGCCGACTGTGATCCCTGGTTAGATTAGGCACCGAGGTGAGAATTATCGAGCCCGCTGACCCTAGTTCACGACCCTGCCGCGTCGGGAATTGAACCCTGGTCCCATGCCATCCTCTGCTTCCGGGTCTGCCGCCTCTAACCAGTGAGCCACACCACTCCATGGTAAAGAGGGAGGTCGTTCCAGGACCGAGCTGCAGGACAGGAGGATGACCGACCCCCACTGTGGCTTTTGCATACGTGAGGGGTGTGTGTGAGGTGAAGGGAGGCAGAGTGCAGGTGTCTAGTGGGTTGGTGGAAGTTCAGAAGTCCACCAGGAACCGTTCCATGGGGCGGTTTTGTTCATAAAGATCAGCACTTCCATTATTTTCTGTGCTGAGTTTCAGGCAGTTATTTTTCATCCAATTGGTGATGCTCGTCATACACCTGTGGAAGTTCACTCTCATAGTGGAGGATTCTTCTGATAGCGAGAGGATGAGCTGAATGTTGTCGGTGAAGGAAATTATGTTTAGTCCAATAGTTCTGGAGATGTCGGCCAGGGTGGTCATGTAGGTGTTGAAATGGGTGGGGCTGAGGGATAATCCTTGTGGGACACCACAGATGATGCTCTTGTGTTTTTAGGTTTAGGGAGGGAGGTGGATTCTCTGCTTTCTTCCAGTGAGGAAGGAAGCAATCAACCTAGGGTTGTGTCCTTGAATTCCAATGTGGTGGAGTTTCTTGAAAAGGGCATGATGTGATACGGTTTTGAATACTGCTGGTAAGTCAAGGAGGATCAGGGCCTCCATTCCTCCACGGCGAGGAGGGCTTTGATTTCATCAGTGGTAGAGAAGAGGGCGGTTTTGGTAATGTGGTTGATACAGAATCCAGACTGGGAGATGTCCAGAAGGTTGTTGTTCTTCAGGTGTTCTGTGAGTTGGCGGCTGATGGCTTTTTAGAGGACCTTGGCGGGAAAGGGTAGCAGAGAGATGGGGCAGAAGTTCTTCAGTTTGCTGGAGTTGGCGGACGGTTTCTTGAGGAGGGGTTTGACTTTAGCGTATTTTCATTAAGCGGGAAGGTGGCTGTAGTAAGTACTTTCAAATGAACAGATGTCTGGGCAGGGATGGATTCATTGAGGATGAAGGTGAGTTAGTTGCTGATAGACTTGCTCCGAAGGTTGAAGATGTGGTGGTGATGTTTTGAGTGGTGAGCTGGTCCCAGGTGGTTAGCAGGTGATCGGGGTAAGCTACAGTGGGTGCAATGAGGCTGAGGAGGTCGGCTGCGGTAGGTTGGGGCTCAAAGTTCTTGTAGATGTCAGAGATCTTGTTGTGGAAGAGGTCTGCCAGGGTGTTGCACAGTTCCTGGCAGCGAGTGATGATGCTTTCGGAAGCCGAGAAGTTGGAGTACTCCCTGATGATGTTGAGTAGTTCTTTACTGTAGTTGGCATTGCCCTCGATGAGGTTGGCACGGGAGCTCCTTTTTGTTCTTTTCAGTACTTAGTGCTATTGGTTGAGCAATGTTTCGTAGGATGTTCGGTCTGTGGTGTCTTTTTTGATGCCCCACCTCCATTCAAGTTGCTTGCAGTTCGGTTTTGCAGTTCTTAAGTTTGTGGGGTACCAGCTGGCTTGTTTGGTGGTTCTCTTAGTTTTTTTGGACTTGATGGAGGTAGCTAGGTTAGTTGAGGTGTCCGTGTGGGAGGAGTTGATGAAGCACAGGCACAGAAAAGGCGGAAGATTGGCAGGATGACGAGACCAGGAGCAGCAGGAGTCTTCCTTGATGCAGTCTCGGTTCCAGCCGAAGTCCAATGAAGTCCAAGGTGCCCAGACTGTTGAAGTTGAAGTGGTTTCAGATTTGAATCTTGTCCCATGATGAATATGAAGAGCCACCCACAGGTAAGCCCTTAAGTACCCTAAGGAAAGGGTTCACACGAGTAAGGGATCCCTCCCAGAGGAGGGGCAGTACAGAGGGGAGGACACTCCCATGTCCTTTGTCCAGTTTTGTGACAGAGCAGTAGCCAATGGCTCCATGGACTGGTTCAAACTGAAGTATGCAAGGTGGGCACCAAATGGCCCCTTCAAAGCAGTCTGGTGGCACCTGCAATTGCCCACCCCAGCCCAATACACTAAGTCCTGTCTAGGAGGTGGTCACACCTCTCTGTGACAGGACACTTTTTGTTCTACCTTTCCTTGCTCAAGCTCAGCTCAGCAGCAGGAGGGCAGAATCGTTCCTCAGGTCGGCAGCAGCTCTAGCTTGCTGTCAGACCCTGAAAGGCTGATACTACTAATATAGGGAGGCACCCAAGGCGAGCCCCCAGTACATGGGATCCTACATCCACACTGGAATCGGTGTTGGGCAGTATTCCAACATGTTTGATACCAAACATGACCGGAGTCGGTGCAGCCAGTATATAGTTAGTCATCTCGTATTTGACTTGATGTTCACTATGTGTATTAAATGACGGACCCCACTTACAGAGCCTGGAGAATAGACTCCAGGGATTGTAGGGGGTGTCCTGCTCATACAGGGCACCCTCACACTTATAACCTAGCACCCTCCGTTCAGGGCTGAAAGGCCTGCTTTAGGGGTGGCATCGGTTTTGGGTGCATTGACCTCAGGTCAATGATATCTGTTGTGAGTGGTGCTAGCACCAAAGTACACAGGATGCAATGCAAAGCCAGTCCGGTAGTCACAGTTTAGGTGGACTCCCATTGGTGTCACAATGCTTGCTGCAGCCCACGAGAGACCCCTGGTGCCCCTATGCCCTGGGTACCTCAGTACTATCTACTAGGGACTTACATGGGTATACCAGTAGTAGCCAACTGCGAAGGTGCCAAAGTACTTACCATTGTCAAATTTAGGGAGGACGCACAGTGGCTGGGGTCCTGATTGGCAGGATCCCAATCAAACGTGTCATAAAACAGAGGAACACCAGCAAAAAGTGGGGGTGACCATGAAAGCAGATCATACCTTCCTACCGGCAAAGTAGCTGTCCTGCACATATTCTGGTTGCAGACGGGTGTAGATGGGCTTGCCATTGGTGCGCTGTGCTAAGAAGTTCCTTTTATGGGTCAAGAAGTTCCAGTAACCCCGCCCCAACTTCAAAAACTAGATCATGTACTGCTCAAATATATCCTGGGGGCATGGCTTATATGTACTGAGACAGTTAATGCTGGTGCATTAATCTCATTAGCTGAAAATGGCAGCTCTGCAAGCAACCTTTTTAAAGTTAGGGTTGTTTTCTTTATTTTGTTTTCTGTAAGTGAGTACATATTTTCATTTATTTCATTTTATTTAAATATCAGTATTTAATAACCTAAATATTGTATAATTAAATAACAAATATGCACTATTCCATATATGTTAACATTAATGTATATTTCATTATATATTGTATCTATTTAAAATCCTTTAATTTCATTTAATATTTTTTCCTATGGGATTTAATTTTCTATGGAAGGGTGTTGCAATACCAGTGGTTGGCCATCAGTAGTGCTGGATATACTACAAAAGTGTAAGTTACTACAAAAGTGCAGATTGTGAACACCACAAAGTAGGTAACTTACTAAAAAGTGTAAACATACTTAAAAGTGAAAGTTAACTTTGCGAATCAGTCCTGCATTTTGAGAGGGACTCTCTGCCCAGATGAAGAGAGGTGTAGTAGCCGAAGAAGTGTCTTATGGCAAAGATGCACGGCAACAAGACATCTCTACTCTCAATATAATAATAGGGTTAATATTAATGTCACCAGAATATCAATTTATGCACAAGCAAAAACTGGAATATAATTCTATCAGCTTCGCTGTCGTTGTGTGAGGTGTGGACATTGCATCTCGTCCCCTCTTTGCCAATGAAAGTTTTCTAGATTTGTAGCCACATTGCTGGCCTTGAATGATGACCCTGCCTCCTTCACTCTTCCTGTCTATTTCCCTCTCTCTTTATCTCTCTCTTGATTCCTCCATCTCTCTCACTCTTCATCCTCCTTCTCTCTATCTCTATCTCAGCCTCTCTTTCTCTATATCTTTCGGTCTCTCTAGCTTCTTTTTTGTCTCATTCTGCCTCTAGTTCTCCTCCATTCTCGTTTACTTTCTCTCTGAAGTTTCTTCTTCTCTCTTCTTTTTTCTGTTTCTCTCATTAACCTTTTCTTTATCCTTTCCCTCCTACCATGTGTCTATGGACAATATAGCCAGGATTAAAAAAACACATTAGGGCTGATTTAAAAAAGTATTTATGAAGAATGGAATGTATAATGGAATAATACTAAAAGAGTAATATTTTACAGTTTTGCTCTCACTCTCTTCCACTTCCCCCTCTATCTCTCTATCTCTTGATCTACCTGTATCTCTCTTTCTCTTGCTCCCTCTATTTCACCCCTTTCTTTCACTCTGTCTGAATTTCACTCTGTCTCTCTCTTTCTCTCTCTCTCTCGCTCTCTCTATACTCAGCTTTCCCCTATGGCCCTCTTGCTTTCACTTTTCTTTTACTCTCTTACCTTTTCTCTTTACTTCTCTCTACCTGTAGCTCTCTTTCTTCCAAGCCCTCTAATTTCATCTCTCTTTCTCTCACATTCTCTCTCTCGGTCTCTCTCGGTCTCTTCCTCTTTAAATCAGTCCCTCTCCTTTTTCCTCTGCAGCAGTGACCCAGTGTGACCGACATACCAAACAAGGAGGGCCCGGTGGACAGGACCCCACCTGTGTAAGACACGAGCCTGGAACAGAAGATTCCTCTTCCTGGATGAGTTTATCGCCCTACCTGAGACAGACACTATGTCTCCGCGCAGGTAAGTGGACTTTATTTCAAAATTTTAAATTGTTTGTTGATTTAAAAAATATAGTACCAGAAATTAAACTTTAAGCCCCTTCACAGGAGTGTTGTTTCAATAGATTTTAATGACAGGTCTCCTGCCTTTTATATAACAAAATACCCATTGAAATGAGAGAAATGTCCAGAACAAAAGATCTCAGAGAAATGTGAGCTAGATGGCAAAGAAAAAATGTAATAAAGAAAGGTAAATATTCCAACTGATTCGAAAACTGATAACATGGCATAACAGAAACCATGAATATCTAATGGTGAAACACTGTAAACCCCTGACTCAGACACAGCCAATGTAGGTCTAAGAGGGCTGGATCCATACCACAGGATAACTACATGAGATACCTTTACATACACTCAAACCATTATACCACAGGATAACTACATGAGATACCTTTACATACACTCAAACCATTATACCACAGGATAACTACATGAAATGCATTTACATTAGGGGTGGGCAAAATATTCTGTTCCACCCGTGGAATTGGCAGAATTGTGGCCACTTCGGGTTACTCTTTAACACAGAGTTCTGTCTAAATTCCGGCAATGACCATCAGGCTGACTTTTTCTCCTTTGAGGCTCCAGAATATGCGAGCTGGTGAGAGTGAGTGAGATTTGGCGTCCTCTAGTACAATTTTCTAACGTAGGTGATTGCCGGCGTTTGCGAGCAGTTGTGGCCAGAGGGCTACCATTGGAGTAGATTTGCTGCCACTCAAGTAGATTTTCTACTGAGCACCAGCAACATCACCACGAATACCCGAGCGCTCTTGCGCAGCACACAGTGCAGTTTGTGCTTATTTTTAGCGCTACTCACGTTACCGGTGGTAAATTATAGAGCAAGCTGCATAATATACACCTATCGGCCTAAATCTGTGGAATGTCATGGAGTTTTCTGTAACTCTGCTAGTTGTGCCCCCCCTGGGGAGGTGTGGTGCAGTGGCCAGGGCAGCTGACTTTGGCGCAAAGAGCTCACGGTGCGATCCCTGGCTCCGGTGGCAGATCAGCCCAGCACCTTGTGACTCTGGTCAATAGCTCACTTAATTTCCACGACGGCCCCAGTGCCTTGGTACCCATAAGGGTGAGTAGTTCGCGCTTTACAAATACTGGATTCATGACTTCATTATACCCCTAATTTGCATTCACTGAAACAAAGACCCAGTGGGGATCCAGCTGGGATTCAAGGTATTGGGTTTTACATTTTTGCAATAAACATTTTCACATTAGACACATTTCCAATTGGCGGAACAGGGCTATAAATTGATTTGGCCGGAATCACAATGTTTTTTGCTAAAACTGGAATAGGATCTTATGTTTCCAGGCTTCAATGTCAGAAAGCTAGCCACATGGTCACATTCCCTCTCCTTAGACACTTTAGGATCACCGTACCTCACACTGGGAGCCTTTCATAACCTCTGAAACCAGGGCACCTGTCAAACTATGACGAGGTGCCCTGCAGATGTCAGCAGAGACCTGTGAAAAGTAGGATAAAACATACAATGACTGGGAAACCCAGCATTTATGGTTACGGGTTGTATTGAATTCGAGGTTTAAAGAAAACAATGCTTAAATTCGGTAGCGTTTTATATCAGGTAGGATTAGACATTTATATTTGTGATTAATCACACCTTTTACCCAGCCTAGTAATCTAGATTTTATTTAACCCTGGCTTCTGTATATTTTTCAAACATTTCTTTAAACTACAATAAAGATGCTTTTACTTTACTATGACTGTATCATTACATTTTGTTCCTAGTTCTGGTTTAGCTGATAACATTGAAAACTAGAAGTTTGAAGAACTTCTAACATTGGTGTCAGATAACATAGTAAAGGACAAAGTAAACATCACATTATCTTGAAGACTGTTACTAATCGAGCTCTAAACACTACTGAACTTGATGCCAGATCAATAGGAATCCGCTAAAAAAAATGTGAGAGACGACTGTGCCTTGTTCAACAAAGGTAGCATTTCCTGTTTGCTAACTAGGGGATTCCAATCCACCCAGATATTACTATTCAAGCCCCTCAAATCTACACACATCCTGTTGGAGCCATCAGTTTGCACTATACTATGGAAGAAAGCTACTCCAATGCTTCTTTCGGTTCAATCGGTCCTATTTTGCCTCACTGGTCAATTTTAACCTTCAGTGATTTGATATAAAAGGTCCTTCTAGACCACAAGTGTTTCATCAACACAATCTGCAGAAATCTTTCAGGATTCCTAATTAAATTATGATACGCAGGGATTATGTTAATCTAAATCTCTTAACTCTGAACCCGTCAGACTGGAATGATCCGCCTTTGGGTTGCAGTCAATTGCAGAACCTACATAAAATTGGCACACATATACATCTTCACCGAGTGTTCCCTATTTTGATCTATGTTCTATTAAATAATCAGTAGGTTTTGGAACTCTAGAGAGAGTTAGAATTGGGGGTTTCTAGTTGGCAGAGGTAGGTACCTTTGACCAAATAGGGACTCTTGCTTCTAGTCAGGGAAAGGGGGGTACACTGCTGGATAACCCTTGCTCACCCCCTTGGTAGCTTGGCACGAGCAGGCAGGCTTATCTCAGAGGCAGTGTGTAAAGCATTTGTGAACACATACAGTAATAGAGCGAAAACACTACAGATGGACATCACACCAGTTTAGAAAAATAAGTAATCTTTACTAGACTTAACACAAGACTAAACAACAAAAATCCACAATACTGTCATCAGTAGGGGTGGGCAGACAACTCCGCTCCGTGGCTAGCCACCCCGGATCCCTGGCCCGGTACCTGCTTCGGAAAGCAGTCAGGCAGGTGAGAACCTCCCCAGGCCCCGGTGGACCACTGTCCCCAGCGCCCGACCCTCGGCTGGCTTGCAGTACGGGGGGCTCCCGCACCCCGGGGCACGCCGGATGGAGCTTGAGCTCCAGGCCTGGTCCCAGCTTCCGAACCCCAGCCAGGCAAGGGAGAGCCTTCCCGGGCCCCAGTGGACCCCCTTCCCCAGCCCCCAGACTCTCAGCTGGCTTGCCGTACAGGGGACTTCGCACCCTGGGACCCTGGGACCCTGGAACGGAGCACGAGCCCCAGGCCTTGTCCCAGCTTCCAAACCCTGGCCAGGCTGGGGAGAGCCTCCCCGGGTCCCTTTTGACCCCCTTCCCCAGTGCCTGGACCCTTGGCTGGCTTGCAGGACAGGGGGCTCCCGCACCCTGGGACGGAGCATGAGCCCCAGGTCTGGTCCCAGCTTCCGAACCCTAACCAGGCCAAGGAGAGCCTCCCTGGGCCCTGATGAACGCCCAGACCCTCGGCTGGCTTGCAGGACAGGGGGCTCCCGCACCCCAGGGCCCGCAGGACGGAGCTCAAGCCCCAGGCCC